>NC_138604.1:2340129-2425381 GCF_964289735.1 Phaethon aethereus
CAGCATGTGCTGGTCTGGCGAGGGCATGCTGACTCAGGGAGGCCAGGAGCCGGACAGCCCTGTCGTCACCGGCAGCAGGGAGTGCCGCCTCTGCAGATTGGCCCAGGTGCTGCTGAGCACTGGCGAGGCCGCTATAAATGCTCTGCCTCTGCCAGGTTCTCCCTACCACTGCTCTGGCTGCCTTCTCCTCGGGGAACAGGGTAAGTGTGCGAACGCTTCTCCTGCTGGCCCCCTGCTCCGGCCCCGGCCCCGGCGTCTCGGGCGCTCCCCTCTGCCGCTCGCTTGCAATCTCTGTCCTCTCGCAGAGCACCGTCCCATCCCACGCAAAGATGTCTTGCTACGACCTGTGCCCGCCGAAAACCAGCGTCGCCGTCCCGCAGCCCATCGCCGAGAGCTGCAACGAGCTGTGCGCCCGGCAGTGCCCCGACTCGACGGCCTTCATCCAGCCGCCCCCCGTCGTCGTCACCTTCCCCGGCCCCATCCTCAGCTCCTTCCCCCAGCAAGCCGTGGTGGGCTCCTCCGGAGCACCCGCCTTTGGGGGCTCCCTGGGGCTGGGGGGCCTCTACGGCGCCGGGGCCACGCTGGGCTCGGGGGGCCTCTGCACCTTTGGCAGACCCTACGCTTCTCCCGCCTGCAGCCCTTGCGCCCTGCCCCGCTACAGCAAGAAGCTGTGGGACACCTGCGGGCCCTGCTAGACCCGGCCCAGCCCCAGTGCCTTCATATATGTCAGGAATAGGGGAACTTAGAAGAATCTGATCATCTGAAATGTTGCCACCATTAATATTTTCTATTAAGTTTTCATTCGCTGTTCTGTATCTTTTACTTTCATTCCCATTTCAGAGATCTCTTCCCTGATGTGGATTTTTGTAATTTTTTTTAATGTTACATTTTCAGGTTTCTTTTCCTCTCTAATTACCTCTAGTGTTTTTCTTGAACCTCTTTTAATATATAGTATTTATGTTGTTGTTAGTGATACTTCTTGACCAGTGTATGGGTCGACATTTGTGTCTTGATTTTTTTCATCTTGTGTTTCCTCTTGTGTTCCTGTGTTTTCTTCTGTATACTCTCTCTGTTATATTAACTTGTTTTTCCAAATAAATCATTTATGCATTATATTTATAGCGTTTTTTGAATCTGTTTTTATTTGAAACATTGTTGAGGATTCACCTGATTTTATACCTATTCCTAATACAGTCGATATTCTGCTCCACTTCCATAGTCCATATTCTCTGTTTCATTCCAGTGATGTAGTACATTCTGTCTTGGTATTTATTTTCTACTGTTGATTATTTTGCTTAGTATTTTTAATATGTGGCCAATTTAGTATACATTTAGTGGAGAGAGAAACAGTGTTAAAGACTAAAAATAGCTGTTTCCATCCTCTTCATATTTTCTCTCTTAAGGTTTTTCTTTAACTTCAGTAATTATCTCCTGGACCTTGCTCCTGTAAGGTTTTTTTCTTGTCTCTTCTGATTAGTTGATATTCATTAGCATATGATTATCAATATGTTTTAAAATACATGCTGAATATTCTCTTGTTGTTGTTACTGTTATGGTATAGAACTTTCACTTTCTCTATCTTCCATGAAAATCTATTGTAAATTCTCTCCTATGATACATTTTGTCACACTTCTTTGGTATTAAGATGTACTTTAAGACACTAATATATCTCTAGACCAGTGAAATACTCCTGTTTCTCTTTTAAAACTCAGGAATTACGATTAATTTTGAGAATGTCCCCTTTCAGCTCTCTTCACCACCCACCTTCAACGTCCAGCTTTTCAACTTCACCTTTTCTGGTTGCTTAAATTTCTAGAAGGACACTGGACGGAGCTGGAAGTTCTTATTGCAGTCCATCACAGTGCTGCTACAGACAGCTGTAGGCGCGCTGTGAAAGGAGCGGACTACCCCGGGTGACACAAAAGGGAAAGTGGGGCAGGGACAGAGCTGGCCATTGGGTGACAAGTCACATTATAACAAGAAGACAGCATGCATAAATCGTTAGTCAGTGTTTCTAAGAAGTGGTTTGATATCCTTTGTTCCCGAGTTGCCCAAGAAAATCTGCAATAAGCACTTTTTTCCCATGGGAACCCCCAAAAGACATTTTGTAATTCAGAGAGCATTTAAATCACAATGTTCTTAAATACAAAATAATGCTAGCAAGTGGAGAGAGGAAATAGAGGACTTTGATGTGGAGAGAGTTTGTTGCCCTGAGACAAAGTAATAAGGCACAACTTGCTCTGACTTGCAGACTTTGTGGTAAAATGTAAATCTAGGCAAGGAAGTCACCCCCAAGGTGGGAGATGTGGATTGCAGTAATTCACCTTCTATGCCTTGAGAGTCTTTTTTTTCTTCCCTTGCAATAAACACATGGCAGTTTTTGTTGGGGAAACAATCACTTTAGCCAGCTGTTGTTTCCACCTACCTGCCCAGCCACAACTCCTCCCAAACCTCAAAAATACATGTCAGAGAAAAACCCAAAACCAACCAGAGGTCTAAACACAAGTCCTTTACCATCTGAAGAGAAAAAGAAAATATCAGGGTGAAGCTGTATCACAACAAGAAATATTCCGCTTAGGCGTTGCAGGAATTAAGACCAGATATTTCAGCTTGGGGGAGGCTTCTCAGAGATGACAATGAGAAGGGTCTGTAAAATGCCTTGGATGTGGGTAAAAAAATAAAAGTTGAAATAAAAGATACTGTCTGTCCTCAGAAAAAGTACAGAAAAGGGGTAAATGATCACAAATGCATGTAGAATTTTTTCTGGAATGTATAGTTTGACATAACGACATATTTTCACCTGATGTACAGCAAATGTGACATCTTATACTAATGGAGGATTTGATCAAGAATGTTGAAAGGATTTTTTTTAACGAAAGAAAAGAAGAGCTACATTAATATTGACTCAGGACTTCCAATGCCACAAATCATGATCTAATTAAAGTAATGGCATGCACCACCTTGTTTCCTGTATATTAAAGCAAATGTGATTGTGTAACACTGAAGCATCTAAATCACACATGCATTTTCCTACATTAACACAACACCAAACATTAGCTGGGTTGAACACCAACTAATGAATGTTTGTGAAACCATTACAAAGTATTTTCTTCTCAAGAAGCCCTGGAACATACTTGATAAGAGTTAATGCCCACAACATCTAGCAAAAAACCTTTACCTGCTTTGATTTTTCCTTTAAATTGTACCTGTTTTGGTGGATCATAGGCAGGGGTGGGACTTCATATATTTCTGGATAGTGATTTCTTTAACTTCCTAGCTCAAATCACTGTCAGCAGAACCATGAGACCCTTTAAAGCTGAATTTCAATTTCCACTTAAACTCTTTTAGTGAAACAAAATTATTTTTATGCAGGATTGAGTTGCCACTCAAAAGACTGTTCCTCTCAATGGAAAGCTGTTGGGGAATTGTCATGTTTATTGTATGATCTCAACTGATATTCATGACCACTTGAAATCAATGAGGTCTATTTAAGTTAGGGAAGGAAAAGACAAATTCCTGGGTAGTCCTAGGATAAGCTGCACTCTATCTCCAATTAATTTACGAGATAAATTTAAAAGACTGTTAAGGAAAAATGTACGTCAGCGAAAGATGAGTCTTACAAAATCTCTGAGCAGACAAGCTTTTGACAACTTTGTAAAGGACGAAGTAACATGTGGAGTCAGCTTAATGCACGTGGTAATTCCAGTGTGGTCACTATAATGATAACAGGAATTACACTAGCCAATTAAGACCCAAGATTAAAGAAATCATGATGGTGTAACATGGGGATCACACGGTGTGAGAATTTGGATAAAATCATAACCACAATAAACACAAAGCTTTCATCACTCAAAGCTGTTAAACCATTTCTGCTAGGCAGCAAAATGCAACCCCCAGCATCAAGCACGTTTCAAGTCCTGTAGGAATGCTGAGAAACTCTATAAAAACTCCAGCCTCTCAGTTCTTCCAAACACTTCTTTCATCTTATTCACCTTGCTGAGCTCATTGAGTATGATGTTTTTATTCCTTTCTGTATACTTAGTCGGAACTTGCATCAGAGTAGATGTAGAAGATTCCTACAGGTGTGCTAAGATTTTGAGCAGCATTAGATGTTTTTTGTTTGTAACTGCTCTTAGCAAAAGCAGTGGTAAATGCAGGATTCAGGAAACCGGGTGTGAGAACAGAAAATCTGAGAAACAGATTTGAGTGTTCTAAGCCAGTTAGAAGCTTAAAAGCCACAGATGAAAATACTGTTATATCAGGTAATTATCTTAATATTTTATAAAATTTAAAGTAAATGTATAGGAGGGCTAAATTTCCAGCTGTGGCATTCTGGGACATATAAATATATCTTCCTATCTCAGGTAAAGCCACATCTAACTTGAGTGTGTTTCTCCATTTCAGGGAACTCTGTGGCAGATGATACTAAGGTTCTTATATTGTTCTTCAGGGATTCTGATTGCAGTAAATGTAAGACATGCGAGGCTGGAAGAGAGATCCGACTGTGGGGTTACATCATACCTGGGGTGGACCTTGTACAGTCAGAAAATTTGGAACCAGGTGCTCAACTAGCAGCAGCCGAGATGACCGAGGCTGTACATAAAATATGTACAACAGGAAAACCAAATATATTAATTTAAGACATATAACCATTTTGAAATTTAACTCATAAACCTTCTGTATTTTTCTCAGTCTTTACTGTCCCTACCAACCTCCACCCCTGCAAGATTACCTGACGGCAAGGATCCCCTCCCTCTACCTGCCGGCCAAACAGGCCTCCACAGGCAGCCCAGGGCCTTGCCGGCTCAGGCTCACCTTGGTGTGCGCCAGCACCCCCAGGCCCTTTCCCGACCCGCTGCTCTCCAGCAATGGGCGGCCACTGCCCAGGCGCGGGCTTTAACACCGGCTCTCGTCCGGTCTCCTCTGCGCGGACGCCCGGTCATGCTGCCGTGCTTCTGCGGAGCAGCGGGACCTGGCGGAGCTGGTGCCGCTTCCTGGGCTCAGAAGACCAGGCAAAGGAGCGCTGCCAGAGCCGGTCCGGGCCTCTGCCCTTTCCCCAGCCCCTGCAAGACCCACCGAAGGGCTCTGGCTCCCCTGCCTGCTGCCTGCATTCTCCCTCGCCCAACGCCGCCCAGCCTCAGCTCGCCCGGGCAGCTCAGGACCAGCGTTCGTCCTCTCCCACCGGACGGGCACACGCCCCCGGGGGCTTTCCCGACCTGGGACAAGGAGGCAGGGAGACACGACTTGCACGCAGGAAACCTTTATTGTGCCCAGAGGGCCAGGAGAGATTGTCAGAGAGATGGTGAGCAAGACCCAAGGAGGCTGGCTGCCACGTGTTGGGGGAGGCAGAGGGATCTCCTCCAGAGCCAGAGCATCGCTGCTCGCTCCGGGTGCCCCCTTGGTGGAGCACGCCAGCTCCCGAGGCCTCGGCTCATCGGCCCCGCAGGGCCTTTCGAGGCCACCTGCTGCCCCGTCCGCCAGCTGGGAGGAGAGGGGCGGGGAGGAGAGCAGAGGGCAGGAGAAGAGGGCAGGGAAGGGCCCAGGGCGTGCGGCACTGCCAGCTGCCCCGCTGTTGGCTGGGGCTGGGGATGCTCAGCACTCCTCGGTGCCTCGCGCCGCCCAGCCCAGCCCTACGTGGCTGGTGGTGGCGTTGGTGCTTGGGCTGGGGGCAGCGCCTGGGGCTGGGCCGGGTCTAGCAGGGCCCGCAGGTGTCCCACAGCTTCTTGCTGTAGCGGGGCAGGGCGCAAGGGCTGCAGGCGGGAGAAGCGTAGGGTCTGCCAAAGGTGCAGAGGCCCCCCGAGCCCAGCGTGGCCCCGGCGCCGTAGAGGCCCCCCAGCCCCAGGGAGCCCCCAAAGGCGGGTGCTCCGGAGGAGCCCACCACGGCTTGCTGGGGGAAGGAGCTGAGGATGGGGCCGGGGAAGGTGACGACGACGGGGGGCGGCTGGATGAAGGCCGTCGAGTCGGGGCACTGCCGGGCGCACAGCTCGTTGCAGCTCTCGGCGATGGGCTGCGGGACGGCGACGCTGGTTTTCGGCGGGCACAGGTCGTAGCAAGACATCTTTGCGTGGGATGGGACGGTGCTCTGCGAGAGGACAGAGATTGCAAGCGAGCGGCAGAGGGGAGCGCCCGAGACGCCGGGGCCGGGGCCGGAGCAGGGGGCCAGCAGGAGAAGCGTTCGCACACTTACCCTGTTCCCCGAGGAGAAGGCAGCCAGAGCAGTGGTAGGGAGAACCTGGCAGAGGCAGAGCATTTATAGCGGCCTCGCCAGTGCTCAGCAGCACCTGGGCCAATCTGCAGAGGCGGCACTCCCTGCTGCCGGTGACGACAGGGCTGTCCGGCTCCTGGCCTCCCTGAGTCAGCATGCCCTCGCCAGACCAGCACATGCTGCTTCCGAGGCGTTCCTCCCCTTCCTGCTTGGTGGGCTGGATGAGAGCGGGCCTCTCTCTGCTGGGGGCCCTGCACGGCAGGAGAGGGCCGTGCTTCTGCAGCTCCCTCTTGCCCGCCTTGTCCTCTGTCCCGCCGAGACGTCTCTGCCCTGCGCTCGCAGCCCGGTTCTGCCGGGAGGAGAGCCGGCGCCGAGCGCCAGCGGGGCCAGCCCAGCCGGGGGCTGCTGCGGCTGTGCCTTCAGATCGGGGCTGCCTTTTGCCAGCACGCCAAGGGCAGCCCCTGCCCAGCACCGTCCCCCGGCCGTGGGGCTCCTGGCACACTTGCAAGGGGCCGCTGGGGCCGGCCTGGCGCGAGCCTGTGCCGCATGCGCCCAGCTGGGGGTCCGCGCTCCTGCAGCAGGCACCTCTGGGAAGAGCACGAGGGGTCTTTGTCCCCCAGGCTTGCCGAGGCCGATGGCCGATGCCTGCAGGCGGATGGAGGCCAGCTCCGTTGGGCCGGCGAGTGATGCATGGTGCTGAGCAGGCAGGGCTCGAGAGGAGTGCCTTGGATGTGGCGTTTCATAACCTCGCGCCTCTGTAGATAGTAGCCACACGGGATACGTCATGCGGTCGCCGCAGTGCGGGAGGCCTTTGCAAGGCCACCGCCTTGGCCAGCGCCGCGACCCTGCTCTCCCCTGTGGCTCTGCAAAGAAGGCATGGGGCCACCCCTCGACCAAGCCCTCGGGGAAGAGCTATGGCACGCGGGGCGCTTGCAGTCAGCCTTTGTCACGCTGCGTGCCCTCTTACACACCGAGATAATGAAAAGACAGCGGGGCTAATTGGGCCCATTAGGTGGCAGCTGGCAAGCGACCGAGCAGGGTAATTGCAGGGGCTGATAGAGCGGGTTGGGGCCGGTGAGGAAACGGCGTCAGCAAAACAGCCCCGCGCCACGCCGTGAGGAGGCAGGGGCTCGGCTGCCACGGGCCACGTGTCCCCAGCACAGCCAGCTCCTCCCCGTGCTCGCCGGCCTGGCATAAAAGCGCTGCCCTCGGCGAGCGCTGGCATCCGTCGCTCCTGCCTCGCTCTGCTCAGGAAAAGGGTAGGTGGGTGCCTGCAGGTCTGTGCCTCCCGTGCCAGGGGCCGGCGTGGGGCCTCCCTGGCCAGGAGAGCC
Source organism: Phaethon aethereus (assembly GCF_964289735.1). Lineage (NCBI taxonomy): Eukaryota > Metazoa > Chordata > Aves > Phaethontiformes > Phaethontidae > Phaethon > Phaethon aethereus. The sequence continues at coordinate 2,347,666 of NC_138604.1, forward strand.
CTGCGGGCAGCGGCTGTGCTGGCAGCAGGCTTGGACGGCCAGGGTGGCTGAGCCACGGCGGGAGGAGGAAGGAGCCCCGTGGCCAGGACACACAAAGCCAGGCCCTGCAGAGGCTCTCGGGGAGGCCTTGTGTGCCCTGTGTGTGCGCGCAGCAGGGCGCTGAGGGGGCCTGGCTGGGCAAAGGGCAAGCGGCGGGCAGTGCGGGCAAGGTGCTGGCTCTGGCCCCTCCAGCTCCAGGGCAGCCCTGGCAACAGGGCACTGCTCGGCTGGGGGATCTCCTCCTCCTCGCTCCTCACACCTCTCCTTGGGGCTCTGCGTTTCAGGCTCGGCTCTCTCGCACAAAGATGTCTTGCTACGACCTGTGCCCGCCGAAAACCAGCGTCGCCGTCCCGCAGCCCATCGCCGAGAGCTGCAACGAGCTGTGCGCCCGGCAGTGCCCCGACTCGACGGCCTTCATCCAGCCGCCCCCCGTCGTCGTCACCTTCCCCGGCCCCATCCTCAGCTCCTTCCCCCAGCAAGCCGTGGTGGGCTCCTCTGGAGCACCCGCCTTTGGGGGCTCCCTGGGGCTGGGGGGCCTCTACGGCGCCGGGGCCACGCTGGGCTCGGGGGGCCTCTGCACCTTTGGCAGACCCTACGCTTCTCCCGCCTGCAGCCCTTGCGCCCTGCCCCGCTACAGCAAGAAGCTGTGGGACACCTGCGGGCCCTGCTAGACCCGGCCCAGCCCCAGGCGCTGCCCCCAGCCCAAGCACCAACGCCACCACCAGCCACGTAGGGCTGGGCTGGGCGGCGCGAGGCACCGAGGAGTGCTGAGCATCCCCAGCCCCAGCCAACAGCGGGGCAGCTGGCAGTGCCGCACGCCCTGGGCCCTTCCCTGCCCTCTTCTCCTGCCCTCTGCTCTCCTCCCCGCCCCTCTCCTCCCAGCTGGCGGACGGGCCAGCAGGTGGCCTCAAAAGGCCCTGCGGGGCCGATGAGCCGAGGCCTCGGGAGCTGGCGTGCTCCACCAAGGGGGCACCCGGAGCGAGCAGCGATGCTCTGGCTCTGGAGGAGATCCCTCTGCCTCCCCCAACACGTGGCAGCCAGCCTCCTTGGGTCTTGCTCACCATCTCTCTGACAATCTCTCCTGGCCCTCTGGGCACAATAAAGGTTTCCTGCGTGCAAGTCGTGTCTCCCTGCCTCCTTGTCCCAGGTCGGGAAAGCCCCCGGGGGCGTGTGCCCGTCCGGTGGGAGAGGACGAACACTGGTCCTGAGCTGCCCGGGCGAGCTGAGGCTGGGCGGCGTTGGGCGAGGGAGAATGCAGGCAGCAGGCAGGGGAGCCAGAGCCCTTCGGTGGGTCTTGCAGGGGCTGGGGAAAGGGCAGAGGCCCGGACCGGCTCTGGCAGCGCTCCTTTGCCTGGTCTTCTGAGCCCAGGAAGCGGCACCAGCTCCACCAGGTCTCGTTGGTCATTTGCTTCTAGGCAATAGATTGGGGACCTCCTTCAGCTACCTGTATCACTCCACAGCCTCTCTTGGCTATGAGGTTTCAGCTTTCTCCATGCTCAGCAGCAGGTACTGTAGCCCATACTTCTCACACCAGTACTACTGGTTCCCCCACTACAGCTGTGGGCCATGCTCAAGGGAGCAGGATTATCCCTGGTGAACCTCCTTTTGCTTTAGATTACAGAATCACAGAATCACAGAATCACTAGGTTGGAAAGGACCTTTAAGATCATCAAGTCCAACCATTAATCCAGAACCACCATGTCCCCTAAACCATGTCCTGAAGCGCCACATCCACACGTTTTTTGAACACTTCCAGGGATGGCGACTCCACCACCTCCCTGGGCAGCCTGTTCCAATGCCTGACCACCCTCTCAGTGAAGAAATTTTTCCTAATATCCAATCTAAACCTCCCCTGGCGCAACTTGAGGCCATTTCCTCTTGTCCTATCACTAGTTACTTGGGAGAAGAGACCAACACCCTCATCGCCACAACCCCCTTTCAGGTAGTTGTAGAGAGCGATAAGGTCTCCCCTCAGCCTCCTCTTCTCCAGACTAAACAACCCCAGTTCCCTCAGCCGCTCCTCATATGACATGTGCTCCAGACCCCTCACCAGCTTCGTTGCCCTTCTCTGGACACGCTCCAGCACCTCAACATCCTTCTTGTAGTGAGGGGCCCAAAACTGAACACAGTATTCAAGGTGCGGCCTCACCAGTGCCGAGTACAGGGGCACAATCACTTCCCTGCTCCTGCTGGCCACACTATTCCTGATACAGGCCAGGACGCTGTTGGCCTTCTTGGCCACCTGGGCACACTGCCGGCTCATATTCAGCCGGCTGTCAACCAGCACCCCCAGGTCCCTTTCCGCCGGGCTGCTCTCCAGCCACTCCTCCCCAAGCCTGTAGCATTGCATGGGGTTGTTGTGGCTGAAGTGCAGGACCCTGCACTTGGCCTTATTAAACCTCATACAGTTGGCCTCTGCCCATCGATCCAGCCTGTCCAGATCCCTCTGCAGAGCCCTCCTACCCTCCAGCAGATCAACACTCCCACTCAGCTTGGTGTCATCTGCAAACTTACTGAGGGAGCACTCAATTCCCTCATCCAGATCATCTATAAAGATATTGAACAAGACTGGTCCCAGAACCAAGCCCTGGGGAACACCACTCGTGACCGGCCGCCAGCCGGATTTAACGCCATTCACCACAACTCTCTGGCCTCGGCCATCCAGCCAGTTCCTCACCCAGCGAAGAGTAAACCCGTCTAAGCCTCGAGCCGCCAGTTTCTCCAGGAGAATGCTGTGGGAGACGCTGTCAAAGGCTTTACTAAAGTCCAGGTAGACAACGTCCACAGCCTTTCCCTCATCCACTAGGCGGGTCACCTGGTCATAGAAGGAGATCAGGTTGGTCAAGCAGGACCTGCCTTTCATGAACCCATGCTGGCTGGGCCTGATCCTTTGGCTGTTCTGCAGATGCCCTGTGAGCACTCTCAAAACCAACCGCTCCATAATCTTCCCTGGAACAGAGGTCAGGCTGACAGGCCTGTAGTTCCCAGGATCCTCCTTCCGGCCTTTCTTGTAGACGGGCGTCACATTGGCAAGCCTCCAGTCTTCTGGGACCTCCCCTGTTAACCAGGACTGCTGATAAACGATGGAGAGTGGCTTGGCAAGCTCCTCCGCCAGCTCTCTCAGTACTCTCGGGTGGATCCCATCAGGCCCCATAGACTTGTGGATGTCCAGGTGGCTTAGCATGTCCTTGACTGCTTCCTCCTGGATTATGAGGAGTACATTGTGCTCTCCATCCCCGTCTTCCAGCTCAGGGGGCTGAATATCCTGTGGATACCTGGAGTGGCTATTAAAGACTGAGGCGAAGAAGGCATTAAGTACCTCAGCCTTGTCCTCGTCCTTGGAGACAATGTTCCCCGCCATATCCAGTAGGGGATGGAGATTCTCCTTGCCTCTCTTTTTGTTGTTAATATATTTGTAAAAACATTTTTTATTATCCTTTACGACTGTGGCCAGACTGAGCTCTAGCTGGGCTTTTGCCTTTCTAATTTTGTCCCTGCTTGACCTAACGAGATCTTTGTACTCTTCATGAGTTGCCTGTCCCTTCTTCCAGAGGTGATAAACTCTCCTCTTTTCCCTGAGTCCCAGCAAAATCTCCCTGTTCAGCCAGGCCGGTCGCCTTCCCCGCCAGCTCTTCTTACGGCACATGGGGACCGCCTGCTCCTGCGCCTTTAAGATTTCCTTCTTGAAGACTGTCCAGCCTTCCTGGACCCCTTTGTCCTTCAGGACTGTCTCCCAAGGGACTCTCTCAACCAGTGACCTGAACAGGCCAAAGTCTGCCCTCCGGAAGTCCATGATAGCAGTTTTGCTGAGTCGTCTCCTTACTTCACTCACAATTGAGAATTCTATCATGTCGTGGTCGCTAAGCCCAAGACAGCCTCCGACCACCACATCTCTCACCAGTCCTTCTCTGTTTGTAAACAGCAGGTCCAGCAAGGCACCTCCCCTGGTGGGCTCACTCACCAGCTGCGTCAGGAAGTTATCCTCCACACACTCCAGGAACCTCCTAGACTGTTTCCTCTCTGCCGTGTTATACTTCCAGCAGATGTCCGGTAGGTTGAAGTCCCCCACAAGAACAAGGGCCAGCGAATGCGAGACCTCCGCCAGTCGCTTATAGAATGTCTCATCCGTCTCTTCATCCTGGTTGGGTGGCCTGTAACAGACTCCCAGCAGGATGTCTGCCTCATTGGCCTTCCCCCTCATCCTTACCCACAAGCACTCTACTTGGTCTTCACAATCTTCAATTTCTATGCAATCAAAACACTCCCTAACATACAGAGCCACCCCACCGCCTCTCCTTCCCATTCTATCCCTTCGGAAGAGCTTATAGCCATCCATTGCAGCACTCCAGTCATGAGAAGCATCCCACCATGTTTCTGTGATGGCAACTACGTCATAGCTGTCCCGCTGCACAATGGCTTCCAGCTCCTCCTGTTTGGTGCCCATGCTGCGTGCATTGGTGTAGATGCACCTGAGCCGGGCTATAGATTTCAACTCTGGCACGTTGAACCTACCCCTAGGTTCAACTCTAGTGAGCCCGGTTTTAGCCCCTCCCCCCTCCAATTCTAGTTTAAAGCCCTCTCAATGAGGCCTGCCAGCTCATGAGCAAGAATCCTTTTTCCCCTCGGCGTCAGTTGCACTCCATCATTTGCGAGGAGACCTGGTGCCGTGTAAACCGCCCCGTGGTCAAAAAACCCAAAATTCTGACGCCGGCACCAGCCCCTGAGCCACGTGTTGATCAGGTGTGCTTTCCTGTTCCTTTCAGCGTTCTTCCCCGTCACTGAAGGGATTGACGAAAACACTACCTGTGCTCCCGCTCCATTGACCAGTCGCCCCAGTGCTCTCAAGTCCTTTTTGACTGCCTTCGGGCTTCTTAGCGCAACCTCATCGTTGCCAACCTGCATGACCAACAGCGGGTAGTAATCAGTGGGCCGAACCAGACCAGGGAGTTTTCTGGTGATGTCTTTCACCCAGGCCCCAGGGAGGCAGCAGACTTCCCTGTGAGTTGGGTCTGGTCGACATATTGGGCCCTCTGTACCCCTTAGGAGGGAGTCACCTACAACAATCACCCTCCTCTTTTTCTTAACTAAGGACGTCTTGATGCGTGGGGATGGTTGACATACCCTAGGCACCCCCTCGGATGGACCTTCGTCAGGGTCCTCATGTTCCTGTCCCTCATGTTCCAGAGCCCCATACCTGTTGTGTAAGGGCAGCTGGGACGGTGAGGGAGGCCGGGAGGGAATTCGCCGACCTCTCCGAGGAGGGACCTGCTTCCATTTCCCCTCATCTCTTAGGTCCTCTCCTTCTGCCCGGCAGCAAGAGGACAGGGGATCTCCTGCTGCTTGTGGAGCCTCCACCAGCTGCCCCTGCCTCAGGGCTGCCAGGGAGTGGCTCCACCAATCTATCTCCCTCTCACACTCCCTAATGCTCCTCAGCCTCTCCACTTCCTCTTTCAGCTCTGCCACCAGGCTGAGCAGGTCGCTGACCTGGTCGCACCGCACGCAGGTAGCGTCCCCATCGGTCTCTGGGACAACCGACAGGCTCAGGCACTCTCTGCAGCCGGATACTTGGACAGCCACGTGCCTGAGCGGGAGCTCCGTCTGTGTCGCCACAGTCTTTCTGGCCCCGGTTTTGAGCCGAGTGGCGACCATGGCTGCGCCTCCTCTGGGAGGACGATGGCCACTTGTACTGTACCCCGCCCGCACGCCTCCCCTGCACGCGCGAACTGCCGCGCAAACTGACGCGCTACGCCCTCCTGACGTGCCACGCCCTGTTTGCCCGCCCTGTTCGCCGCGCTCCGGGTCGCTCGCGCTCCCGGGCGCTGCTCTTGTAGGCGAGGGGTTTTGGCCGCCGCCGCCCTGGGCCCCGCCCACGCTGAGTCAGAGCTGCCGCTCGTTAGGAGCCCGCTCCGCCGGCCGGGGGTCGGGGGGGGAAGCTGGGGCACTCTCTCGCTCCCTGTGCTGCCGCCTTCGCGGTTTGGCCGCCTCGGGAAGGCTCCCCCGGCGCGATCCTTCGCTCCGTAGCCCTTCGCCTCGGTGGCTTCGCCGAAATGGCGGGCGCACTGGCTTTTAAACTGCCGCCGCCGCCCTGGGCCCCGCCCACGCTGAGTCAGAGCTGCCGCTCGTTAGGAGCCCGCTCCGCCGGCCGGGGGTCGGGGGGGGAAGCTGGGGCACTCTCTCGCTCCCTGTGCTGCCGCCTTCGCGGTTTGGCCGCCTCGGGAAGGCTCCCCCGGCGCGATCCTTCGCTCCGTAGCCCTTCGCCTCGGTGGCTTCTAACCATCTACACCTTTCCTCACTTGGTTCTCATTTTATGATGATTGAGGATATTTGTCATGGACTAGTTTAAGAAATGTGGGTATTTTTTAGCTATCTCAATGAAGTAAAATGTTTGTGGTATTTTCTTCTACTTTCATTCTTATTTATGTTCTGCTGCATAATAGAATCAGAGTTCTGACTCCCGCCACCCAATTTAAGTGTGCCTTCTGTAACAGTCTTACAGGTTGTGAAGTTCAGCTTTTGGTATCAGGTTTCCATCCTCATCACCAGCAGACAAAAGCAGTTCATAAACCCTGCAGAAATCCTACTCCTACCTTTCATGGGGCTCTGCCGTTGTTCCCTTTACTACTGCTGTTTTATGCTAACATGAACATTTAGAGCTATGAAAAAAATCCCACATTTTCTTCATCATTTAGCTGAGCTCTTCTGTCAAGGAAAGCAGAGTCTGTGAACTCATCTGAGCACAATGCTCAATTCACAGTATACATCCCATCATGACATCCATGAACAATACCTCAGGAAACCACCCCTTCAAAGTAAAGTGTACAAAATATGACAAAGAACTAGAAATTAATTTCACATATCATAGTATTTTCTGCTCAGGAAAGAAACTCCTCTTCACATGGAAATGCTTGTTTGCCCATAATAAGGTATTTTGATTATTTAATTTAGCTGCAGAATTAAGCTGAAAGCAAATCTGTTCATGCAATGTGTTTCAACATGACATGAATACTGAAAACAATTTTCAGGCCATTTTTAGATCACTTTGCATGGACAGAAACCTTCTGGGGACTACCTATTGAATAAAGTCCTGCAAAAAGAAAGATATGTAACAGACACATTAAGAATTGCATAAAGGGCTGAAATAAAGTTCATTTTTTGTCATGACACCTGGAATACTGAGAGAGTCCAGGCACTTGTTCCCTGCACAAGAGTGAAGTTTGCTCCAAGAGGAGGCTGAAGAACAAATGAAAACCAAAGGCTCTTGTGCAACACCACGAGGTTTTAATGTGAAAGACAAGCATAGCAGCCAATTACAGAAAATCAAGGCAATACAAGGGGAAATGTGTGATGCCCATGGCACGCTGTGGTACCAGTGCCCAGCTCAGGGCCCGGGAGACAGCCGAGGTGATGGAGGGATGCAGGGCATCCTGAGGCTTGGCCATGCAACCAGGGCACATGGTGGCACAGGGTAAGTGGGCTGCTGGACACACACAGCCTCCTCCTGTCCCCATGCCAGGGCAGCTGATGCATGCTGCTGGTCCTCGTGGCTCTTACTCCATGTCCCCATGGTCCTCACCTCAGGGCTGTTGGTGGTTCTGGGCATCATCCTGTGGGCTTTAGAAAGCCCCACAGCTCCCACGGGAGGACCTGTCCCACCTCTGGGCACCGGGGAGGTAATACCTCATGCCACAGGAGGAGAAGCCAGAGTTGTAGGACCTCCCGCAATTGCCAAAGCTGCTGGATCCACGTTGGCCCCCATAACCCAGGGAGCCCCCGTAGCCCATGTCATCTCCATAACCTAGGGAACAGCCATACCCAAGCAAGCCCCTGTAGCCTCCATAGCCTCCCAGGCCAAAGGAGCCCCCATAGCCCCGGGAGCCCCCCAGGCCCAGGGAGCTCCCATCGCCAGAGGAGACCCCATCGTCCCGGGAATCCCCATAGCCAGAGGACTCCCCTAAGCCCAGGGAGCTCCCATAGACCCAGGAGCCCCCAGAGCCCAGAGTGCTCCCATAGCCTCCCAAACCGAGGGAGCCCCCACAGCTCACCAAACCCAGGGAGCCCCCATAACCCCGTGAGCTCCCACAGCTCACCAAACCCAGGGAGCCCCCATAACCCTGTGAGTTCCCATAACCCAAGGAGCCCCCATAACCCCCAAAAACAAAGGAGTCCCCATAGCCCCGGCAGCTTCGGGAATTGAAGGAGCTCCCCAACCAGGCAGGGCCTGACCATCCCACAACACTCTCCTGAGGAAGAGAGCTGAGTATGGGGCCCGGGACTGTCACTGCAGCTGGCGGCGGGAAGATCACTGCTCTGGAGTCGGGGCATTGCTGCACACACGGCTCATTGTAGCTCTCAGCAATCGGCTGAGGACAGGTCACCCCGCAGGGTCTGCAGGGCTCACTGTAGCAAGACATCCTTCTTGTGATGGGTGGGAGTCTGCGATGCACAGCAGGAAGGAGATTTAAGGTAAATTAACAGATACCAAAGCTAGGCTGGGAGGAGATGAACCAAGATTATTAAGCAATGACTCTGTGTCTGAATATTAGAAGTTATCCAGGAAACAGATTTATACATACTAACAAATAAGACTCACTAATGTCTCAGCTGAGCCTTTATCCTTACATTCATCTCATCATGATCACCTTTGTAAATATTTTGATGTAAAACAGAAATTCAGTACTGGATAAATCAGATAGACATCTGTCTGTAGCAACTTGGACTGGCAATGATGCTCTCACAGAGTGTAAGAGCCAGTGAAAAAGAAACAAACAGGAGTAGAAGAAAAGGCTTATTGACTATACATATTAATTCAGACTTTATAAAGTGTAAGTCACCCCAAGTATTTCTATAGCTTGGGGATCTACTTCCTATCTTAATGCAGTGACTCCTGATGCTGCATCTGGACAAAGACACATTGTCAGAAGGAAACAAGTCTGTAAAAAAACACATGCAGGTATCATCTCTGTGACAAAAAGCATTGTTAAAGTAAATGCTAATAGTACTAGTAGAGTGAGTGAGTTAAATCCTACTTACCTTGTTCCCTGCAGAAACTGAGGCAAGAGAAGAGGATAAAAGGGCTGCAGATGATACAAGTTTTATATGCTTCTTTAAGCCATCCTTTGTGCCTCTGGTCCTAATTTATTACAAAACAAACGTGATAGTGGGAGTTTTAATTTTGCCACCTCAGCACTGTCCCTCCCAAATGTTAGTGTGGGTGTGATACAACAGCTGATGACAATCAGTTATCTGTGATTGTTATTTTAGGGGATTTTGGGAACTTGCAGCTAAAGACTTGCCATAAAGTCATTGACTGAAAGCCAGAATAAGAGTTGTGTGTCATGTTAGTCCCGTTTTAATGTTCCAGGTAGTACTTACATGGTGTGGAGCCCTTTTTGGTGCTACATGCACAAACCAGGTGAAGGTCATCCAACGTAGCTACAAGTTTGTCTCTGAGAGGACACAAGTTCTCCTTGCAGTTGGCTAGGGATCTACAAATGTTGTTATTCAGCAGAGCAAAGAGCTGACATGATTCAGACTCACTCCTGATGGGATATCACTATTGCTAATAACAGCATGAAGGCACTAAGCCCTATCAAAATTCTTAGCTTGTGCTCTAAGCTTTTCATTTTACCTACAATTAACCCAGGCAGGGAGATCTGTGTCTGATTTACTGCACCTGTCATATGATATAGGGGAATGATACAGTCCCACCATCACCAGAAATATTAACTACAATCCAAGCAGAGCTAGCTACAATCCATTGAAAACTCTCTCAACATCCTTCTCTCAAGTCTTCTGAGACAATTCAGATGACATTAGGTTAACAGAGGAATGGCTGGGCTAAGTGACACCTCCGAAGAGGCAGAAAAGTCCTTATTGATGTAGTCAGAACTGTTGACAGGGTCTCTGTCTAAAGCTAATACCAAACATTTCAAAATTTCATTTGAAATCTCTACTTCTAGAAGTTCAGTTAGAAATACATTTAAAAACATCCCTAATTTTCTTTCCCCCCACCCCTGAAGTACTGACTACTTAAGAAAAAAGTGACAAATTAATAAAATAGTATTAAAACATTTATATTTTAATGGGATAAGTCTGTGGCATCATACAGTCATTTGCAAATCTGTTGTTTTCTGATTTTACAATATTGCAAAAGATAGGATATAAATTACCTCTAAATTGTAAGATAGCTGTGCCTTTGAAGTGTCATCAGGATTTGCTGATAATAATGAGAGGCACCTGGAAGATAATGACTTTAAGCTGCTTCACAAATACTCGTTAATACCTAGTGCTTGCAATTTCTGTTATTATAATATTAAATGAAGAAGGGCAGGATTTAGAAGCTCCCTTGTTATGAAACAGCATCATTAAAAAATATCACAACCAATGTCACTCCTTTTGATTCCCTAACCAAACTGTGATTTATAACTTCAATAATTGCAATGATTTGATTTTCATTCATGATATCAAGTTCTTTATTTTGCTAAGTATTAATACATTTGGGGAGATTATGACAAGTCTGTGCTATGGATTATAGATAGTAGCTTCACCTCCCTTTATTAGCCAGTATTTTGCTAATGTGCCTGAAATGTTTATTGCCTAAAATTCTACGGAGGAAAAAAAAGAGCCCCATTAAAAATTATCTGAATTTTAAGGCTTAACTGGCTACCTGCCCATGTTCTGAAAAACAAGGGATGTCAAACTGATGTCCTAAAATCTCTGGTCTTAGACTTTCCAGATTGTTTGCTCTCACCTTTAAATGTCCCCCTTTCTTATGCATGAAGCTGTACCTAGTGAAGCAGAGCACTTCGTTCACACATCTCTAAATTGGTGCTCTTGCACAAGATCTGTGTGCTGACAGTTGTGTGTTTGTGTATAAGAATGGTACAACACATCAAATACGAATTTTTAGAGTTTGTAAAACCTCCTATCGTTCCTAGGAGGATCTGAAGTGTCACTGCCTCAATGGCATTTCAAAGACAGCATTAAAAGTAACAATGGAATCCACCTTATAATTCGTGAGTAACTAATGGTATTTGTTCTGCAAATACGGACATTAAAAATCCCATGTTTCTAAACCAGATGCAGATGCCTGAAATTCTCCCTCTTTCTATTACCTCTCTCCCTCTTTTTATCCTGTTTGCACATATTTTCATAGTATTCACTATGGCAATGGTGAACGGCCATATTCTTAATGGCATTATTCTTAAAAGACAGATTACTTTAATTGATCCTTACTCACCTACCCTAAAAACCAAAGTTATTATCTTAAAGCTTAAAGTGGAATTAAATAGCAGATGCCTCAACAGTAGTGCTGGGTGTTAGATGTCTGAAAGATCTCATCATTCACCAGACCAATGCCCACAAGTTGGTACTGACATTGTATCACACCTGTTTTTGAAGATGGGGAGTGGCAGTGCAAAGCAAGCAAAATTAAATCCCTCAATGTGGAGGTTGTTTTGTTATTATGTAGGACCTGAGGAACAAGGGGTGTTTCATATCTATAAGCAGTCTGAGAAATGTATAAAAGCTGTCTGCACACCAAGCCTCTCTAACTGCATCTCCTGGCTTATTCTCCTTGGTGAACAGGGTAAGTCCAATTTGGCTCAATCTCTGTCCTCCTCAAGATTTTTGCTGTTGATACTAAACTGTACATGATGCTGTGGATTGGCAGGTTAGAGAACTGTGGGTGTCAGAAGGTGTTATCCTTAAAACAAAAGGGGACGTTTTACTATGGCACTTTGAATAACCATTTCCAAGGCATACCAATTCAGGATCTACATCCATTATATATTTTTTAAAATATCAGCGTGATCATAGTATCCACCACCTTGCACCATAAGGGCAAATATTCTTATTTTGAAGTTGAGTGCTACTAGGAAAGCACTATGAAACTACAGAAATAACTGGCTGTAGCTGATACTTTTTTCTTAAATTGCTGTGAATATGTTACTAAACTGCAGTCTGTTTCAGTTGGTCTTAATAAACTAGATTCATCATGCTACGAGCAAGAGCAGTGATACTCACCATATATGACATTAGATGTCTGCATCTGGGCATGACATCTAGGGGATCTTGACAGTAAACAGAGTCTAGAAGGTAATTTTGATGACCAGATGTAGGTGTTCTTTGCAAGATAATGAATTCTGGGCTGTCACAATTTCTACTGACTATAAAGCAAGCACAGGTATCTAGAGTCAGGTGAAAATTTCTGCATCCAAAACCTCCTTCCTGCTGTGCATTGCAGACTCCCACCCATCACAAGAAGGATGTCTTGCTACAGTGAGCCCTGCAGACCCTGCGGGGTGACCTGTCCTCAGCCGATTGCTGAGAGCTACAATGAGCCGTGTGTGCAGCAATGCCCCGACTCCAGAGCAGTGATCTTCCCCCCGCCAGCTGCGGTGACAGTCCCGGGCCCCATACTCAGCTCTTTTCCTCAGGAGAGTATTGTGGGATCGTCAGGCCCTGCCTGGTTGGGGAGCTCCTTCAATTCCCGAAGCTGCCGGGGCTATAGGGACTCCTTTGTTTTTGGGGGTTATGGGGGCTCCTTGGGTTATGGGAGCTCACGGGGTTATGGGGGCTCCCTGGGTTTGGGAGGCTATAGGAGCTCACGGGGTTATGGGGGCTCCCTCGGTTTGGGAGGCTATGGGAGCACTCTGGGCTCTGGGGGCTCCTGGGTCTATGGGAGCTCCCTGGGCTTGGGGGAGTCCTCTGGCTATGGGGATTCCCGGGACGATGGGGTCTCCTCTGGCGATGGGAGCTCCCTGGGCCTGGGGGGCTCCCGGGGCTATGGGGGCTCCTTTGGCCTGGGAGGCTATGGAGGCTACGGGAGCTCGCTTGGGTATGGCTGTTCCCTAGGTTATGGAGATGACATGGGCTACGGGGGCTCCCTGGGTTATGGGGGCCAACGTGGATCCAGCAGCTTTGGCAGTTGCGGGAGGTCCTACAACTCTGGCTTCTCCTCCTGTGGCATGAGGTATTACCTCCCCGGTGCCCAGAGGTGGGACAGGTCCTCCCGTGGGAGCTGTGGGGCTTTCTAAAGCCCACAGGATGATGCCCAGAACCACCAACAGCCCTGAGGTGAGGACCATAGGGACATGGAGTAAGAGCCACGAGGACCAGCAGCATGCATCAGCTGCCCTGGCATGGGGACAGGAGGAGGCTGTGTGTGTCCAGCAGCCCACTTACCCTGTGCCACCATGTGCCCTGGTTGCATGGCCAAGCCTCAGGATGCCCTGCATCCCTCCATCACCTCGGCTGTCTCCTGGGCCCTGAGCTGGGCACTGGTACCACAGCGTGCCATGGGCATCACACATTTCCCCTTGTATTGCCTTGATTTTCTGTAATTGGCTGCTATGCTTGTCTTTCACATTAAAACCTCGTGGTGTTGCACAAGAGCCTTTGGTTTTCATTTGTTCTTCAGCCTCCTCTTGGAGCAAAACTCCCTGGTTTTCTGAGTTAACTTATCAGACAATCTGCCCTGCTGAATCTCTCTTTAACATGTGGAATGAAAGTTTAATTTGGATCCTAAGGCATCAACAGCATTGTGTTAATGGATGTTTGTTTAGCAATTTCGCAGTTGTTATCTTCCCCAAGGTTCAGAACAGGCAGGGTAATTGTTATTGCTCTGAGGATTTCTGGTGACACCCCAAGGCCCCCAAATCAGCACATAATTTAGCAACCAATTGTCACATAATTGCAGCATTCCTAAAGTAGCAAGTCAACAAAGGAAGAATCATTGATAATTTTTTCTTTAATTTGTTGATTTTTAAACTTTCTTCCTGATATTTACTGCCATTCTTTATTAATGGCAAAATCTTCTTCATAATCTAAAAAGTGAATATGAAAATAATATCAGAGATTCCTGGGATTTTTTTGAGCTCCAAGGAACTGGAATACCAAGAGGTGTAATTATACATTGCCTGTAAGACAGTGTTAGCTTTCCCACCTTCTTCCCCTCATTGATTGTTAGCCAGGAATGATTATTTCATCTCGTACTTAAAGAAGTGTGACTAAGGGAAAATATACCCTATCAAAAAGGGGTATTACTCATTGCTTACACTTATCTATGATTATTACCTCCATACTAAATGGTATGGTATGATTTAAATGAAGATCTGCCTGGTATTGACAATGTATGCACAGGCAAATTTCTCCCAGAGAAGGCTCCAAAGAGAAAGAAAAAGGAAGAACATTGACACATATAATGATGCATCATAAATTTAATAAGTGAAAAGTAGAATTTTAAAAAATATACAGCATAAGAAAGCAGTAGGGTTTAATATGGATAAAACTAATCATCCATTTCAAGGCAATGCTTTACAGCTGGACACCCAACTCCTACATGCAACAATAAAAGTTACATTTTTCACCTCCTTGATAACAGAGGAAGGCATTAAATCAGAAATGCCAAGCTCCTGCAGTCCCATTAGCTTAGGGAAAAGCTGAGGGTGGTCAGCAAGCATATGGCCATGGTCATGAACTCAGTCCTGCATCCGGATCACACTTTTAAGCTTCTGGTTGTTCCTTTGTGGTTTTCCCCCGAGGCTTTATCATGGTCCACACCGGTTGTAACGACGGTAGGACCTCCCATAAAGGCCACCTAGACCTGAATATCCAAGGCTCCCGAGTCCCAAGGAGCTCCCAGAGGAGATAGGGACACCGCCAGTACTGAGAGCATCCCCTACAGCTGCAGACGCTGAGGATCCCACTGTGGTATTTTGTGGGAAGGAGCTGAGGATGGGTCCGGGCAGGGTCACCACCACGGGAGAGGGCTGGATCACGTATGTCGAGTCCTGGCACTGCCTGACACAGGGCTCGTTGCAGCTATTCGCCAGCGGGGTTGGGCCACAGGGGGTGGGAGGACACAGGTCATAGCAGGACATGTTTGCGGGATGGAATGAAGTCTGAAACACAAGGAAGGAAGTAAACACAAGAAAGAAGTTGTAATTATAGTCATGTAATTAAGCTGCTAAGATGATGGAGAGCATAAGAAACTAACTAGGCACTATGTGGAGAAGAGAATAATGTGTTAGTCTTAGGTTGAAAGGAGACTTCAATGAAACCCAAACTCCTCTGTGCTACAGACAACAGCTCAAGGGGTAGCTCTACCTGCTCCTGAGCAGTCTTTGGTAGCTGGTTTCTCACAGCCCTCCTCCAGTTTGTGTGCAGCCCTGCAGTGGGTGGGAAGTGAGGGACAAGGCTTATGATGTCCTGTATGATAAAGGTAGGAGAAACTTCACCCCACAACAGAGGGAAGAAGAAAAAATTCCCCAGCAGGTAGAAGAGAGGAGCATAACTTGATAATGTGACACTCACCCATGAAAGGGAGCTGTCGTCCTCCATACAGATGGGTTTGTCTCTTATACAGCAAAAGAACAAATAATCTGTCTAACTCTTATTTAATCATCTCCTTTTCTTTGTGCTTATTTCCTCTTACATCAGTCTTGTAGAGAAAGCAACTTTCTGTCTGTTTCTGAGGTGGATGGGGTGGGTATGGAAGTTTAGGTGTCCACAATAATTTGATAAGCGAATAGAACAGGCAGAAGCTTTACTATTTATATTTCAGCACAGGTTACTGAGGTGCTGCAATGGAGATTTAGCGCCAGAGTATCAGAGCATTTCAGAAGGAGATGATTCAAATATTTCTGGTCCCAAAGTGTTTAGAAAAGAGAAGGATTATTTTCACAGCATCCTGGTGCAAGAAAGGATATACTTTCAATATTGTTCAGCACACTTTTGAAAATTTGAGCCCACTTACTTATCTATCTACAGAAAAAACTCCAAGAAAGCCAAAATCTTTGTACAGATTCTCCACATCCACTGCTAGTTGCTGAGCAATTCACATGCAGAGATTTTTAACATCTTGGAACTGAATGATCTGGTGACACAAATGAAAAATGAGTCTGAAGTCCTGTGTCCAGCAATTGCCACCCTTCAAAGAACAGCTACCCTTTTTTTAGAGAAAGAGCTACTTGCAAGTCTCACACACACACACTGATAAAGAGCATAAACCTTGGACTGCTATACACAAGACAGCGTAAAAATAAAATACGATGAAGGCAACAATTCAGGACATTGAAGGATAGTAAGCAGATTCAGACTTACCCTTTTCACCAAGGAGAAAAAAGCAGAAATGGATGGCAGCAGCTCTCACTGTGCTGGTTTTTATACTGTGTACTATAGTGCCTGCGGACCTGAGACAGACTTTGTGCATGTAGCTATTTACCAGCCAATTGCTAAAGACTTCTTGCATGCAAAATATTCCCAGCTGATGATTTACTTTTTCCTCACTGTTTGTATTTATTGCCTTTAATTTCCTCACCATAAAGTATGCATTCCACTATAGAGGTTTCTTTTATCTTAAAATCTTATGAGCCCAGTTAATTCCTGGTCAGATCAACTGATTCATCTGAGTTACTAAAGAAATTACTTTGCATCCTAAGGGCAATATATGCAATGTACATCAGTTGACACAGATGAATACATATACTAGGAAAGACGCATGTGAACTCCCCTATGAAATCCCCCCTCCCTCTTCATGGACAGCATAAGTTTTTGACACATCTCACTCTGAAAAATCTAGAAGTTACTAGTTCTGACTCTGAATTGGACTGTAGGTTTGCCAAATTTCTCTCAAACAGCCAGACAAATTCAGAAAATATTATCGTTACAGAAAGCACTTTGCAGAGCTGATTGCACTTTACCACTCTCAAAGGTACTTGTTGGGAAACAGATTATTTGAGGGACCATATTGTTTACATTTTTGACTCAGGAGGATAAAACAGGATAAAAGAGTGTCAGCAGTCTGATCTATTCATTTAATATTAAACTACTACACATCCACGAAGGAATTTGAGACACAGCTCTTGCATATGGGAACAGAGTGTCAAAGTCCTTAATCTAAGGAGTCTGCAGTTTTAGCTTTCTTCCTACATCAAACTCCAGGAAAATAATTCAGGTCAGACTGAGGATGCATGTGAATTTTAGGCTAGTCAGAGACACTGGTACTCAAAGTCTTGCACAAGGTTACCTATGGGGTCATTAAAGTCGCCAAAGAGTTTTACATTTGCCATTAAATTATTATTTTCCCCTGCTGTGTCTTGCACTATTATACAAAATTATACTCCAAATTAATGGTAGCTACGTACAGAAGTTTATAATATTCTTGTTCTTTTTTCCTCTTTTGAAAGCAAATAATGTTGTCTTCATTTTGCATGGTCTTACAGAACATTGCAATGTGCAACAATTCAATTTCTTTTTCAAAGACAATTTCTAGATTAAAAAGTAATTGCATACAATGCATAAGCAGATTTTAGGGCAGGGATCAGTATTCCAATCTCTCTTCTCCTAATGTTTAAATCACTTGGCTAGAGACATGCAAATTATCTCTGAACTGTGAGTATCTTCATGAAGATCTCCTGGGAAATAAATGCTGATTGCACACTTTTGAAGAACAAAAGTCTTCAAAGTTCACAACACATTTTCATCAATGGCTCAGACATGCAAATAATGCATTATCAGAAAATGTGAAGGTATGTGACACTTTTTGAACATGATCAGCCTTTAAAATTTGCAACCAGGATTACTAATGAATTTCACAAACTTCCTCACATTATATGGTGTCATAAACTGGAGTCCTTCCATCTTTTACTTTAAAATGCAAAAATAAGTATTTGCACAAAATCACATGTTAAAAAACTCCATTCCAATCATCAGTCACCGGCTGCCCTTAAGTGTGTGATGACCCCCATCAGTGGCACTACTGACTGAAGCTCTCCTGTCCCTTCAGATTTACCAGTCTTTCCCCAATGCTGTTACTAATGCACACACGGACACACTACTACGGTATCAAAATGTTAAAAAACCTATTTCTTTATAACAATAACTATCTATTGACCACAAGAGAAGCATGTGGTTTTGAAAACAAACTCATTAAAAGGTATAGTGATGATAAAAAGAATCACAAGTCTTCCTCTGAAGGTGATCATATGTCAGGTTAGCCTGGCTGGCTCAATCTCCTCATTGCAGGAATGGAAAGATTTGGGATATTGTTCTTCGGAATATTACAAAGAGTAGTGATCCTAAATCTCACAGTCACTTATCAGGGATGAAACTGCACACTCAGGACTTAAATTAAAAGCCCTTGCTGTGACAGCAGATGGTACTCCCATAGGCCAGTGTGACCAAAATGCTAAAGAGCAGACAAAATTCCTAACCAAATTGAATTTTGACTCATCCACATTTTGGGAAGGTGGAGTTGGTATAATGGAGCCAGGCATATTTAATGGATGCAAACGAAAAAGATGAAAGAGACACCATGGATCGTGGTTTTCATCCAACGCCAGGATAAGTCCAGGCAATAAACATAAACAGTAAACAAAACAATTTCACTAGTGGGAACCCAGCCATATGCAAAAAAAAAAAAAAAGAAAAAGAAAAAGAAAAAAAGAGGAACGAGTTATTAAATGTGCAAGAATGTCTCAGACCCTCCAGGCAGCCTGAGAAAGCTATAAAAGCTCTTCCTCTTCAGAGCCTTCCTGCCTCTTCCCTTATCCCTGTATGCACAGCAGATGCTACAATTCTGGTTTCAGCTTTACAAAATTTAGTACTGAAAAACATTTTCACTAACAGCAGTAGAAAATACCTAGCGTCCTGCAAAAACAGCTCATGTTATTCTTTTTTTCCTATGGGACCAACTTGTTCCAGCTATTCAGTGTTAGATATTAACAGATGCAGGCTTATACATTGAGGAAGAGAAGATACAAACAGCTCTTTTGTTCAGAGCATGTGTACTCTACCATGCACTGTTTTTTATGCTGCTGTTTTATTGACTAGTACTATGTGTTATCGCACACAAGCTGCCTGATTATGTAGACCCCAGTCTAAGACAGTATGACATTTTCAAAGCAACCAGAATAACAACTTGAGAGGCAGCACCTGAGCTTGGCTTGCCTAGAAAATTTTCTCTGTAACATGATAAGCTAGTTTATATTCTGCAGCAGTCAATAAAACACTTTCTGATTAACTACAAAACCAAGAAGAGAAACCTTTCACTTTTGAACTGTGCTATACTGGATGCTATGATAAGTTTTAACCCAAAGGCAGCAGTTTGGGACAGGAATAAAGGAGGGAAATGGTGCTTGAGGATTTTTTTTTGCATTTTGTTTTGAGGAAGTGAGCTGCATACCAGGCCTTTCTGATACAATTTTTGAATGCTCGAAGGAAAGATCCCAACTTTGGAAAGAGTGTACATGCACAGGGGTTACCTCTGTGGAGAGGTTTGGTGCAGTTGATTAGACAAAAGCTTAACAGAGAATTGCAGAAGGGGATTGCAAGAGTAGGAAAATGTACTTTGTCATGAGAAATGTCATTATATGTCCACCTGAATACGTTAAAGATACCTTCACTATAGTGCCTCAACTATAAGTTTTTCCAGCCATATTCATACTGTGGAATTGTAACTTCTCTGCTGTGTTAGATATGCAGGTTGACCTCCATAAGAGAAAGCTATTTTGCAACAACTGCAAATAAATGATAACTTCTTTGGAATGCATCCTCTTTGATCAAGCAATAGCTTCAGCTGAGATGGCAAAAAATATATTACACTTTTAACTCAGACCAGCATTCTGCTGTATTGTAATATCAAACTTCTAACTTTCCATTCTCTTCTGTTGTATATTAATAAAACCTACTCCTTAAAATTATTAATTCTTTCATGGAACTGATGCGCCTCCTTCAATTTAGTTCCACTAATGACTGCAGTCAATATAACTTTGTCAACATCTTTCTGTGGCTTTAATTACAGTTCAGCATC
This sequence comes from Phaethon aethereus, assembly GCF_964289735.1. Lineage (NCBI taxonomy): Eukaryota > Metazoa > Chordata > Aves > Phaethontiformes > Phaethontidae > Phaethon > Phaethon aethereus. The sequence continues at coordinate 2,367,518 of NC_138604.1, forward strand.
AGTCTGTACAGACACAGACAACGATTCCAAGCAAGAAATTTTGCAGATATCAGGCTCTGAGCCATATGGGTTGACAGGACACTGAATCACCCAGAGCCTTCAGGTAGAACCTTTCAAACCTTGTTCCTTTAGGGACCAAAGCTTCCAGTCGCTAAACACTACCTTTATTACAACACAGATGATCAAGCTAGAACAAAGCAATGCCTGATAAAGTTCACATCTACGAGGCGTAACAGGTAGAAATCAATTTAGAAAGGCACACTGAGAAAGGGTTAGAACTTAAAGTCTTTTAATCTCTTTCTCTCAGATGTGCTTCCTAGACCAGCAAATTTTCAAGGCCAACTCCCTTGCAAAGACACCACAAAGCCTTCTCTTCCTCCCCTCTGACACTTACCAGGGCCTGATCTCAGCTGTCAAGAGGTGCTGCACCCATCAGAAAACTCTGAGCTGCACCAACTTGCTGCCGCTCTACCACCACCTCTGCCCTGAGCAAGCTCAGTTGTGCTCAGGAAAAACATAATCTCTCCCTTCTTTTAAAGGCATCTTCCTAAGTATCACAGATAGGATAAAGCAAGCCACAATCTTCTTCCAGGTTGCCCAGGTAATAGCACATACATCCTATTTGTGCAGCAAGATGAGAACAGATGAGTGGAGGTAGCACTTCTGAAAAAGGTTAATCCCTATAATTTCTAGTGTGCCTCATGCCCCTGCAGATTTTCCTGATGCATCCCTCTGACCCCTTTTCTGTATAGATACTCTTGTCTATTACATCTAGAGGAGGATAAAGAGAAACAGCATTCCCCTCAGTGAGCTGTTCCCTGAAATTAGGCTATTCCACTTCTCTTTGAAGGGCAGCTAATCGCCCTTCTCAAATCATCTTATTGCCCCATTTTCATCTCTTTTCAAAGACATCCATCTCAAAACAAACATTTTCTCATAAAAGAGCAACACTAAAAGAGTTAAAGGGCCTTTTTCCATCTCCATGGTACATTAGGTAAAGGGTCTTTAAAGTGTAAACAGAAGCAACTCCGTTACTTTAAGAATTCGTGCTTATTCAACAACAGGAGACACACCCATTGCAGGTGAACATCATCTCTTTCTAGCCTCTGATAAATTGTCTCGGGCTTGATTTACCATGTATAGACAAAAGAAAAACTTTTTCCACAACTGAAATATGACTTGTTCTCTTTTGGCACTTGCATGAAGTTATTTGCACGGTGTTTTCTGGAACTGATGACTTGCAAAGTGACCTGCTTCACCACAGCCATGCTGGAAAAGGGGCTGGGAGAAGAAAGAAGTACAGGCAGACTCGGGGTATGATGCAGCACAAATTTAATGAGGCTGAGGAATGGAATGAAGCAATGTAAAGTGTAAGGAATACATTTCCATGGTCCACTAGGGACAGTACCCACTCATCCCTCTCACAATGACACACTCAGCAAAATGAAATCTTCCTTCTTCATTGTTCAAGTACTAATTCAGTCATGCAGGACAATTTCTAATAATTCTGTATTTTACCTAGTCATTGTCAAATACAAAAAAGCTCAAGAGAACAAGACATTTGATCAGAAATACAAAGTAAAGCGTAACAAAAGTAAGACAAGCAAAGGCCTGATTTTAGGGGATGCCAAGCTCCCACAGCTCCATTAACTTCAGGTGGAGTTGTGGGTGTCTAACATCGCATCCGAAAACCATGGCCATGAGCTCAGTCCTGCATCAGGTCATGCTTCAGCATTCCTGGTCATTTCTTCCCACTTGCTCCTCACGCTTTAGCACGGCCCATAGAAGCCACTGCGGTAGGTGTTGTAGCGACGGTAGGGCCGGCTGTAGCCACTGCCCAGGCTTGGGTAGCCAAAGCTCCCAAATCCCAGGGAGCTGCCGGAGGAGATGGGGACCCCTCCAGCACTGAGCGCGCTCCCGACAGCCGCGGATGCTGAGGATCCCACAGCAGTGTTCTGGGGGAAGGAGCTGAGGATGGGTCCGGGCAGGGTCACCACCACGGGAGAGGGCTGGATCACCACTGTCGAGTCCTGGCACTGCCTGACACAGGGCTCGTTGCAGCTATTCGCCAGCGGGGTTGGGCCACAAGGGGTGGGTGGACACAGGTCGTAGCAAGACATGTCTGTGGGCTGGAGGTAAATCTGAAACACAAAAAAAGGAAAGAAATGCAATACAAGAATTTAAACAAAGCTCTATTTGTACAGCCAAAATTCTCTGATAAGGGGAGTATATAACAAACTAAACATCATTCCATGGGGAGCAAGATGGCATTTTACACCAGATCCAGAGGAGGTACTTTGAAAACAGGGTTGAGCTCTCATTTTCTTTAGGGAGACTACTAGGGAAGCCAGCACTGATGCATCTCAGTCGGGAACTTACTCTGAAGCCTCCCCGGTTAGTCAACTCACCCAGGAACAAGAGTACCTGCTGGTCTTCATTCACATCGCAGAGAGTGCCCTAACCACGTGGCCGTAACACTACCCTGGGAAAAGGCGCTATCAGCACTTCCCCTTGCAGTGGTGGCTGCGCACGGGAAAGCTATTAGGGCTCTGTGTGTCCTAGAGAAATGGGGGTTGACTCTGTAGCCTTCAGTCGAAGGTGGTCTGCTGGAATGGGTAAGACTCAGTTTGTTATTCCTGATCCAAGGCTTGCCTCTTTGCTAAATGGTCAACGATGACAAACATCCTAACTAATGCTAATACAGCAAATAACCTTTCCCATTTAATTCCTGTTGCTTCCTCTCATGCATGTTCCATCTTGGAGGTCCCTTATCCCTGTTTTAGAAAGTGGAAAACAGAAGCTTAGGCACTTAAAATGTGTTCAATCTGAAATGGAAGGACAGGCAGCTGAACGCAGGAACACTTCTATTTTCATGTATTGCTACTAAGATTAAAATTGTCATCAGATCTCAGAAGCTGCAGTGCAAACCTGTCCACAGTTGTTTGAAGGATGGAGAAGCAGCTGGTTAAAGGTCAATCCTTGCCTGTGGAAGAACTACAAACTGAGTTTCAAAGACAGGCAAGGACAGATGATTGCTCCTTATGTGGAGAGCTGGTGACCCAGGACTGCCAGTATTGGCCAGTATCCCCATGTTCTACTGGTCTTCTGGCCTTAGCTGAGTTTCTACAGGCCTGCACACTGCTCTGAACAGACCCAAGGATTCACTACACCTATTTTATGTTAAGCTGCAAGACCTGAAAACTTGTTTGGATCCCAAAACTGAATAAATAGACCTGATTGGCTAACTTATGGCTAATTGTCCCATTCAGTGATTTTTATAACTGACCACCAACAGAAAACTTCCTTTTTCATATGAAAACCCATTCCTCTCTCAGAGAAAAAAAATGGAATGTACTACAACACTAGTGAGGAAAAGATACAAAATCATCAAGGCAACATTTCAACATATAAAGAGAGAATAAATGGTTTCAGACTTACCTTATTCACCAAGGCAAAGGTGGCAAGAGAAATGGATGGAAGAGCCTTGAGTTGCTCAGGTTTTTATACTGAGTCCCAGGTTGCCCAACAACTTGCGACATTCTTTGTGTATGAAGTTATTTATGAGCCACTACTGATTACATGGTTTTTTTCCTCAGTATTTTTGTTTATTACTGCTTCACTTCCTTATCTTGCGGCATGTATATCTGACCACAAGTTTCTTTCATCTTAAAATATTCTGGGACAAGTTAATTTCTGGGAACACTAGAATGATTAATTCACAAAAATTTATTCTGCCTTCAAAACCCTTTTGGATCTACCTGGTGTCATTAAAGGAGATTAAGTGTAATTTACATAATGCAGTCCCTTGTACCCTCCTCTGCAAGGTAAATACTGTTGGAAATCATGAAGCATTTCAGCTTTGGGAAGTCAACCCATGAGCACTTGTAGTTCAGGGACTCAAGCTGCTTTAAGCGAAAAAGAGAAGAGAGACTGATTTTTTTCAGAAAACAGCCAGGAATACATACACAATTTTCATCCAGCTCCAGCCCCAAAATGAAAGAAGCACAAACACTATTAAAAGGGAAGGACACCCAAAAACCCTGTGAGAGTCAGGAAGAACTGAAAAGTGTTATGGCTGTGTACAAAGGCTGAGATATAACTAGAAAAACACTTAAGATATTGCTTCTTTGACATGGAAGAACAAAAGAGAGTATTACAAGTCCAGTCTGACAAGATAATATCAAATGATAGCACTTCAGTGGAAGAGTCTGAAGCAGAAATATTATTAATACAGGATCTTTCCTGGCTGTCTCTAATTCTGGGCTTGATCTCTTAGGAGTTCTTTAAAATCCACAAATCCACTTTTATTCTTATCTCAGACCTCAAAACATCAGCAACTGCTTTAAGGTTAACTTCCACATGAATAAATAGGGTGTATTGCTTGGCGATATATCTGCAAAAGATACAGCTTTGCAGAACTGAGCTGTGGAAGCAGAAGTTACATACAAGAATTCTTCCTTTTCTATTCCAACATTCCTCTCTCCAGCTGCCCCTGCAGCATCTGATACCAATGTGCTCCAGACCAATGGTAGCCTGTTGGAGAAGTTTATTAAGTGTCAATAATTTATTCACTTGCAGTCAGTTTTCCTGCCAGTTTACAGCAGTCTTTGGATTGCACAATGAAATTGAGCCTCTTCTAGGGGGGGAGATTGCAGGATAAATAGTAAAAGGGTAAAATACATAAGCAATCCTAGACACAGAGATTAGTACTGAGGTTTTCGCTCTCCTAGCACTTTAACTACTGAGACATGTAAATCATCTCTAAATTAGGAGTGTCTTTGTGAAGATCCCCTGGGAACAGAAACTTGTTTGGCTTGGTCATAAATTCTTGAGAACTTCAAAGTTTATCAGAAGCTTTTATTAAAGTGCTAGGCATGCAAAGTTCCAGGTTACGTACAAATTTAAGATACGTGACCCATATTTGAATTCTCATATCACTTCTGTAATAATATATTATTAAGATTTGGGAGTGCAGGTCAGTCCTCGGGTTCTAAAACTTATGTCATTTTTCCTGGCTGCAGGAATTACAACTGTTTTATTTTTAATTAAAAAATAGCTCAAGGTTTGGTTTAAGCCATCTCATATTTTGCGGAGATTCTCAAATAAACTGCCCTAGCCTTTTTTAGTTTCACCAACCCTGTCCATTCCTCAGTACTCCTCCATGTTCTAAGGGATTAGCAGGGTTTTAAAAAAATAATTTCCTCTATAGCAGCTGGTATCTAGCACTATTTGAGGAATTAATTTGCGTAACAGTATTTATAGATAATTTTCATCGTTTTAAAAAAAATTCTTCCACCATCCAAGCTCTGCTTGGAAAAAACACAAAATATTTTTAAAATCAGGCTATGAGTTTAAAAAAAAAAAAGGATCTAGCAATACTTTCAGAGATGCTTACAGCCTTCCTTGAAAATAATTACAATAATTATTGTTCTAACTCCAGCCACTTTATTGTACAGTCAGAATGACTTAATGGCCTGATCTTTGAGATGAAGTGAATCAGAAGTTCACAGCTCTTTTTATATATAATCAAGGGCAGACCTATATATTCAGATTATAATTAAACAATTTTGCATAATGCAAGAACATCTTCCTGAGACACCAGCCAGTGACTAAACAGCTGAAAAAAAAATAATTCTTAATCAAAATGTTCCTGGAAGCTTACTCACAGTAATCACCACATAATGGCTCCAGACACAAAAGTGACCCCAAAATCTGTGCATGGGGAAACAGACACACAGAAAATGGAAGTTTCCCTGGCAAGAAGAGTGGCATCTGCCATAAATTTTGAATTGTAATTAATTAGCTCATTATAAAAAAATGGATGCCTCAGAGGCTTTGAGCAGCTCCACAAATCTGTAAAAGTTCTTGCAACTCAGAGCCCTCCTATGCCCTGCCCTTCCCTCACCACTCACAACAGCTCTCCTGGTTCTCGCTTTTCTCTCCGACCTCGTTCTCAGCTAATTGCACTAATCCAGGTGCTTATTGGCAGCGTTACCAACAGCTTGCATGTCCCACACAGCCACCTGAAGTGCACACAATAATTTAGGGCAGCTGGTTCCAGGCCACTGAGAGTGAACTCTGCTGATGCCCTCACAGTATTAGCAATTTCTGGCTTATTGCTTAAAACAGAAGATGTATCTATAGCTTAAGGGAGTTTAGTTCGGTCAGACCGGCTGCCTCTGCGTGGCATTGCTGTTTCTCTTGCAACCCACCACTTATTATTTGCTGTAATTGGTTGTTTGGCCCAAGCAGTTGAATAGCACATGCTGTATGTGTAATCTGAGTTGCCTTTTGGTGTAGGCAGAGCCTGCAACTTGAGCTTCACAACTTCAGCTTCTGCTGCTCAAATAGCTCCCCTGAAGGCAAAGGTGTTCAAATATAGCTAGATATGTAGTCCTCAGAGTTCCTGCCTGAACATAGCCATTTTCGTCGTTAATGTTATTCAAATGCTGTTATCAAGAACTTTAAAATGACTAAAGTTTGAGGTTTGGTTTTGTGTCTTACTATGGTCTAATAAGCTTAAACAATTTATGTTACAATTTCCCATTTTGTCACAAAATAAATGTAATTAACTACTGCACACAGATCGGTGGAGTATTTCTGCAGAGAGGCAGGTGTAGTGTGGTCGTTATGCTGGAATTCAATGGGGAACAGTAGAGAAAAACAACAAGAAAAATTAATTTATGCTGGAGGGAAGAAATTATTTACTCACCAGAACCTCTGCAAAACACCACACCCAAAATGGGTGAGCTTTAGTTATTTTTCAAATACATTCAAATAATTTTTCAAATACAGATTTTAATTATATTTCAAATTGTAAGAGTGCAATTAGTATTTCTCTACCCATGGCCCTATGTGTCAGATCCCCCTTCCTTGCAGAATGATGTCTTGGTGCCACCAAGACTGACAAATGTGTACATGTAATCCATCCCCTTAGAGGAAAGGATTGCCTTATAATCATTGGTGATTAAACCCTTTTCAGAAGGCATCTTTCCTTTCTGCCAAGGGGTATGTGAGATATCACTCATCTGTGTTTTGCTGCAATTACATGCCCCGTCCCTGATTTTACATTTACACCCATTAGTCATTTAGGAAGGAAAAGATCACAGCCTACTTGTTTGGAGCGGGAGACCCAGGACTAACACACGTTCGTTTAAAGCCTTTCCATCGCAGTAACAAGAGAAGGGTTTTCATACTCAAAATAATCTTTGAAACGACAGACTTTGGCATGGGGTGAAAATTCAGCCTGTCGTTTACTCCGCAGAAGCCTGCAAGCGCTGAGCGTACACAAGTGCCTCCGCCAAACCCACCTGTTTCGGCACCAGCCCATGAAGATCCACGTAGAGGCACCAGGAGCTCGGTTTACAACGTGAGTTACGAAACCTGCATTGAAGTGGCCTTTGGCTGGCACCGATTCCAAAAAAAATACTATAATCTGCAGGGGGAGCAGGTCTCCTCTCGGAGCATTCCCCCCACGCTCCCTGCGGGCTTTTCTCTTCGGGGTCCCACTTCGCTCAGACCACGGCCACGCGTTCTGCCGAGCGAGAGGAATTTGATTCAAGCGGTTTAAGTGCGTGGCCTCACCCCCGTGAGGAAACCCAGAGCTGGGGAAGGAAATGTAGCACATCTATAGTACTCGTAGACAAAGTATCTACTATGTATACAGTATCTGCCAGACATCTACTACAATGTATTTAAGTTCTTTCAAAAAAACCCAAACAAACCCTTTACTTTGTTAGAAAGTATCTACCATGTATATACAGTGTTTCGTGGCTGTAAAATGATTTCTTGGTATAGAGGTTATCAGTCAAATCCTTATTTCTAGTCAACACGAAAAAGTAGCTTTCAATTAATAAAACAGAGGAACGGTCACAAATTTTACAAAAAGTGAGCTGCTAAAAGTTTTTTCAAACAAACACCAGGAGACTTGGATTGTGATGCAGCATAACTTTAATGAGAGCAAAAAGTAGAATAAAAAAGTACAAACTGTAAGTATATATCTCTAGGATTCAGTAAGACAACAGGTAATATGCCTTTTCATCCTGGCTTTCTTTTCTCAGGGCTGCTGTGAACCGAGACAATAAAGTCCCATCTACAGCAACAGAAAAAAATACATTTCATCAGAAGTATGAAGTGTTCAAAGAATAAGACAAGCAAAGGCCTGATTTTAGGGGATGCCAAGCTCCCACAGCTCCATTAACTTCAGGTGGAGTTGTGGGTGTCTAACATCACTTCTGGAAACCATGGCCACGAGCTCAGTCCTGCGTCAGGTCATGCTTCAGCGTTCCTGGCCATTTCTTCCCACTTGCTCCTCACGCTTTAGCACGGCTCACTAAAGCCACTGCGGTAGGTGTTGTAGCGACGGTAGGGCCGGCTGTAGCCACTGCCCAGGCTTGGGTAGCCAAAGCTCCCAAATCCTGAGGAGCTGCCGGAGGAGATGGGCACTCCCTCAGAGCTGAGGGTGCTGCCCACAGCTGCAGAGGTGGTGGATCCCACAGCAGTGTTCTGGGGGAAGGAGCTGAGGATGGGTCCGGGCAGGGTCACCACCACGGGAGAGGGCTGGATCACGTATGTCGAGTCCTGGCACTGCCTGACACAGGGCTCGTTGCAGCTATTCGCCAGCGGGGTTGGGCCACAGGGGGTGGGAGGGCACAGGTCATAGGAAGACATGTCTGTGGGACAGGGGGAAGTCTGAAATACAAGGAAGAAAGTAAATGCAATATAAAAGCTGTATTAAGTTTATAAAACTCAGGTAGGAGGATAACATATGTGAAAGTACCTAGAGAAGGTGGTCAGGGAGGTAATCAGTTATTAGATCAAAATCCACAGCAGGCAGTCTGAACATAGCATAGGGGCTTCTCTTATTTGTATAAGGCTGCTGGAGGATGTCTCTGCTCTGGGGCTGGCCTCTGGACTCCGGTGCCAGTCATGGTACAGTTTGCCCTAGCCCGTACCAGCAAAGGCATTTCCCGTTCCTTGGTAGTTTCCCTTTGCACTGTCTCTCTGGAGAAGGTGCAATCGTGCCTCTACCAGGAGATGGAGAAGAGCAGCTGGAGCTCTCATGAGGCATGGGAAGCGGCCCTGAGCTGAACATTGACCCATAAGTGGGTTTAGTGTCTTAATGCTAGAACTTAGTCACTAACAGCCCAGCCAGCAGCGTTTGCAGAACTATAGAAAAGTGTTTGAAAAGCATCATTTGCTCCCAAATGTCATATGACCAGAACAGGCAAACTTGGAGTGTGAAGGATTATTTTCCTGATCAGAGGTTTCTGTCTTGATTTGAATTCAATGTATTTGTATCTGCTGGGATGCCTGCTCTTCTGCCTGTGGAAAATGGGACTTGGGGATGGATCCTGGAACTCAGCACTTTTTTTTTAATTATTTTTTGCTAGTCCCAGTTTCTTAATATGAGACTGTATTTCCAGCCAAGTTCATTGGCTAGCTACTCCCTTAGCATTTGTCTCTAAAATGGAGAATGAAGCTGCTTGTTTTGAGAGACAATACTGCCGGTATCCTCCAAGTTCTTCTCATTACACCCTGTTTCACAAGTAAACAAAGCCTTTCTTTTGGCAGAAGTAAGCCTTTCTAATTTTCCTTCCCAAAAGGAAAAAACCTAGCAATATTTACAAAGAACTAAGAATAACAACAACAAAAAAAGGAGCAGTCATCAAAGTAATAGTTTAGCATTTTAAAAGACACAGGGAAGATTCAGACTTACCTGTTCACCTGGGCGAATAAGGCGAGAGAAGTGGATGGAAGAGTCTTGTGTTGTATAGGCTTTTATACCATGTTCCAGACTGCCTGCAGACCAGAGACATATATTATGCATGAAATTATTTAACAATCCATACTTTTGCATGCAAAATCCACCAAACTGATGAACCCTTTTTTTTTTTCCTTTCAAAATCTCTTTTAGTATTGCTCTATTTTTTCCCCTCCCCTTATTACATTCACATTCCAGTATAGACAAAGCTTTCATCTTCACCAATGTGCACCCACTTAATTGCTTGGAAGACTGTGGTGACTCGTTTGAATTACAGCAGTCATTATGTTGCCTCCTGAGGCCAATGTACATTTTATGTTTCATTTTAGTCATCAAAACACTGCTTAAGGGGAGTGTATACGATGTGTAGTCCTTATTCAAGACTTCACTCCTTTAGGTGAATAATCATGTAGCTCTGAGGTGGGGGTCCGGGCTGAATTCACAAACATTTCCATTCCAAGGACTCAGCTTTACCACAAGACAAGACAAAATGTATAATAGGTATTCCCAAATTTTGCACTTCTGCACTATTTCAATCCCACACAAACATACAGCTGAGAAGAGCACCAGGTTTCAATGAGTATTGCAAAAGAAAATTAAGACTGGTGAGAATTGCTGACCAGAGACAATAAAACACGTTCTAAACCTGCTTGGGCTAACCCACAGTTTTCCCAGTTTGTATGAATACAGCTAATACAAATACATACAAGACTGCATTTCTTTACCCAATCATAAGTTTTAAATTAATTTTCCATGTCAAAGTCAAACAATCACACTTTTAATGAAAGAGCTTGATTACTTGATCTCATTACTTTCTGACATTTATTAACTGCCTCTACTTCTTGATATGATTTCAGTGCAGTCTCTTATGTGAGGAATCACCATTATTCCTACCTGAAATCCCAGTAAATCACTGGGATGTGCAGCAATTTTCACATCAAATTAAGTATGAATGTGCGTGTTAAAGATTGCTCTCAAGTATTGGTTCTTAGAGGTAGTACTCTGCCAGAGCTAAACTACGGCATTAATAGAAGTTACACAGAGCAGTTCTCCATTATATTTATCATTATATGATTTTTTTCACCTCTGCAGCCTGCAGTGGCCTGCCCTGGCTATACGCCAACCTGCTGGAAATACTTGCACAGATGGGAAGTATGCAAAAAGCAGGGATCACGTCTGTCCTCTTAGCATCACTGTCCCTCAGCAAGAGATATGAATTAACTCTAAATGAAGACTGTCTTTATACATAGGTTGGTCTTGGTCTTCAGAAGAACAAAGGACTTCAAAGTTCATAACAGCTTTTCACTAATGGCTCAAATATGCAAAGTTTCATGCTACCTAATGTTCAAGGTACGTGACAAGATCTCAGCACTGGCATCACCTGGCTAATAACCTAATTTCAAAGTGTGTGAGTCAAGATCACTCAAAGGACTTCACAAACTAATTCAAGGTAAACACCTTCAGAAACTTTAATTATTTTATTAAAAATTTTCATAATTGATTAAAAAAAAAAAAAGCCAAATCTTCATCTTCTGCAAAATCCTATAGCTCTGCATATTTTAATGATTCTTCACAAGAAATTTTTCCTCTCCTTTTCTATAAAAGTAGAGTCTTTTTCTTCCCTTTCCTCAAAATCTCTACTATCCAACATACTACCTATCATCTTTTTATATTTTTTAAAAGATTATTTCCTTATAGTAGGTTAAAACAGTCAATCACCTGGAGAATTAATTTCTCTTTCATCTGTAGAATGAGATAGCCAAGGAATGCTAACTTTTGCTCATTCTTCCCTCTAGGGACATGAACAGTTTTTGTTGCAGGGTATATAATATTTTAGAAACAGACTCATTAACAGCCTGGAAATGTTTTCATTGATATTCTGCCAGTTTAGTCTAATTAGCACCTAGAGTTCACCCAAGAGGTTGAGAGCCTTTGCATCTTGCTTTTTGGGATTGTTAAGGCTGGTGAACCAGGACTTAACAGCTCTCACTTATGGATCAGTAATGGAGTTTCACATTCCACACACTCAATTAAAACCCTTTGTGTAACAACAGAGTCCTCCCATGACAGGCTGGTGAACTACCAAATTGCCAAAGAGATGACAAATTACTTACATGAATTGAAATTTGTATCATCTTTGTGTTGACTTCAGAGGCTTGAGTGTAATAGTACAAGGCATTCAAATGATCCACAGGTCTTTGAGATGAAAGCAGCTTTGAGGAAGGCTTTTCATCTGATGCCAGGATGAGACTAGACTGGTACATAAACCATAAATAATTTACCTACCGGGAACAATTTAAGTATTGGGGACAATTTAACCAGCTGCAACAGATTTTATATAATTGAAATTATTTTAATGCCTCAAATGTTCCCAACATAAGAATCTCCTCAATTTTCCCCCCAAATCTTTCTTTTAGTAGCTTCAGTGGCTGTTGCAAATCTGGTTTAAATCTCAGGTCCTTACTTTTAGCAAAAACAGTTTACTTGCAAGGATTTCCAAAGGTTTTAATGCTTACCAGTGTCCTATATTTACTTTACGTTAGCGTGCTTCATTCCTTGACATGAGCTTTTTGTTGGAATTCTGTAGCGCTGCAGCCAGGACAGTAAAGACAGACAAGCTTTTATAAGGAGCCCTGAAATACACAGTACTTATGCAGTAAATAGATCAAAGAGTTTTGCCCTGTGTCACAAAAAGCTATGTGTATACCTCCTTTGAGACTTCTGCTGCCGTTCATGTTTTACTTCACAAATCCAAGCATTCAAGCAGTGATTTGGTGGCAAAAGAATGTAAATCTTTCTTTGCACCCTGCAGCTCCAGGTCAGAGTTACTGAGAGTGTGAATCACAACAGAATTCCTTAAAACAAATACCTTTATATGCTAGATTAGACATCCCGCCATTCTGTTAGATCATAAAATGCTTCCAGCCTTGAGAGTCATTTCTTGGCAGAGATACAGAAAGCCAAGTATTATGATGAGTCAGTGTGGGATCAATATGCATTTCAGCTGCAAAGGAAAATATCTTCTTGATCTTGAGCTCTAAACATATGTTCTCCTCCTTTATTAGTGGCCCCAGTAGTATTCATATCATGTCTCTGCCTGGTAGTGATGATCTATGCAGTGATGAATTTCCCCCAGAAAAAGTTTCAAAGGATGGTAGGAGGGGAAGGAAAAAATAACAGAAGACTGGAGATACGATAAAAGCATAACTTTAATAATACCAAAGAGTGGATTAAAATACTGCAAAGCAACAGGTTTCAATATGGGAAGAACGGCACATCTCACGGTGATGTATTCCACAGACAGAGCTCTTCTTGCAGTGTAGCATTTCACCTTGACAATCAAGTCCCATCTACTGTCTAAATTATAAGTTTTACACCAGGTAGTATCACATACAGTGATGTGCAGCAAAACTACATACTTGATCAGAAATACAAAGTAGTATAACAAGAGTAGGGGCCTCATTTTAGGCAATTACTAACTCCCACAGCTCCATTAACTTCAGGTGGAGTTGTGGGTGTCTAACATCGCATCCGAAAACCATGGCCATGAGCTCAGTCCTGCATCAGGTCGTGCTTCAGCGTTCCTGGTCATTTCTTCCCACTTGCTCCTCACGCTTTAGCACGGCCCATAGAAGCCACTGCGGTAGGTGTTGTAGCGACGGTAGGGCCGGCTGTAGCCACTGCCCAGGCTTGGGTAGCCAAAGCTCCCAAATCCTGAGGAGCTGCCAGAGGAGATGGGCACTCCCTCAGCACTGAGAGCACTCCCAACAGCAGCAGATGCTGAGGATCCCACAGTGGTGTTCTGGGGGAAGGAGCTGAGGATGGGTCCGGGCAGGGTCACCACCACGGGAGAGGGCTGGATCACCACTGTCGAGTCCTGGCACTGCCTGACGCAGGGCTCGTTGCAGCTATTCGCCAGTGGGGTTGGGCTGCAGGAGGTGGAAGGACACCGCTCGTAGCAGGACATGGCTGTGGGATGGAGGGAAGTCTGAAATACAGGACCAGAAGTGAATGCAATGTAGGAGTTGTACTACACTTACATTTACTCAGCTCAGGTATCAGGACAACAGGAGCTTTTCAGGGACCCTTTCAGGAGTTGAGTGCGGAATAAGTTGAGAAGGAAACAGAATTTTTAAATATGCTACAAGACGGAGGCTGAAATAATCCTCTCTCAGTTGCTGGTGAACCAGTGGAATGGCTGGCAGCAGAACAAAAGGACACATACCTGTATCATCACTTTAACTTTAGTATTGTGATTGGCTCTATGTCTGGAAAGACACTACTGAGATCCAGCCCCAGGTATTCAGAGAATTGTAGAAGTAGTAATTATGAGTAATACCACAAAGGTACTTATGTATAGAGTTCAGTAGACATCTGGAAAAAGAAAGGAAGGCTTATTTTCCAGGTTCCAACTTTGCCTATGAAGAGGTACAAATTTCAACATAGTTAAGCATACCTGCAGCTGACATCTTTGGAAATCTTTCCCAGACAACTTGTCCACAGACATGACATCTATGACAAAGCCGGGAGTTCCCTGCATACTCCCTGTGTCTGGTTCCAACACACCAATAAACACAAAGTTCAATGTTTCCTATGCCCATCTCAGTCTGTTGGGTGCTCAGCTCTCCTTTATTTTTGCTATTCTCTCTCCTTGTCCTCAAGGTCCCTGAAACCATTTCTCTAAACTTGCAGGAGATGTCATGGCACCTTATAACATAATTGCAAAACTTGGAAACTATAAGACACCAAGCAGAACTTTTTGGTGTTGTCTATCATATTGAAATCCATGTTGATCATGTTGATTACTAGAGTAGAAGAACGTTGAGGATATGTGATTAGAGCCAATATCTTTGCTGAACTCCCTCCATATGACTATTCCTTCTAATCTCAGTATGCAGCTTCATTTTGTCTTCATTTAGAAAGTGGCATTTAGAGCTCAAAAACTTGTGGTTCAACATAATGGATTTTTAAAACTTACAAACCTCTGCTTTAAACCTTCCTAGTTTCCTTGCTCTCCAGCTGTTTCTTTTAGTATCTGGTTCATTTTACCCTCTTGTTTCCCACTGTGCCCAGTAACAGATTCATCATAACAACAATGGGAACATTGAAGAAGCCTCCCATGGAATAAACAGCACAGAAAAGAATTTTTCTGGATGACATTTCTGAAGATAAATGTATCCACATCCTTTACAAAGACTGTTGTTTTCACATAACCCAGCTGAAATTTCAGAAATTAGAGATGGTGAATAAGACCTTAAAGATATAAAATGCACATTGCTACTTGAAAGATGAATGAGCACATAAATCTCCGTAATCATAGAATGGTTGGAAGGAACCAATGGAAGGTATCTTTAAATATAACCTAATTCCAACCCCCTTACACAGGTATTCTACTCATTCAGTTTGTTGTTGTTATTGTTGTTATTGACATTGTTATTATTGTTGTTATTATTATTATTAATTATTATTATTCTTTTCTAAGTCACTTAGCATGTCTGAAAGCCCACATTTGTACAAATTCATATCACCATTTCAAGGATCTAGATGACAAAGTCAGGACTCCAGAAATACCTGCAATTCTAACAGCAAAAAACAACTTTTTAAAGAGAAAGAGTCTTCCCCCCAACTAATCGGGCAATTAACAGAATACTGTGGAGAAAAAAAGAAGAGCAACCAAATTGTTATGAAGGCAAGAATTCAGCAAATAGAGAGAAGTGGATTTGAACTAACCTTGTTCACAAAAGAGGAAAAAGGTAAGAGAAGTGGTAGGAAGGACCTTGAGTTGAGTTAGTTTTATACTGCATCTCGGATGGCCTGAGGACCACAGACATCCTTTGTGCATGAAATTATTTACCAACAAGTATGTCCTGAATGCAAAATGCTTCTAACTGATTAAATGTCTTTTCCTTACTGTTTATTACTTTGTTTTCATTTCCTTATCTTCTGACATACATATTCCGTCTCTCAACTGGAAAATTCCAGTTTCTCTCATCTTCTGGTATTATGGACCAAATTTATTCCAGTGCCACCTTCCAGTAACAACAAAATTTATGCTCCAGTGTATGTTTCACTTTAGTCATAAGGAAAAATATTAAAAAGAATTTATACAATACATAATTCATCATCCAAAGGCGTTCTTTTATTAAGAATATGAGTGTAAATCCTTAATAAATTCTGGTCTCCACCAAAGTTTACAAAGCTCTGACTCCAGCCAAGAATAAGAACAATCCAGATTGAACTTCTGTGTTTTGTGAAGGCCCTGCAAGAAAGCACAAGCATGTGCACACCTGAAAACCCACTGAATCCAATGAGAAAGAATCAGAGCCCTGTGTGACATTCAGAGAAAAGTACTATTATATCGTATCAAATTCAGATAGTATCACCCTGTTACACTTCAATAATGCAGTTTGAGGCAAAGCTGCTAGCACACAGGGACATTTAAACTTGATTCATCCATTCTTTTACAGAGGGATCCTATAACTCCCTTCTGTACCATATCAGACCAGAGATATGAACAAGTCATCTTGAGAACACAAATGAATTTTAAGGTATTTTGAGGTATTATCCTTGCACAAGCTTAACTGCAGAGTCATTGTGGGAAAAAAAACACATGAGGGCCTGCTTGTCATCGTATTTTTTCCCCTCACTACAGACTGCAGTACAAAGTGATTGAACTGCAGACTGATGGAAGTTCATTGCATAAGTAGAATATATCTACAATTTTTTTTTTTTTTTTCACTTTACAGTCTCTCCTGTACAAGCTGTAGGGTTTGAACCTCTCCTTGGAGATGAGTTGCTAAATATTGTGCATGAGGATTCATAGACATCTGGGAAATAAAAGTTCTTGGTCTCAGATTCCTAAAGAAAAAGGGCTTCAAAGTCCTTCACAATTTTCATTAACAATGTTCATATTCACAAAAGTTATCAAACTGTTCTTGATATATGATGAGGTTTTAACAGCCTCATCATCTGCCCAAATGGGATGTCTTTAAAACCTCTGAACCAAGATCATTTTTTGCCATCTATAAGCCAATACATAGGTTTATAACTTCACAAAGTGAAGTCATTTGTATTTAAACAGACTATGAAAACCAACCATGAAAAATTTTTTAAAGAAAAAATCAACCTTTTAAAAAAATTTAAACTGGTTTTCATTTTTCAATAACATTATCTAAAGTGACCCACGTGTGCTCTTAAATATTTCTCTTCCTTTCCAGACCTAAAGAACGCTACCGACCCATAAAAATGGCAACATGTACATTTTTGAAATACAAATTCTTTTGTAGCATCAGGTGCTTACTGGCAACTTAGAAAATTAATTTTCCTGTAAAACTTGTAACAATACCCACAGAAGTTTTCAACACTTCTGTTCTGCTTCCTTCTATTAATACAAGAGCTTCTATTTGGTATACTATTTCAGATTTTAAAAACAAGTTCATCAGAGATGACGGCAGTATTTTCAAAAAGACTTCTGAACTGTCTCCTGACCATGGCTCCACTCCAGATTAGTCTGATTGGCTCAAAGAACTCATGAAAGATGGTGAACAAGTTAGCTGGCAATTGTTCTTAAGTGGGTCAGACGGGGAATTGCACACAAAGAGTTTTAGTAAGTGGCTTGAATGTGATCTTAGATTGTGTTCCTGAGACACCCACAAGCTAACAAATTGCTGAGGAGCTGAAAAAAAAGTCTTTATTAGACTGCGCTTGGAGTAATTTCATATTGACACTAATGGAGTCGGTATAAAAGTACCAGAAATTAAAAGTACCCGTAAATTGTGAAGATGAAAGAATTTTTAATGGGTAGAGTAGGCTTCTCATGCAATGCCAGGCTGAATGTAGACTGGAAAACAGAAGTAAAACAATTACATTACCAAGAAAATGTTCCACTTGCAAAAATATATGTGGGAACTAATTCATGTAAAAAAGGATGCCTCAATAGTCTCATAAATTTTTAAATATCTGTGTGCATAGCTATTGTACCCATTTCTCCAATCTTAACATACAAAGGCTTTCAAATTTATGTTCACATTCTTCAGGAACCATCTCTCTAATGATACATTTAATAAAGACTCCAACATCCTGCACAAACACTCCGTGATGCCATGCTGTCCGAAGACAGCTAGTTCCAGGACACTGCTTTCTTTTATTCTTTTAATTCAACAAGCATAGGTTTAGGGTTACAGCAGAGAGTAGTTCTCCGAGCTTTTTCACTCACAACAAGCACCACAAATGTACCTTTCAGGATATGCTGTTGTTGGACACAGGACACTTAACCAGACATTTCATTCTTTTGATACTCCTTTCTCTACTCTTTATGCTACATGTCCATTTGCATCATAGAAAGGCACCTTCCTGCCACCAAGAACGAAGCCATTCTTTGATGTACAGAGTGCAATCAGTGATTCGCCACACATCTGAGTGAATAACTAATTACTTCACTCATACCAGTTCTGTCAACAGTGCACCATATGCTCGTGTACGCATTCCAGGCCCTTCAATTATTTGTTTAGAAAACGCATTCACAGAAACCAATTCTGTGAGACTCCACTCAGTCTAGTGCCTATTGATTTACCATCTTTCATACTTTGCCTTTGCTGCTTCAAGCCACAGCCTAAAAGGGGGCCCATCCCATCTTATCTCTAAACCTTTTTTTTCCCCTTGCATTGGTAACTTTGTAAGTATTTCTTAAGTAAACAAAACTTGGAACATAAGCATAAAACATTTGAAAAAAACTAAACATACCTCTTCTCCCCCCCCAAGTGGACATTTGGCCTGGTTCCACCACTGAACCTGAATGCCAGGTATCTTCCCCCTGGTTCCTCCACTATTTCTATCTCAGCCCTATGATAATTTGATTTTCAAATAGATTTTAGTGAGCTCTAAAAGAGAAAACCATGCATGAGGTATAGAGTCATCAAAAATTACACAACTCATTCTTATTGCTTTCCTGCTCTATGTCCTGCCAGACCACGTGTAGCTCCAGTAGGAGAGCAAAGGAGTCAATACAATTTAAAACTTGGATAATTTTCTTGAAACTTGTGTACCTACAGACAAGGGTATTCTGTATTATTCTTTGATGTTTCTTAGTTGCACACAATGTGCTGACTTTAAACATCATTTAGAACACTGCTAGATGGTGAGGATTAAAAACAAACTGTCCTTAAGTAGGGGCATTTGTCTAGTTCTTCACTCACATAATTTTTCTTTTATATTATGAGAGTTCTTGTGTGGATTAGCTAAGCAATAAGATTTATTGGGCTTTGTTTAAGTTTTGAAAGAGAGGGCATCAAAACCCATCATAAAAATTTATTAATGATACAACCATGTAAAGTGTCTTACTACTCTGATGAGATTTGTACATTCACTTCACCTTTGAAGCCTTGAGTCAAGATCAAAGCATATCATGGCTAAAGCTTCAGTGCCTGGTAATGTTCAATTTAACCAAAGAGAGACACTCAAATACTGCTCCTGAAAATCTTATCATGCACTTACCAATTCTCAGAGTTTCAAATATGTCAAATAAGTGATAAAATCAGAAAGTTCCCAACTGGAATTATCATAATTGTACTTTTCACAGAGATGTAAAAAAACTTTGGAAAGAACTAGCAAGAGAAATATATATGTAAACCTGTTGAATGCTTCACAAGAGTGTAAACAAAAAATATTTTTTGTCATGTTAATTGTGCTGACTATTCAATTTGCACTTTCCACTGAGAATGTACTCTGCATAGAGTTCCATATAATGAAACATTCCTCCACAAGGGTATGAAAGAAAGGAGAAAAAAACCCACAATGAAACTCAAATCCAGATGCAACATCAGTTTAATGATAAAAAGTCAAGTAGTATTCTGCAAATAAAAAGGAATATGCATATTTATGTAAGGGAAATAAGCCATTTAAAACATTCCAACTGAAAGACAGCAAGCAAGACTCAGTTTTTCCTTAATTCCACAATAAAAGCACACCACTGATCGTTTAAAAGAATACCATTATACCAAGTCAATGTGAAACACAAAAATCACAGATGAAAGGCAAGTTATTAAAACCAAGACTATCAAGAATAAGACATATGTTGGCCATGTTTCCAGACAGCAATTGCTTCCCTCCCTCCTTTGCAGGAGGGCACAAGGCTGCTCAACCCATCTGGAAACCCGGGCCAGCAGCTCCGTCCTCAGTCTGGCACCTGGCTCTGGGCTTCCTGGTTGATGCACTCACTGGACGTCCATCCCGACTTTAGCAGGGCAGGCACCTTCTGCCACAGTAGCGGCCACCAAGGCCAGAGAGGCCATAGCCCCCGGAGGAGATGGGCACTCCCTCCTCACTCAGGATGCTGCCAACAGCAGCAGATGCTGAGGATCCCACAGCGGTGTTCTGGGGGAAGGAGCTGAGGATGGGTCCGGGCAGGGTCACCACCACGGGAGAGGGCTGGATCACCACGCGGGAGTCCTGGCACTGCCTGACACAGGGCTCGTTGCAGCTGTTGGCCAGCGGGGTTGGGCCACAGGGACGGCACAGATCGTAGCAGGACATGGCTGTGGGATGAAGGTGCACCTGGGAGAGAGAGCAGGGAAAGCACAGGCAGCACGTGAGATGCAGCCTGACAGACTGCTCGGCAAGAGAAAAGGCACAGGCAGGGGAGCAGGGCTAGCCTGCGTTGGGAGGAAGAGAGATTGAAGAGCCCCAGTCACAAAGATAGGACAGCAAAATCAGACAAGACCTTCCCCCACCTCTCATATTGGTGGCAAGGAAAACAGAGATGAGGGAGTAGCATCAAGGAGCAAGGTTCCCAGAAGAAGTGACAATAAGAAAAAGACTTAGGGAAAGAGAGAGTGTGGCAAAGGCAGTTGCAGCTCACCTTGTTCACCAAGGAGGAGAAGGCAAGAGAAGTGGATGAGGGAGCCTGCAGTTGGACTGGCTTTTATACCGGTCCTGACCGCCCCAGGCCCAGAGGCACCCTTTGTGCATGTAAATGTGTTTACCAACAAGCTCATCTTGCATGCAAAGCATCTCCATTAAAGAAATGGGGACACAGCTTACGTTCCCTGCAACGCTGCCTTTTCATTTCCCTGTTCATGACGTGCCCGTTCAGCCACACAGGCTCCTTTCAAGTGACAGTATTAGAGGCCAAAACCTTTGAGGGAAAAGTAAAAGATAAATGATCCCAAAGCACAGTACCTGAGCAAGGAAAATGCAGAGACACGAGCCAGGCACAGTCCAGAGTCCAGCTCAAGCAGCAAGTTGATGGCAATGAAGCAAGACTGACATCAAGCAGAGCAGTCAGCCCTCAGGTCAGGAGAAGGTCCAGTCTTGGTAGCCTGGGTCAGCAGAGCCCACTCATCACTGACCAGAGCCATAATGACCAGACAGACCCAAGGAGAGCCTGGGCATCCAGCGGGAAAGAAAGGGTCTAAATCAAGGGGCACACAGTCAGGCAGAATCAACTCTGCAAAACAACAGGAGACTGACATTGCCACCACCAAGCTGAAGAAAGGGCTAAGGCCTCAGGACAGAGCTTAAATAGGGCCCTGGGTCAAAGGGAAGGGGGAGGTGGGAGAGACCCCAGGTGAGGCTCATCGGGGCCTTTGGGCCTCTTGTTACTACACTCAGGCCACTGATGTGCAAGAAGAAGAAATCTCCTGTGCACCTGGGACACAGGTCACCAGCTCCATCTATCTTAGCAGCTGCCCATCAGGGAAGACAGGGCTTTGGCTACAGGGAAAGGTGCTGCAGGGCTTCCCAGAGCGTATGGGTCAGCACAAGAGGTGCCTCTCACTCACTCTGCCTGAAGAACCACTGGCGGTCATGGGGCAAAACATCACCTGTGGAGGACTAGAGCATGTGGGAGGAAGGGATAGGCAGCTCGACCATCACCATCTCATCACTGACTACATGTCAACTCCGTGCACAAGCAAGGTTAGCTCTCTCCCTGATGTCAGTGGTCTTGCAGTTCAGCATAGGAAAAGGGAAAGGCACAATGGCTGCATGCTGGAGGGTTTCTCTATGTCCTTCCTCTGGTGTGCAGAGAACAGAGTGACTTACTAAATGCTTTTCATTCAGTGTCCTGGCCCACATGTCATGCAAACGCCCAAGCAGTGACTGTGCAGCTCTCCCAACACTGCTGAGTACTTCAAAAAGGGGCACTAGGTGATGTTCTGTGGGAAGAAGTGAAGGGTTACAACTGCTTGGGCATGTGACACATGTCTTGGTGCCGTGGAAAGCATTGCAGGGGTTTGCTGAGACAGACCACAAGTCTGGTGTTCAGGACGAATGTATGTGGTGGGCACTGGGAAAGCTATATCGCAGGTAAAGAACAGTGCCGTCCAAGTGACCATATCAGTGGGACAGCCACTCCCGATGCCCCCAGAATGATGCAGGTGCACAACATGGGTTCAACCACACCTTTCCCCAGTATAGCATTTCCCCCTGGACAGCTTGGCTGGGCATCCCAGGAGGGAAGGAACACGAGGAGACATCAAAAGCTACAATGCAGCATAAACTTTAATAAGTCTAGAGAGAGAAACAAAGCAGTGCCTGGTGGAAGGGACCCGGTCCAGGCTGCTACAAGGGCAGCTGGCAGTCAAGCACCCCTTCACAGCAAGGGCACACACGTCTTCCTCCCACACACATGGGGAGACGGTGAGGAGCAGGGCCCCTCTCAGCTTGCTTCAGGATGACCCCATGGCACAGGACAGCAGGAGACAACAGGGACTCGTCATGCGGAGAAGAAAGCAGGAGGAGAAGGCGACATCAGCTGGCGATGTTTCCAGGCAGCACAGGCTGGCAGCTTGCTTCCCTCCCTCCTTTGCAGGAAGGCACAAGGCTGCTCAACCCGTCTGGAAACCCGGGCCAGTAGCTCCATCCTCAGTCCGGCACCTGGCTCTGGGCTTCCTGGTCGATGCACTCACTAGACGTCCATCCCGGCTTTAGCAGGGCAGGCACCTTCTGCCACAGTAGCGGCCACCAAGGCCAGAGAGGCCAGAGAGGCCATAGCCCCCGGAGGAGATGGGCACTCCCTCAGCACTCAGGATGCTGCCGACAGCAGCGGAGGTGGTGGATCCCACAGCGGTGTTCTGGGGGAAGGAGCTGAGGATGGGTCCGGGCAGGGTCACCACCACGGGAGAGGGCTGGATCACCACGCGGGAGTCCTGGCACTGCCTGACACAGGGCTCGTTGCAGCTGTTGGCCAGCGGGGTTGGGCCACAGGGACGGCACAGATCGTAGCAGGACATGGCTGTGGGATGAAGGTGCACCTGGGAGAGAGGGCAGGGAAAGCACAGGCAGCACATGAGGTGCAGCCTGACAGACTGCTCGGCAAGAGAAAAGGCACAGGCAGGGGAGCATGGATTCCTTCTGTAGGGAGGAAGAGAGATGAAAGAGCCCTGGTCCCCAGGAGAACCCTGAAAAGAAAGCCCAACACCTTCTCCCACCTCCCATGTTGGTGGCAAGGCGCTGAGACTCAGGAACAGAACCAAAGAGCAAAGGTCTTGGTAAAAGCTACAACGAGGCCATAGGACAAAGAGGAGAACAAGGGAAAGAGAAGAGTGAGGCAGAGGCAGTTGCAGCTCACCTTGTTCACCAAGGAGGAGAAGGCAAGAGAAGTGGATGAGGGAGCCTGCAGTTGGACTGGCTTTTATACTGGTCCCGACCGCCCCAGGCCCAGAGGCACCCTTTGCGCATGTAAATGTGTTTACCAACAAGCTCATCTTGCACGCAAAGCATCTCCATTAAAGAAATGGGGACACAGCTTACGTTCCCTGCAACGCTGCCTTTTCATTTCCCTGTTCATGATGTGCCCGTTCAGCCACACAGGCTCCTTTCAAGTGACAGTATTAGAGGCCAAAACGTTTCCAGAGGAAGGGGCACGTCAGCACTGGCAGATGATGCAGCCAGTGATGAGGAGTGTCCCAGCTCGCCAGGGGATGCCAGCCCCTTGCCCCCCAGGGCCTCACTTTAAAGTGTTTCCTGATGGATGGGGCAGGTCTCCTCATGACCCTGAGGCTCCAGACTGGACATCCACATGCAAGGGTCAGCACCATCAGTCGCGCGCTCTCATGCTGTGCTCACTCACTCTGTGTGAGGCATCGCCTTTCTAGTCCAAGCACCTCCACTCTTGGCCTTTAGACTCTCCGAGATTGGGCTTTGCTCTCAGCAGAGGTTTGCCTGCTTCTTTTGCCATCTTCCTTCTCTCCTGCATCCCTTCCCACCTTCAGCAGCAGACTGCCAGTGGTTAACAATGAAGGCTCTTCCCCTCCCAACACTCTTTGCTGGACACCTCTGGTAACGTTGGAGGCACCCCAGTGAACAAGGCACAGGATGGACAATTGACACACGTCCTTCCTTCTGCCTGTGTCTTTGCCACAACTTCTGCTCTGGCCCTCCAAACCGCTGGCACACCGGGCATGACCAAACCCTTGGCAGGATTTCCACACCACAAACAACCCTGCTCAGCAGCAAGCAGGGTGCACGAGTCTTTGCAAAGACAGTTGGAGGAGCATGGCACAAGACATGCCTCCTACTCGACCTGAAACACAACCACATCAGCAGGACCAAAGTCCTGCCGGCGTGGGAAGGAGGGACTGAGAACACAACTGGCAGGGCACCAATCCCTCAGTCTCCCCAGCTTGGAGCCTGATTGGAGGGACAAAATGGTCATTGCTTGGGACCTCTCCAGACACAGCCTGCACAGCAGCTGAAGTGGGGTTTCTGGAGGATTTGTTGTGCATCTGCTCCAGAGCCACTTCCTTTCAGGACACAGTGACATACACAGGACTCGATAACACCTAATGCTACAGACCACTAGACTGCTCCGCTGGGGGCAAAGATGTTTTTCCTGCTCCCTTCTAGCCCTTCAGAGAGTTTCCAGAATGGCTCACAAACACTACACACCACTTTCACATGAGGGTGAATGAGCTCTGTGTATCCCTTCCTTGCCCTTACCCAATTTACACAAACATTCTCAACCCATCCCCATTGTGTCAAAATCAGGCAGATGATTCACACCTCATTTTACACTGTTGACCTCACTGCCACATGTCTCTTCAACTCCTTTATGACTCCTCCCAGCTCCAGGGTTTGGAAGAACTTCCTTGAGCAGGGAAGGGAAAGAACTCATTGCGCGTGGTAACTTGGAATCAGAGCCTTGTCAGGTGGGTGTTAGCCGGCACAGAAGTCCTCCAGCAGGTCAGTGGCTTGCTGCATAATTTGGAAGCCAGCATATAATCTCTTGTTGCTCACATGCCCCTTGGGGAGCTCCTGGACACCCTTTCCATTCTCAGACAATACCACGCACCCCACCACCTCTACATGCCTCTTCCACTGACCATAGGCCTTGAGGGCACTCAGTTCCGCCAGGCACAGGGGAGGTCCAACATTGGCCCTTACCCACCCAGCCCTTTCCCCTCCAGGGTATCCCAGGTCCCCCTGGATAGCTTGGCTGGACATCCAGGAGGGAAAAAACACGAGGAGACATCAAAAGCTACAATGCAGCATAAACTTTAATAAGTCTACAGAGAGAAACAAAGCAGTGCCTGGTGGAAGGGACCCGGTCCAGGCTGCTACAAGGGCAGCTGGCAGTCAGGCACCCCGTCACAGCAAGGGCACACGCATCTTCCTCCCACACACATGCGGAGACGGTGAGGAGCAGGGCCCCTCTCAGCTTGCTCCAGGATGAACCCATGGCACAGGACAGCAGGAGACAACAGGGACTCGTCATGCGGAGAAGAAAGCAGGAGGAGAAGGCGACATCAGCTGGCGATGTTTCCAGGCAGCACAGGCTGGCAGCTTGCTTCCCTCCCTCCTTTGCAGGAGGGCACAAAGCTGCTCAACCCATCTGGAAACCCGGGCCAGCAGCTCCGTCCTCAGTCCGGCACCTGGCTCTGGGCTTCCTGGTCGATGCACTCACTGGACGTCCATCCCGGCTTTAGCAGGGCAGGCACCTTCTGCCACAGTAGCGGCCACCAAGGCCAGAGAGGCCATAGCCCCCGGAGGAGATGGGCACTCCCTCCTCACTCAGGATGCTGCCAACAGCAGCGGAGGTGGTGGATCCCACAGCGGTGTTCTGGGGGAAGGAGCTGAGGATGGGTCCGGGCAGGGTCACCACCACGGGAGAGGGCTGGATCACCACGCGGGAGTCCTGGCACTGCCTGACACAGGGCTCGTTGCAGCTGTTGGCCAGCGGGGTTGGGCCACAGGGACGGCACAGATCGTAGCAGGACATGGCTGTGGGATGAAGGTGCACCTGGGAGAGAGGGCAGGGAAAGCACAGGCAGCACGTGAGGCGCAGCCTGACAGACTGCTCGGCAAGAGAAAAGGCACAGGCAGGGGAGTAGGGCTAGGTTGTGTCAGGAGGAAAGAGCCTTAGGAGCTCCTGTCCCCAAGGTTCCTCTGCAAAGAAAGCCCAAGACATTCCTCCACCTCCCCCAGTGCAGAACAAGGACAACTGAGATGATGGGAGAAGCAAGGCGAAGGCTCTCAGCAAATGCCGAGAAGAAGTTTCAGTCAAGTTGCCAAGAGAAAGGGGAGAGCAAGAGAAAGAGAAGAGCGAGCTAAAAGTGGTTGCAGCTCACCTTGTTCACCAAGGAGGAGAAGGCAAGAGAAGTGGATGAGGGAGCCTGCAGTTGGACTGGCTTTTATACCGGTCCCGACCGCCCCAGGCCCAGAGGCACCCTTTGCGCATGTAAACGTGTTTACCAACAAGCTCATCTTGCATGCAAAGCATCTCCATTAAAGAAATGGGGACACAGCTTACGTTCCCTGCAACGCTGCCTTTTCATTTCCCTGTTCATGACGTGCCCGTTCAGCCACACAGGCTCCTTTCAAGTGACAGTATTAGAGGCCAAAACGTTTCCAGGGGAAATGACACAGAAGTGAAGGAAGATGAAGGCAAAGAGAAGGAGACGGCACACCTCACCAGGTGAGGCCAGCCTCTCACCCTCCCAGGGCTTGTTTTGAGGTTTCGTCCTAACTTATGGGGCCTCATTTCCTCCCAAACCTACCATTAAAGGCCAAACTTCCAACAAGGTTCCTGTGTGAGGACCAGCCACACACTCAGCTTTCCCTACCGACCAGCTCAGGCTGTCTCAGGCACCAGTTTTCCAAGCATGTCAGCTCTGCCCTTGGGCTTTAGCCCTTTTGTGATATTGAGCATTGCTCTGCTGAGAAATAAGCCTGGCTCTTTTCCCTCTCCCCTCTATCAGCAGCATCTAGAGGTCCCGAGTCACCAGCACAGGCAAGTTTCAGAAAGGAGGACATTGCCCTTCCACAACCAAGTATTTCTCCACCAATCCTGTTAAACTGGGGCGGCCCCCCACAAAACAAAGGCACATGCTGGGCACCAAAAGTATCTCTTTTCCACCTTCCCATGGTCCATGCCTCAACTTCTGCTTTGCCTCTTCATACTGACAGGATGGCACACACATTCCCAAACACTCAGCAAGACTTCCAAGAAGCGTATAACCCTCCCCAGAAGCAAGTGAGGCCTGGCAGTGCCAGCAAGGACAGCCTGGAGATTTCAGCAGGTGTCAGGATCTCCCCAGGGATGCGTTCCAAAGGAAGGATTCAATGCTCTGCGCTGCATTTGCTGGGGCAGAAGAGGAGCCGAACATCCCCAGGAGGAATGACAGCCCAGCTTGTGGCACCAGCCACACCTCTGACACACCAACCAGGTCCTCATTGCAAAGGGTGGACAAAACCACTTCCCCAGTTAGGTTGGGACTCCAGCAGAGGCAGGCAACTCTCTAATCACAGAGACCCAGGCCAAATTCCTCATTCAGGAAGGTGAAGAGAGCTTAAAAGGTGCCCTGTGTTAACTGATGATGACAGTAAAGGTCCACCCAAAGAGAAATACTATCAGGACTCAGCGAGAGCCATCTGATCCCTGCAGGATGGGAGCCAGGAGATGAGCAAGATTACAAGGCCAGGAGAGCAGCAGCCTCACTACCCATAGCCTCATTACACAGTACCTGAGCAGGGAAAATGCAGAGACACGAGCCAGGCACAGTCCAGAGTCCAGTTCAAGCAGCAAGTTGATGGCAATGAAGCAAGACTGACATCAAGCAGGGCAGTCAGCCCTCAGGTCAGGAGAAGGTCCAGTCTTGGTAGCCTGGGTCAGCAGAGCCCACTCATCACTGACCAGAGCCATAATGACCAGACAGACCCAAGGAGAGCCTGGGCATCCAGCGGGAAAGTAGGGGTCTAGATCAAGGGGCACACAGTCAGGCAGAATCAACTCTGCAAAACAACAGGAGACTGACATTGCCACCACCAAGCTGAAGAAAGGGCTAAGGCCTCAGGACAGAGCTTAAATAGGGCCCTGGGTCAAAGGGAAGGGGGAGGTGGGAGAGACCCCAGGTGAGGCTCATCGGGGCCTTTGGGCCTCTTGTTACTACACTCAGGCCACTGATGTGCAAGAAGAAGAAATCTCCTGTGCACCTGGGACACAGGACTCCAGCTCCATCTATCTCAGCAATGGGGCAAAGGACTTGTTCCTGCAAGACAGGAAGCTCACATTCACATTATAATGGCAAAAGCTATCTTTTCTTCAAAGGGTCATTTCAATCGCATCCCTACCCCAGAAAATCCACAGGTAGAGTCTCCTACCTGACCTGGATGCTCCCACAGTCTGTGCCTATGGCGAGGGTCAGCCCAAAGGCTCCAGTGCCCTCCTGCACCCTGCTCGCTCTGATCACGTGCTGCAGATGCTGCCCACCCCGCCGGGTGCGATTGTTTCACCCCACCTGGCTTCCACTGTCCGCTCGGCACGGCTCATGGGTGTTGATGGGGAGTGCATTTGCTGAGGGCATCGCGCAGAGCAGGGCACAGGGGGTTTGCTGACAGCAGCTGCCCATCAGGGAAGACAGGGCTTTGGCTACGGGCAAAGGCGCTGCAGGGCTTCCCAGAGCTTGTGGGTCAGCACAAGAGGTACCTCTCACTCACTCTGCCTGAAGCACCACTGGCGGTCATGGGGCAAAACATCACCTGTGGAGGACTAGAGCATGTGGGAGGAAGGGATAGGCAGCTTGGCCTCTCCTACATCTCCCATGCAAGAGCAATCACCACATCCCAGTGGAATTAACCACAGCAGCTACGTGTCAGTTCCACACATGAGGAAGTTTACTTCCCTCCATCATGTCAGTTGTCTTGCAGTCCAAGACAGAAGGGCAGGAAAACACAGTGGCTGCATCCTGAGGATTTTCTTTCATCTCTCCCTCTGACATGCAGATCAGAAAGTGACTTGACTAATGACCTCAATCCAGTATCATGGGCAATAAGTCATGTAAACTCTCACGCCATGACTATGCATCTGTGACAACATTGATGAGTGCTGCTGGGGGGCACCGAGATATTGTCTAGGAGCAGAGATTAATGGGTACTATTCCATATGCATTTCTCATATACCGAACACTTCCTGAAGCCAGGGAAAGCATTGCAAGGATTTGCTGCAAGGAACTAACAGGCTGGCCTTCAGGGATGTGGAGGGCATTGGATGGCTATGTCACATTTAAAGGGCAATTTCCTTCAGGTGACCATTTCAGTGGGACACCCCTCATCCCAGTCATCCAAGAAGGACACAGGCCCACCAGATCCCTTCAGCCACAAATTTACCCTGTAAAGCATCCCATTTCTCCCTGGACAGCTTGGCTGGGCATCCCAGGAGGGAAGGAACACGAGGAGACATCAAAAGCTACAATGCAGCATAAACTTTAATAAGTCTACAGAGAGAAACAAAGCAGTGCGTGGTGGAAGGGACCCGGTCCGGGCTGCTACAAGGGCAGCTGACAGTCAGGCACCCCGTCACAGCAAGGGCACACGCATCTTCCTCCCACACACATGCGGAGACGGTGAGGAGCAGGGCCCCTCTCAGCTTGCTTCAGGATGAACCCATGGCACAGGACAGCAGGAGACAACAGGGACTCGTCATGCGGAGAAGAAAGCAGGAGGAGAAGGCAACATCAGCTGGCGATGTTTCCAGGCAGCACAGGCTGGCAGCTTGCTTCCCTCCCTCCTTTGCAGGAAGGCACAAGGCTGCTCAACCCATCTGGAAACCCGGGCCAGCAGCTCCGTCCTCAGTCCGGCACCTGGCTCTGGGCTTCCTGGTCGATGCACTCACTGGACGTCCATCCCGGCTTTAGCAGGGCAGGCACCTTCTGCCACAGTAGCGGCCACCAAGGCCAGAGAGGCCATAGCCCCCGGAGGAGATGGGCACTCCCTCCTCACTCAGGATGCTGCCAACAGCAGCGGAGGTGGTGGATCCCACAGCGGTGTTCTGGGGGAAGGAGCTGAGGATGGGTCCGGGCAGGGTCACCACCACGGGAGAGGGCTGGATCACCACGCGGGAGTCCTGGCACTGCCTGACACAGGGCTCGTTGCAGCTGTTGGCCAGCGGGGTTGGGCCACAGGGACGGCACAGATCGTAGCAGGACATGGCTGTGGGATGAAGGTGCACCTGGGAGAGAGGGCAGGGAAAGCACAGGCAGCACATGAGGTGCAGCCTGACAGACTGCTCGGCAAGAGAAAAGGCACAGGCAGGGGAGCATGGATTCCTTCTGTAGGGAGGAAGAGAGATGAAAGAGCCCTGGTCCCCAGGAGAACCCTGAAAAGAAAGCCCAACACCTTCTCCCACCTCCCATGTTGGTGGCAAGGTGCCGAGACTCAGGAACACAACGAAAGAGCAAAAGTCTTAGTAAAAGCTACAACGAGGCCATAGGACAAAGAGGAGAACAAGGGGAAGAGAAGAGCGAGGTAAAAGTGGTTGCAGCTCACCTTGTTCACCTAGGAGGAGAAGGCAAGAGAAGTGGATGAGAGAGCCTGGAGCTGGACTGGCTTTTATACCGGTCCCGACCGTCCCAGGCCCAGAGGCATCCTTTGCACGTGTAATGTGTTTACCAGCAAGCACATCTTGCATGCAAAGCATCTCCATTAAAGAAATGGGGACACAGCTTACGTTCCCTGCAACGCTGCCTTTTCATTTCCCTGTTCATGATGTGCCCGTTCAGCCACACAGGCTCCTTTCAAGTGACAGTATTAGAGGCCAAAACGTTTCCAGAGGAAGGGGCACGTCAGCACTGGCAGATGATGCAGCCAGTGATGAGGAGTGTCCCAGCTCGCCAGGGGATGCCAGCCCCTTGCCCCCCAGGGCCTCACTTTAAAGTGTTTCCTGATGGATGGGGCAGGTCTCCTCATGACCCTGAGGCTCCAGACTGGACATCCACATGCAAGGGTCGGCACCATCAGTCGCGCGCTCTCATGCTGTGCTCGCTCACTCTGTGTGAGGCATCGCCTTTCTAGTCCGGGCACCTCCACTCTTGGCCTTTAGACTCTCCGAGATTGGGCTTTGCTCTCAGCAGAAGTTTGCCTGCTTCTTTTGCCATCTTCCTTCTCTCCTGCATCCCTTCCCACCTTCAGCAGCAGACTGCCAGTGGTTAACAATGAAGGCTCTTCCCCTCCCAACACTCTTTGCTGGACACCTCTGGTAACGTTGGCGGCACCCCAGTGAACAAGGCACAGGATGGACAATTGACACACGTCCTTCCTTCTGCCTGTGTCTTTGCCACAACTTCTGCTCTGGCCCTCCAAACCGCTGGCACACCGGGCATGACCAAACCCTTGGCAGGATTTCCACACCACAAACAACCCTGCTCAGCAGCAAGCAGGGTGCACGAGTCTTTGCAAGGACAGTCGGAGGAGCACAGCACAAGACATGCCTCCTACTCAACCTGAAACACAACCACAGCAGCAGGACCAAAGTCCTGCCGGCGTGGGAAGGAGGGACTGAGAACACCCTCGACTTCCACAGGGCAGACTTTGGCCTGTTCGTGTCACTGGTTGAGAGAGTCCCTTGGGACACAGTCATGAAAGACGAGGGGGTCCAGGAAGGCTGGACAGTCTTCAAGAAGGAAATCTTAAAGACGCCGGAGCAGGCAGTCCCCATGTGCCGTAAGAAGAGCTGGCGGAGAAGGCGACCGGCCTGGCTGAACAGGGAAATTTTGCTGGGAGTCAGGGAAAAGAGGAGAGTTTATCACCTCTGGAAGAAGGGGCAGGCAACTCACAAAGTGTTCAAGGATCTTGTTAGGTCAAGCAGGGACAAAATTAGAAAGGCAAAAGCCCAGCTAGAGCTCTCTCTGGCCACAGTCATAAAGGACAACAAAAAATGTTTTTACACATATATTAAAAACAAACAGAGAGGCAAGGAGAATCTCCATCCCCTACTGGATATGGCGGGGAACATTGTCTCCAAGGACGAGGACAAGGCTGAGCTACTTAATGCCTTCTTTGCCTCAGTCTTTAATAGCCAGTCCAGGTATCCGCAGGGTATTCAGCCCCCTGAGCTTGAAGATGGGGATGGAAAGCACAATAACCCCCCCATAATCCTGGAGGAAGCAGTTAAGGACATGCTAAAGCAACTGGACACCCACAAGTCTATGGGGCCTGATGGGATCCACCCGAGAGTACTGAGAGAGCTGGCGAAGGAGCTTGCCAAGCCACTCTCCATCATTTATCAGCAGTCCTGGTTAACAGGGGAGGTCCCAGAAGACTGGAGGCTTGCCAATGTGACTCCCATCTACAAGAAAGGCTGGAAGGAGGATCCTGGGAACTACAGGCCTGTCAGCCTGACCTCTGTACCGGGGAAGATCATGGAGCGGTTGGTCTTGAGAGTGCTCACAGGGCATCTGCAGGACAACCAAGGGATCAGGCCCAGCCAGCACGGGTTCATGAAAGGCAGGTCCTGCTTGACCAACTTGATCTCCTTCTATGACCAGGTGACCCGCCTAGTGGATGAGGTAAAGGCTGTGGATGTTGTCTACCTGGACTTTAGTAAAGCCTTTGACAGCGTCTCCCACAGC
Organism: Phaethon aethereus; assembly: GCF_964289735.1. NCBI lineage: Eukaryota > Metazoa > Chordata > Aves > Phaethontiformes > Phaethontidae > Phaethon > Phaethon aethereus. The sequence goes on from NC_138604.1 coordinate 2,400,122, forward strand.
ATTCTCCTGGAGAAACTGGCGGACTGTGGCTTAGACGGGTTTACTCTTCGCTGGGTGAGGAACTGGCTGGATGGCCGAGCCCAGAGAGTTATGGTGAATGGCATTAAATCTGGCTGGCGGCCGGTCACGAGTGGTGTTCCCCAGGGCTTGGTTCTGGGGCCAGTCTTGTTCAATATCTTTATAGATGATCTAGATGAGGGGATCAAGTGCTCCCTCAGTAAGTTTGCAGGTGACACCAAGTTGGGTGGGAGTGTTGATCTGCTGGAGGGTAGGAGGGCTCTGCAGAGGGATCTGGACAGGCTGGATCGATGGGCAGAGGTCAACTCTATGAGGTTTAATAAGGCGAAGTGCAGGGTCCTGCACTTCAGCCACAACAACCCCATGCAACGCTACAGGCTTGGGGAGGAGTGGCTGGAGAGCAGCCCGGCGGAAAGGGACCTGGGGGTGCTGGTTGACAGCCGGCTGAATATGAGCCGGCAGTGTGCCCAGGTGGCCAAGAAGGCCAACAGCGTCCTGGCCTGTATCAGGAATAGTGTGGCCAGCAGGAGCAGGGAAGTGATTGTGCCCCTGTACTCGGCACTGGTGAGGCCGCAGCTCGAATCCTGTGTTCAGCGTTGGGTCCCTCACTGCAAGAAGGATGTTGAGGTGCTGGAGCGTGTCCAGAGAAGGGCAACAAAGCTGGTGAGGAGTCTGGAGCACAAGTCTTATGAGGAGCGGCTGAGGGAACTGGGGTTGTTCAGTCTGGAGAAGAGGAGGCTGAGGGGAGACCTTATCACTCTCTACAAATACCTGAAAGTGGGTTGTGGCGACAAGGGCGCTGGTCTCTTCTCCCAAGTAACCAGCGATAGGATGACAGGAAATGGCCTCAAGTTGCACCAGGGGAGGTTTAGATTGGATAATAGGAAAAATTTCTTCACTGAGAGGGTGGTCAGGCATTGGAACAGGCTGCCCAGGGAGGTGGTGGAGTCGCCATCTCTGGAAGCGTTAAAGAAATTTGTGGATGTGGCACTTCAAGACATGGTTTAGGGAACATGGTGGTGCTGGATTAATGGTGGGACATGATGATCTTGAAGGTCCTTTCCAACCTTAGTGATTCTGTGAACACAACTGGCAGGGCACCAATCACTCAGTCACACGAGCTTGGGGCCTGATTGGAGGGAGAAAATGGTCACTGCTTCAGACCTCTCCAGACACAGCCTGCACAGCAGCTGAGTGGGGGTTCTGGAGGATTTGCTGCTCATCTGCTCCAGAGTCACTTCCCTTCCCAACATAGAGAGTTTTAGGATATGACACCAATGCTGCCCACCTCTTTAAGATGAGGGAAGATGAGCCCTGTTTGTCTATCCCCCTACCCAATTTACACAAATATTCTCAACCCAACCCCATTGTGCCAAAATCAGGCAGATGATTCACACCTCATTTTACACTGTTGGCCTCACTGCCACATGTCTCTTCAACTCCTTTATGACTCCTCCCAGCTCCAGGGTTTGGAAGAACTTCCTTGAGCAGGGAAGGGAAAGAACTCATTGCGCGTGGTAACTTGGAATCAGAGCCTTGTCAGGTGGGTGTTAGCCGGCACAGAAGTCCTCCAGCAGGTCAGTGGCTTGCTGCATAATTTGGAAGCCAGCATATAATCTCTTGTTGCTCACATGCCCCTTGGGGAGCTCCTGGACACCCTTTCCATTCTCAGACAATACCACGCACCCCACCACCTCTACATGCCTCTTCCACTGACCATAGGCCTTGAGGGCACTCAGTTCCGCCAGGCACAGGGGAGGTCCAACATTGGCCCTTACCCACCCAGCCCTTTCCCCTCCAGGGTATCCCAGGTCCCCCTGGATAGCTTGGCTGGACATCCAGGAGGGAAAAAACACGAGGAGACATCAAAAGCTACAATGCAGCATAAACTTTAATAAGTCTACAGAGAGAAACAAAGCAGTGCCTGGTGGAAGGGACCCGGTCCAGGCTGCTACAAGGGCAGCTGGCAGTCAGGCACCCCGTCACAGCAAGGGCACACGCATCTTCCTCCCACACACATGCGGAGACGGTGAGGAGCAGGGCCCCCCTCAGCTTGCTTCAGGATGAACCCATGGCACAGGACAGCAGGAGACAACAGGGACTCGTCATGCGGAGAAGAAAGCAGGAGGAGAAGGCGACATCAGCTGGCGATGTTTCCAGGCAGCACAGGCTGGCAGCTTGCTTCCCTCCCTCCTTTGCAGGAGGGCACAAAGCTGCTCAACCCATCTGGAAACCCGGGCCAGCAGCTCCGTCCTCAGTCCGGCACCTGGCTCTGGGCTTCCTGGTCGATGCACTCACTGGACGTCCATCCCGGCTTTAGCAGGGCAGGCACCTTCTGCCACAGTAGCGGCCACCAAGGCCAGAGAGGCCATAGCCCCCGGAGGAGATGGGCACTCCCTCCTCACTCAGGATGCTGCCAACAGCAGCGGAGGTGGTGGATCCCACAGCGGTGTTCTGGGGGAAGGAGCTGAGGATGGGTCCGGGCAGGGTCACCACCACGGGAGAGGGCTGGATCACCACGCGGGAGTCCTGGCACTGCCTGACACAGGGCTCGTTGCAGCTGTTGGCCAGCGGGGTTGGGCCACAGGGACGGCACAGATCGTAGCAGGACATGGCTGTGGGATGAAGGTGCACCTGGGAGAGAGGGCAGGGAAAGCACAGGCAGCACGTGAGGCGCAGCCTGACAGACTGCTCGGCAAGAGAAAAGGCACAGGCAGGGGAGCAGGGCTAGGTTGTGTCAGGAGGAAAGAGCCTTAGGAGCTCCTGTCCCCAAGGTTCCTCTGCAAAGAAAGCCCAAGACATTCCTCCACCTCCCCCAGTGCAGAACAAGGACAACTGAGATGATGGGAGAAGCAAGGCGAAGGCTCTCAGCAAATGCCGAGAAGAAGTTTCAGTCAAGTTGCCAAGAGAAAGGGGAGAGCAAGAGAAAGAGAAGAGCGAGCTAAAAGTGGTTGCAGCTCACCTTGTTCACCAAGGAGGAGAAGGCAAGAGAAGTGGATGAGGGAGCCTGCAGTTGGACTGGCTTTTATACCGGTCCCGACCGCCCCAGGCCCAGAGGCACCCTTTGCGCATGTAAACGTGTTTACCAACAAGCTCATCTTGAATGCAAAGCATCTCCATTAAAGAAATGGGGACACAGCTTACGTTCCCTGCAACGCTGCCTTTTCATTTCCCTGTTCATGACGTGCCCGTTCAGCCACACAGGCTCCTTTCAAGTGACAGTATTAGAGGCCAAAACGTTTCCAGGGGAAATGACACAGAAGTGAAGGAAGATGAAGGCAAAGAGAAGGAGACGGCACACCTCACCAGGTGAGGCCAGCCTCTCACCCTCCCAGGGCTTGTTTTGAGGTTTCGTCCTAACTTATGGGGCCTCATTTCCTCCCAAACCTACCATTAAAGGCCAAACTTCCAACAAGGTTCCTGTGTGAGGACCAGCCACACACTCAGCTTTCCCTACCGACCAGCTCAGGCTGTCTCAGGCACCAGTTTTCCAAGCATGTCAGCTCTGCCCTTGGGCTTTAGCCCTTTTGTGATATTGAGCATTGCTCTGCTGAGAAATAAGCCTGGCTCTTTTCCCTCTCCCCTCTATCAGCAGCATCTAGAGGTCCCGAGTCACCAGCACAGGCAAGTTTCAGAAAGGAGGACATTGCCCTTCCACAACCAAGTATTTCTCCACCAATCCTGTTAAACTGGGGCGGCCCCCCACAAAACAAAGGCACATGCTGGGCACCAAAAGTATCTCTTTTCCACCTTCCCATGGTCCATGCCTCAACTTCTGCTTTGCCTCTTCATACTGACAGGATGGCACACACATTCCCAAACACTCAGCAAGACTTCCAAGAAGCGTATAACCCTCCCCAGAAGCAAGTGAGGCCTGGCAGTGCCAGCAAGGACAGCCTGGAGATTTCAGCAGGTGTCAGGATCTCCCCAGGGATGCGTTCCAAAGGAAGGATTCAATGCTCTGCGCTGCATTTGCTGGGGCAGAAGAGGAGCCGAACATCCCCAGGAGGAATGACAGCCCAGCTTGTGGCACCAGCCACACCTCTGACACACCAACCAGGTCCTCATTGCAAAGGGTGGACAAAACCACTTCCCCAGTTAGGTTGGGACTCCAGCAGAGGCAGGCAACTCTCTAATCACAGAGACCCAGGCCAAATTCCTCATTCAGGAAGGTGAAGAGAGCTTAAAAGGTGCCCTGTGTTAACTGATGATGACAGTAAAGGTCCACCCAAAGAGAAATACTATCAGGACTCAGCGAGAGCCATCTGATCCCTGCAGGATGGGAGCCAGGAGATGAGCAAGATTACAAGGCCAGGAGAGCAGCAGCCTCACTACCCATAGCCTCATTACACAGTACCTGAGCAGGGAAAATGCAGAGACACGAGCCAGGCACAGTCCAGAGTCCAGTTCAAGCAGCAAGTTGATGGCAATGAAGCAAGACTGACATCAAGCAGGGCAGTCAGCCCTCAGGTCAGGAGAAGGTCCAGTCTTGGTAGCCTGGGTCAGCAGAGCCCACTCATCACTGACCAGAGCCATAATGACCAGACAGACCCAAGGAGAGCCTGGGCATCCAGCGGGAAAGTAGGGGTCTAGATCAAGGGGCACACAGTCAGGCAGAATCAACTCTGCAAAACAACAGGAGACTGACATTGCCACCACCAAGCTGAAGAAAGGGCTAAGGCCTCAGGACAGAGCTTAAATAGGGCCCTGGGTCAAAGGGAAGGGGGAGGTGGGAGAGACCCCAGGTGAGGCTCATCGGGGCCTTTGGGCCTCTTGTTACTACACTCAGGCCACTGATGTGCAAGAAGAAGAAATCTCCTGTGCACCTGGGACACAGGACTCCAGCTCCATCTATCTCAGCAATGGGGCAAAGGACTTGTTCCTGCAAGACAGGAAGCTCACATTCACATTATAATGGCAAAAGCTATCTTTTCTTCAAAGGGTCATTTCAATCGCATCCCTACCCCAGAAAATCCACAGGTAGAGTCTCCTACCTGACCTGGATGCTCCCACAGTCTGTGCCTATGGCGAGGGTCAGCCCAAAGGCTCCAGTGCCCTCCTGCACCCTGCTCGCTCTGATCACGTGCTGCAGATGCTGCCCACCCCGCCGGGTGCGATTGTTTCACCCCACCTGGCTTCCACTGTCCGCTCGGCACGGCTCATGGGTGTTGATGGGGAGTGCATTTGCTGAGGGCATCGCGCAGAGCAGGGCACAGGGGGTTTGCTGACAGCAGCTGCCCATCAGGGAAGACAGGGCTTTGGCTACGGGCAAAGGCGCTGCAGGGCTTCCCAGAGCTTGTGGGTCAGCACAAGAGGTACCTCTCACTCACTCTGCCTGAAGCACCACTGGCGGTCATGGGGCAAAACATCACCTGTGGAGGACTAGAGCATGTGGGAGGAAGGGATAGGCAGCTTGGCCTCTCCTACATCTCCCATGCAAGAGCAATCACCACATCCCAGTGGAATTAACCACAGCAGCTACGTGTCAGTTCCACACATGAGGAAGTTTACTTCCCTCCATCATGTCAGTTGTCTTGCAGTCCAAGACAGAAGGGCAGGAAAACACAGTGGCTGCATCCTGAGGATTTTCTTTCATCTCTCCCTCTGACATGCAGATCAGAAAGTGACTTGACTAATGACCTCAATCCAGTATCATGGGCAATAAGTCATGTAAACTCTCACGCCATGACTATGCATCTGTGACAACATTGATGAGTGCTGCAGAAAGGGGCCTGGGGGGCACCGAGATATTGTCTAGGAGCAGAGATTAATGGGTACTATTCCATATGCATTTCTCATATACCGAACACTTCCTGAAGCCAGGGAAAGCATTGCAAGGATTTGCTGCAAGGAACTAACAGGCTGGCCTTCAGGGATGTGGAGGGCATTGGATGGCTATGTCACATTTAAAGGGCAATTTCCTTCAGGTGACCATTTCAGTGGGACACCCCTCATCCCAGTCATCCAAGAAGGACACAGGCCCACCAGATCCCTTCAGCCACAAATTTACCCTGTAAAGCATCCCATTTCTCCCTGGACAGCTTGGCTGGGCATCCCAGGAGGGAAGGAACACGAGGAGACATCAAAAGCTACAATGCAGCATAAACTTTAATAAGTCTACAGAGAGAAACAAAGCAGTGCCTGGTGGAAGGGACCCGGTCCGGGCTGCTACAAGGGCAGCTGACAGTCAGGCACCCCGTCACAGCAAGGGCACACGCATCTTCCTCCCACACACATGCGGAGACGGTGAGGAGCAGGGCCCCTCTCAGCTTGCTTCAGGATGACCCCATGGCACAGGACAGCAGGAGACAACAGGGACTCGTCATGCGGAGAAGAAAGCAGGAGGAGAAGGCGACATCAGCTGGCGATGTTTCCAGGCAGCACAGGCTGGCAGTTTGCTTCCCTCCCTCCTTTGCAGGAAGGCACAAGGCTGCTCAACCCATCTGGAAACCCGGGCCAGCAGCTCCGTCCTCAGTCCGGCACCTGGCTCTGGGCTTCCTGGTCGATGCACTCACTGGACGTCCATCCCGGCTTTAGCAGGGCAGGCACCTTCTGCCACAGTAGCGGCCACCAAGGCCAGAGAGGCCATAGCCCCCGGAGGAGATGGGCACTCCCTCCTCACTCAGGATGCTGCCAACAGCAGCGGAGGTGGTGGATCCCACAGCGGTGTTCTGGGGGAAGGAGCTGAGGATGGGTCCGGGCAGGGTCACCACCACGGGAGAGGGCTGGATCACCACGCGGGAGTCCTGGCACTGCCTGACACAGGGCTCGTTGCAGCTGTTGGCCAGCGGGGTTGGGCCACAGGGACGGCACAGATCGTAGCAGGACATGGCTGTGGGATGAAGGTGCACCTGGGAGAGAGGGCAGGGAAAGCACAGGCAGCATGTGAGGCGCAGCCTGACAGACTGCTCGGCAAGAGAAAAGGCACAGGCAGGGGAGCAGGGCTAGGTTGCGTCAGGAGGAAAGAGCCTTAGGAGCTCCTGTCCCCAAGGTTCCTCTGCAAAGAAAGCCCAAGACATTCCTCCACCTCCCCCAGTGCAGAACAAGGACAACTGAGATGATGGGAGAAGCAAGGCAAAGGCTCTCAGCAAATGCCGAGAAGAAGTTTCAGTCAAGTTGCCAAGAGAAAGGGGAGAGCAAGAGAAAGAGAAGAGCGAGCTAAAAGTGGTTGCAGCTCACCGTATTCACCTAGGAGGAGAAGGCAAGAGAAGTGGATGAGGGAGCCTGGAGCTGGACTGGCTTTTATACCGGTCCCGACCGCCCCAGGCCCAGAGGCACCCTTTGCGCATGTAAATGTGTTTACCAACAAGCTCATCTTGCATGCAAAGCATCTCCATTAAAGAAATGGGGACACAGCTTACGTTCCCTGCAACGCTGCCTTTTCATTTCCCTGTTCATGATGTGCCCATTCAGCCACACAGGCTCCTTTCAAGTGACAGTATTAGAGGCCAAAACGTTTCCAGAGGAAGGGGCACGTCAGCACTGGCAGATGATGCAACCAGTGATGAGGAGTGTCCCAGCTCGCCAGGGGATGCCAGCCCCTTGCCCCCCAGGGCCTCACTTTAAAGTGTTTCCTGATGGATGGGGCAGGTCTCCTCATGACCCTGAGGCTCCAGACTGGACATCCACATGCAAGGGTCAGCACCATCAGTCGCGCGCTCTCATGCTGTGCTCACTCACTCTGTGTGAGGCATCGCCTTTCTAGTCCGGGCACCTCCACTCTTGGCCTTTAGACTCTCCCTCTGAGATTGGGCTTTGCTCTCAGCAGAAGTTTGCCTGCTTCTTTTGCCATCTTCCTTCTCTCCTGCATCCCTTCCCACCTTCAGCAGCAGACTGCCAGTGGTTAACAATGAAGGCTCTTCCCCTCCCAACACTCTTTGCTGGACACCTCTGGTAACGTTGGCGGCACCCCAGTGAACAAGGCACAGAGTGGACAATTGACACACGTCCTTCCTTCTGCCTGTGTCTTTGCCACAACTTCTGCTCTGGCCCTCCAAACCGCTGGCACACCGGGCATGACCAAACACTTGGCAGGATTTCCACACCACAAACAACCCTGCTCAGCAGCAAGCAGGGTGCACAAGTCTTTCCAAGGACACTCGGAGGAGCATGGCACAAGACATGCCTCTTACTCGACCTGAAGCATGACCAGAGCTGCAGGACCAAAGCATTACCCGATTGGAAGACAAGGGCATGAGAAGAAGGGCTGTGAAGAGACCTGGTGGGTTACCACTGCACAGCTTGGGGCCTGATTGGAGGGAGAAAATGGTCACTGCTTGGGACCTCTCCAGACACAGCCTGCACAGCAGCTGAGTGGGGGTTCTGGAGGATTTGCTGCTCATCTGCTCCAGAGTCACTTCCCTTCCCAACATAGAGAGTTTTAGGATATGACACCAATGCTGCCCACCTCTTTAAGATGAGGGAAGATGAGCCCTGTTTGTCTATCCCCCTACCCAATTTACACAAATATTCTCAACCCAACCCCATTGTGCCAAAATCAGGCAGATGATTCACACCTCATTTTACACTGTTGGCCTCACTGCCACATGTCTCTTCAACTCCTTTATGACTCCTCCCAGCTCCAGGGTTTGGAAGAACTTCCTTGAGCAAGGAAGGGAAAGAACTCATTGCGCGTGGTAACTTGGAATCAGAGCCTTGTCAGGTGGGTGTTAGCCAGCACAGAAGTCCTCCAGCATGTCAGTGGCTTGCTGCATGATTTGGAAGCCAGCATATAATCTCTCTTGTTGCTCACATGCCCCTTGGGGAGCTCCGGGACACCCTTTCCATTCTCAGACAATACCACACACCCCACCACCTCTACATGCCTCTTCCACTGACCATAGGCCTTGAGGGCACTCAGTTCCGCCAGGCACAGGGGAGGTCCAATATTGGCCCTTACCCACCCAGCCTTTTCCCCTCCAGGGCATCCCAGGTCCCCCTGGACAGCTTGGCTGGGCATCCAGGAGGGAAGAAGCACAAGGAGACATCAAAAGCTACAATGCAGCATAAACTTTAATAAGTCTACAGAGAGAAACAAAGCAGTGCCTGGTGGAAGGGACCCGGTCCAGGCTGCTACAAGGGCAGCTGGCAGTCAGGCACCCCTTCACAGCAAGGGCACACACATCTTCCTCCCACACACATGCGGAGACGGTGAGGAGCAGGGCCCCTCTCAGCTTGCTTCAGGATGAACTCATGGCACAGGACAGCAGGAGACAACAGGGACTCGTCATGCGGAGAAGAAAGCAGGAGGAAAAGACAACATCAGCTGGCGATGTTTCCAGGCAGCACAGGCTGGCAGCTTGCTTCCCTCCCTCCTTTGCAGGAAGGCACAAGGCTGCTCAACCCATCTGGAAACCTGGGCCAGTAGCTCCGTCCTCAGTCCGGCACCTGGCTCTGGGCTTCCTGGTCGATGCACTCACTGGACGTCCATCCCGGCTTTAGCAGGGCAGGCACCTTCTGCCACAGTAGCGGCCACCAAGGCCAGAGAGGCCATAGCCCCCGGAGGAGATGGGCACTCCCTCCTCACTCAGGATGCTGCCAACAGCAGCGGAGGTGGTGGATCCCACTGCAGTGTTCTGGGGGAAGGAGCTGAGGATGGGTCCGGGCAGGGTCACCACCACAGGAGAGGGCTGGATCACCACGCGGGAGTCCTGGCACTGCCTGACACAGGGCTCGTTGCAGCTGTTGGCCAGCGGGGTTGGGCCACAGGGACGGCACAGATCGTAGCAGGACATGGCTGTGGGATGAAGGTGCACCTGGGAGAGAGGGCAGGGAAAGCACAGGCAGCACGTGAGGCGCAGCCTGACAGACTGCACGGCAAGAGAAAAGGCACAGGCAGGGGAGCAGGGCTAGGTTGCGTCAGGAGGAAAGAACCTTAGGAGCCCCTGTCCCCAAGGTTCCTCTGCAAAGAAAGCCCAAGACATTCCTCCACCTCCCCCAGTGCAGAACAAGGACAACTGAGATGATGGGAGAAGCAAGGCGAAGGCTCTCAGCAAATGCCGAGAAGAAGTTTCAGTCAAGTTGCAGAGAGAAAGGGGAGAGCAAGAGAAAGAGAAGAGCGAGCTAAAAGTGGTTGCAGCTCACCTTGTTCACCAAGGAGGAGAAGGCAAGAGAAGTGGATGAGGGAGCCTGCAGTTGGACTGGCTTTTATACCGGTCCCGACCGCCCCAGGCCCAGAGGCACCCTTTGCGCATGTAAACGTGTTTACCAACAAGCTCATCTTGCATGCAAAGCATCTCCATTAAAGAAATGGGGACACAGCTTACGTTCCCTGCAACGCTGCCTTTTCATTTCCCTGTTCATGACGTGCCCGTTCAGCCACACAGGCTCCTTTCAAGTGACAGTATTAGAGGCCAAAACGTTTCCAGGGGAAATGACACAGAAGTGAAGGAAGATGAAGGCAAAGAGAAGGAGACGGCACACCTCACCAGGTGAGGCCAGCCTCTCACCCTCCCAGGGCTTGTTTTGAGGTTTCGTCCTAACTTATGGGGCCTCATTTCCTCCCAAACCTACCATTAAAGGCCAGACTTCCAACAAGGTTCCTGTGTGAGGACCAGCCACACACTCAGCTTTCCCTACCGACCAGCTCAGGCTGTCTCAGGCACCAGTTTTCCAAGCATGTCAGCTCTGCCCTTGGGCTTTAGCCCTTTTGTGATATTGAGCATTGCTCTGCTGAGAAATAAGCCTGGCTCTTTTCCCTCTCCCCTCTATCAGCAGCATCTAGAGGTCCCGAGTCACCAGCACAGGCAAGTTTCAGAAAGGAGGACATTGCCCTTCCACAACCAAGTATTTCTCCACCAATCCTGTTAAACTGGGGCGGCCCCCCACAAAACAAAGGCACATGCTGGGCACCAAAAGTATCTCTTTTCCACCTTCCCATGGTCCATGCCTCAACTTCTGCTTTGCCTCTTCATACTGACAGGATGGCACACACATTCCCAAACACTCAGCAAGACTTCCAAGAAGCGTATAACCCTCCCCAGAAGCAAGTGAGGCCTGGCAGTGCCAGCAAGGACAGCCTGGAGATTTCAGCAGGTGTCAGGATCTCCCCAGGGATGCGTTCCAAAGGAAGGATTCAATGCTCTGCGCTGCATTTGCTGGGGCAGAAGAGGAGCCGAACATCCCCAGGAGGAATGACAGCCCAGCTTGTGGCACCAGCCACACCTCTGACACACCAACCAGGTCCTCATTGCAAAGGGTGGACAAAACCACTTCCCCAGTTAGGTTGGGACTCCAGCAGAGGCAGGCAACTCTCTAATCACAGAGACCCAGGCCAAATTCCTCATTCAGGAAGGTGAAGAGAGCTTAAAAGGTGCCCTGTGTTAACTGATGATGACAGTAAAGGTCCACCCAAAGAGAAATACTATCAGGACTCAGCGAGAGCCATCTGATCCCTGCAGGATGGGAGCCAGGAGATGAGCAAGATTACAAGGCCAGGAGAGCAGCAGCCTCACTACCCATAGCCTCATTACACAGTACCTGAGCAGGGAAAATGCAGAGACACGAGCCAGGCACAGTCCAGAGTCCAGTTCAAGCAGCAAGTTGATGGCAATGAAGCAAGACTGACATCAAGCAGGGCAGTCAGCCCTCAGGTCAGGAGAAGGTCCAGTCTTGGTAGCCTGGGTCAGCAGAGCCCACTCATCACTGACCAGAGCCATAATGACCAGACAGACCCAAGGAGAGCCTGGGCATCCAGCGGGAAAGTAGGGGTCTAGATCAAGGGGCACACAGTCAGGCAGAATCAACTCTGCAAAACAACAGGAGACTGACATTGCCACCACCAAGCTGAAGAAAGGGCTAAGGCCTCAGGACAGAGCTTAAATAGGGCCCTGGGTCAAAGGGAAGGGGGAGGTGGGAGAGACCCCAGGTGAGGCTCATCGGGGCCTTTGGGCCTCTTGTTACTACACTCAGGCCACTGATGTGCAAGAAGAAGAAATCTCCTGTGCACCTGGGACACAGGACTCCAGCTCCATCTATCTCAGCAATGGGGCAAAGGACTTGTTCCTGCAAGACAGGAAGCTCACATTCACATTATAATGGCAAAAGCTATCTTTTCTTCAAAGGGTCATTTCAATCGCATCCCTACCCCAGAAAATCCACAGGTAGAGTCTCCTACCTGACCTGGATGCTCCCACAGTCTGTGCCTATGGCGAGGGTCAGCCCAAAGGCTCCAGTGCCCTCCTGCACCCTGCTCGCTCTGATCACGTGCTGCAGATGCTGCCCACCACGCCGGGTGCGATTGTTTCACCCCACCTGGCTTCCACTGTCCGCTCGGCACGGCTCATGAGTGTTGATGGGGAGTGCATTTGCTGAGGGCATCGCGCAGAGCAGGGCACAGGGGGTTTGCTGACAGCAGCTGCCCATCAGGGAAGACAAGGCTTGGGCTACGGGCAAAGGCGCTGCAGGGCTTCCCAGAGCGTATGGGTCAGCACAAGAGGTACCTCTCACTCACTCTGCCTGAAGCACCACTGGCGGTCATGGGGCAAAACATCACCTGTGGAGGACTAGAGCATGTGGGAGGAAGGGATAGGCAGCTTGGCCATCACCATCTACATCACAAATTACATGTCAACTCCATGTACAAGCAAAGTTACTTCCCTCCCTTGTGTCAGTGGTCTTGCAGTTCAGCACAGAAATGCAAGAAGACAATGGCCGCATCCTGGGGGCCTCGCTCTTTACTTGCTCTGCTGTGCAGGGGCCAAAGAAGGAATTGCTAACTGTTTTTAATTCAGTGTTCTGCTGCACAGGACATGTAAACTCCCAAGCAGTGACTGTGCAGCTCTCCCAAGACTGCTGAGTACTTCAGAAAGGGAACTGTGGGGCACAGAGAGATGGTCTTGGGGCAGAAGTGAAGGTTTCAAGTCCTTGGGCATCACACATGTCTTAGAGCAACTGAAGGCATGCAGGGGTTTTGGAGCAACTGAAGGCATGCGGGGGTTTGCTGATTCATGCAACAAGTCTTGTGTTCAGTACAAACGTATGTGGCTGGCACTGGGAAAGCTGTATCACAGGTAAATAGTGCCGTCCAAGTGACCATGTCAGTGGGACACCCACTCCCGATGCCCTCAGAATGATGCAGGTGCACAACATGGGTTCAACCACACCTTTCCCCAGTATAGCATTTCCCCCTGGACAGCTTGGCTGGACATCCCAGGAGGGAAAGAACACAAGGAGACATCAAAAGCTACAATGCAGCATAAACTTTAATAAGTCTAGAGAGAGAAACAAAGCAGTGCCTGGTGGAAGGGACCCGGTCCGGGCTGCTACAAGGGCAGCTGACAGTCAGGCATCCCGTCACAGCAAGGGCACACGCATCTTCCTCCCACACACATGCGGAGACGGTGAGGAGCAGGGCCCCCCTCAGCTTGCTTCAGGATGAACCCATGGCACAGGACAGCAGGAGACAACAGGGACTCGTCATGCGGAGAAGAAAGCAGGAGGAGAAGACGACATCAGCTGGTGATGTTTCCAGGCAGCACAGGCTGGCAGCTTGCTTCCCTCCCTCCTTTGCAGGAGGGCACAAGGCTGCTCAACCCATCTGGAAACCTGGGCCAGCAGCTCCGTCCTCAGTCCGGCACCTGGCTCTGGGCTTCCTGATCGATGCACTCACTGGACGTCCATCCCGGCTTTAGCAGGGCAGGCACCTTCTGCCACAGTAGCGGCCACCAAGGCCAGAGAGGCCAGAGAGGCCATAGCCCCCGGAGGAGATGGGCACTCCCTCCTCACTCAGGATGCTGCCAACAGCAGCGGAGGTGGTGGATCCCACAGCGGTGTTCTGGGGGAAGGAGCTGAGGATGGGTCCGGGCAGGGTCACCACCACGGGAGAGGGCTGGATCACCACGCGGGAGTCCTGGCACTGCCTGACACAGGGCTCGTTGCAGCTGTTGGCCAGCGGGGTTGGGCCACAGGGACGGCACAGATCGTAGCAGGACATGGCTGTGGGATGAAGGTGCACCTGGGAGAGAGGGCAGGGAAAGCACAGGCAGCACGTGAGGTGCAGCCTGACAGACTGCTCGGCAAGAGAAAAGGCACAGGCAGGGGAGCAGGGCTAGGTTGCGTCAGGAGGAAAGAGCCTTAGGAGCTCCTGTCCCCAAGGTTCCTCTGCAAAGAAAGCCCAAGACATTCCTCCACCTGCTCCCAGTCCAGAAAAAGTCAACAGGGATGATGGGAGCAGGAGTAAGGGGCAAGGTTCTCAGCAAATACTTCATCAAGAAAAAGACTCACTTGAGGCCAGAAGACAAAGAGGATAACAGAAGAACGAGAAGAGTGAGTGGCCCTTACTTGCTACTTACCTTGTTCACCAAGGAGGAGAAGGCAAGAGAAGTGGATGAGGGAACCTGCAGCTGGACCGGCTTTTATACTGGTCCCGACCGCCCCAGGCCCAGAGGCACCCTTTGTGCATGTAATGTGTTTACCAACAAGCTCATATTTTATGCTGTGTCCCATTTAAATAAGTGGAGTGATTGTTTATGTTCCCTGCAACGCTGCCTTTTCATTTCTCTGTTCATGACGTGCCCGTTCAGCCACACAGGCTCCTTTCAAATGACAGTATTAGAGGCCAAAACATTTCCATTGGAATTTACAACGAAAGTCAGGCAGATGTTTCAGCCAGCTGGGTTGAGTGGTGACATATTTTCAGGTGTTGCCAGCATCTTACCCTCCTGAGGCATGCTTTTAGCCTTTGTTGTAATGAATGCAGGTTTATTTAATTTTAAACCTATGATTAAAGGGCAGCCTTGCTTTATGTTGGGACTGACCAAATTCATTACTTTGCTTCCAAGGCTTTTTAACCTTTCTTAGGTATCAATTTTTCATCAGGGAGATTATGCTGTTGGGTTTTTGAACTTACTTTGTTATCTCGCATTGCCCTTAGAACAAATGAGCCTGTCTGGTTTGCCTTCTCACCTCTTTCAGCATCACCTGGACTTCCCCAATCACCAAAACAAGTAAGTTTCAGAAAGAATGACATTGCTTTCCCACAAGTAAGAATTAATTAGTCACTGCTGTTACCCTGCAGAAACCACTCCTTAACAAGAATGCCTTCTGGCTTTAAAACTCTTCCTTCTTCCATTCCCCAAGTCCATATCTCAAATTCTTCTTTGGCACTACATACTGACAGGGCAGCACACACATTTCCAAACACTCAGCAAGATTTCCACGCAACATATAACCCTCCCCAGAAGTATGTGAGGGCTGGGAGTGCCAGCAAAGGACAGCCTGGAGAGCAGCAGATGTCAGGATCTCCCCAGGGATGTGTTCCAAGGAAAGGATTCAATGCTCTATGCTGTGTTTCCTGAGGCAAGGCAGGGGCTGAATGTTCCTAAGAGGATTGACAACTTTGCAAGGGGCACCAGCTGCACTCCTCTGACACCCCAGCCAGGTCTTCATTGCAAAGGGTGGAAAAACATCTTCCTCAACTACTATGGTCCTACTATGGTTAGGACACCATCGGAGACAGGCAACTTTCTAATCACAGAGGCCCAGGCCAAATTCCTCATTCAGGAAGATGAAGAGAGCTTTTAGGTTGACAGGAGATGTGTATCTAAGCAAATATACATGCAGAAGAAATTCCCAGTGTGAATGCAACACAGCAGCCCTGCATGTAATGGAAAGATCTCCTTCAAATGTAAAAGAGTTTAGTTACTTTCAAACCATACTGCAAACCAGTTTTCCATCCATGGCACTTCCAATCAAAACCCTTCCACAGGCAAAACATTAAATGCAAAGAAGCCATTTCCTAGCATCTCACCGTTCTCCCTGACTCAGCCTCCTGAACTGAGGGTCTACATGAAGGCTCCAGCATCATGACACGCTTTACTCTCTCAGAGTATATGCTAAGAATATCACCTTCCTTCCCTTCTTCGATCCTGATATTGCTTCTGCTAATGGCTCAGCATGTCTTACAGTCATGGAAGGGAGTGCACTACAGGATTTCCCAGCAAATAAACACAAAGGGGTATTTTGAAGCGTAGCTTTCTTTCATGGAAGACAAGAAGGCAGCCATAAAAAAAAATAAGTTTAACGCCAGGATAGTACGCAAGAGCAGTCTTTGACTTTGTCAGAACAAGGACTGGAGGGCCAGGTGCAAAGCGTTCCCCATAGAGAAACAGACCACAGAGGGTAGGGAAAGAGAATAAACTTGAAAAACAGAATAGATATTTCCTTTTACACAGTTGCCCTCGCTGCCACATGTCCCTTCAACTCCTTTATGACTCCTCCCAGCTCCAGGGTTTGGAAGAAGTCCTTGGAGGAGGGAAGGGAAAGGACACATTGCGGGGGTAAACATGCAGTCAGACCCATGGGCAGGTGGATGTTAGGCTGCACAGAAATGTCTTCCAGCAGAACAGTGGCTTGCCGCGTCATTTGAAGACAGTATACAATCTATCTTGTTGCTCACATGTCCCTTGGGGAGCTCCTGGACACCCTTTCCATTCTCAGACAATACCATACACCCCACCACCGCCACATGCCTCTTCCAATGACCATAGCCCTTGAGGGCACTCAGATCTGCCAGGCACAGGGGAGGTCCAACATTGGCCCTTACCCACCCAGCCTTTTCCCCTCCAGGACATCACAATTCCCCCTGGACAGCTTGGCTGGGCATCCCAGGAGGGAAGGAACACGAGGAGACATCAAAAGCTACAATGCAGCATAAACTTTAATAAGTCTACAGAGAGAAACAAAGCAGTGCCTGGTGGAAGGGACCCGGTCCGGGCTGCTACAAGGGCAGCTGGCAGTCAGGCATCCCATCACAGCAAGGGCACACGCATCTTCCTCCCACACACATGGGGAGACGGTGAGGAGCAGGGCCCCTCTCAGCTTGCTTCAGGATGAACCCATGGCACAGGACAGCAGGAGACAACAGGGACTCGTCATGCGGAGAAGAAAGCAGGAGGAGAAGGCGACATCAGCTGGCGATGTTTCCAGGCAGCACAGGCTGGCAGCTTGCTTCCCTCCCTCCTTTGCAGGAGGGCACAAGGCTGCTCAACCCATCTGGAAACCTGGGCCAGCAGCTCCGTCCTCAGTCCGGCACCTGGCTCTGGGCTTCCTGGTCGATGCACTCACTGGACGTCCATCCCGGCTTTAGCAGGGCAGGCACCTTCTGCCACAGTAGCGGCCACCAAGGCCAGAGAGGCCAGAGAGGCCATAGCCCCCGGAGGAGATGGGCACTCCCTCAGCACTCAGGATGCTGCCGACAGCAGCGGAGGTGGTGGATCCCACAGCGGTGTTCTGGGGGAAGGAGCTGAGGATGGGTCCGGGCAGGGTCACCACCACAGGAGATGGTTCGATCACCACGCGGGAGTCCTGGCACTGCCTGACACAGGGCTCGTTGCAGCTGTTGGCCAGCGGGGTTGGGCCACAGGGACGGCACAGATCATAGCAGGACATGGCTGTGGGATGAAGGTGCACCTGGGAGAGAGAGCAGGGAAAGCACAGGCAGCACGTGAGGTGCAGCCTGACAGAGTGCTCGGCAAGAGAAACGTCATAGGCTGGGGAGAAGGGACAGGCTTCGTAAAGAAGAGAGCCTCAGGAGCTGTGGTCCCCAAGGTTTCCCTGTAAACAAAGACCAAGACCTTCTCCCACCTCCCCCCCAGTTGACACAGCAAACAGCTATGATTGGAGCAGGATCGAAGAAAAAGGCTCCCAGCAAAAGCTACACCAAGGCAAAGACTCAGTTGAGGCCATAAGACAAAGGGGAGAAGAAGACAGAGCGTGGCAAAAGCGCGTGCAGCTCACCTTGTTCACCAAGGAGGAGAAGGCAAGAGAAGTGGATGAGGGAGCCTGCAGTTGGACTGGCTTTTATACCGGTCCCGACCGCCCCAGGCCCAGAGGCACCCTTTGCGCATGTAAACGTGTTTACCAACAAGCTCATCTTGCATGCAAAGCATCTCCATTAAAGAAATGGGGACACAGCTTACGTTCCCTGCAACGCTGCCTTTTCATTTCCCTGTTCATGACGTGCCCGTTCAGCCACACAGGCTCCTTTCAAGTGACAGTATTAGAGGCCAAAACGTTTCCAGGGGAAGTGGCACGTCAGCACAGGCAGATGATGCAGCCAGTGATGAGGAGTGTCCCAGCTCGCCAGGGGATGCCAGCCCCTTGCCCCCCAGGGCCTCACTTCAGGGGTTCTCATAATGAACTGGGCATGTTTTCTTGCAACCCTAAAATGCAAGGCCAGACTTAAAAAGAACTTTCTGTCACATACGTCTCCATAGCCATTGCGCAACCTAATCCCTATCTCCATCAAAGTTAGGTATAAACTTCCTGGTCACCTTGGATACCCTGTAAGGTTTTGAGCTCAGCAATTTAACCTCAAGAGAAATCCGTATGCTCTTTGCCCTTCCTTACCTTATTGGACAGCCTCCAGCAGCCTCCAATCAGCAGGAGAGGGATGTTTGAGAAGCAGAGACACTCCGCTCCAACATATACTAAGACTACAACGCCCTGACCCCCGCCAGCACCAAAGGTCAGTGCTGGGGCTTCCAAACAGTTCTTGCTTCGTCCCCAAGGCTACCAAAGAGTTCTTCTTTGAGCCCACACGCTAACTCAATAACAGGCACTGCAAAGAGCTTGGAAAGCTTTCCATGAGACATCAAAACTCATCAAAAGTACTCATGGTCTGGGAAAGTCGTCAGGAAGATGCTGAAGCAAGTAGACATTAGGAGCTCTGTTTCCTCTTCCCAAGCATCTCAGCACACTCAGACATGCAGTTTCCCACTGGCCCGTGCTAGTCCTGCAGTCAGCACCTACAGTGAGCGTCTGCCCAAAGGCTCCAGTGCCCTCCTGCACCCTGCTCGCTCTGATCACGTGCTGCAGATGCTGCCCACCCCGCCGGGTGCGATTGTTTCACCCCACCTGGCTTCCACTGTCCGCTCGGCACGGCTCATGAGTGTTGATGGGGAGTGCATTTGCTGAGGGCATCGCGCAGAGCAGGGCACAGGGGGTTTGCTGACAGCAGCTGCCCATCAGGGAAGACAGGGCTTGGGCTACGGGCAAAGGCGCTGCAGGGCTTCCCAGAGCTTGTGGGTCAGCACAAGAGGTACCTCTCACTCACTCTGCCTGAAGCACCACTGGCGGTCATGGGGCAAAACATCACCTGTGGAGGACTAGAGCATGTGGGAGGAAGGGATAGGCAGCTCGGCCATCACCATCTCATCACCGACTACATGTCAACTCCATGCACAAGCAAGGTTAGCTCTCTCCCTTGTGTCAGTGGTCTTGCAGCTCAGCACAGAAAGGCAAGAAAACAATGGCTGCATCCTGGGGGGGTTCTTTCTTTCCTTCCTCTGGTGTGCACGGGATGGAGAAGGACTAGCTAAATGACTTCAATTCAGTGTGGTGGGCCACGACAACCCACAGTCACTCCCAAGCAGTGACTGTGCAGCTCTCCCAAGACTGCTGAGTACTTCAGAAAGGGAACTGCGGGGCACAGAGAGATGTTCTGTGGGCAGAAGTGAAGGTTTACAGATCCTTGGGCATCTGTCACACATCACACAGCTCTTGGAGCCACGGGAGGCATCGCAAGGGTTTGCTGAGAGACACAGTAAATCTGGTGTTCAGGACAAAGGGATGTGGGCAACCTTGGATGGCCTTGTCACATGTCAAGCGCAGTCCCCTCCAGGTGAGCACTGCAGTGGGACACCCACTCCCAACCCCTCCAAAAATGATGCAAGCGCACCACATCCTCTCAGCCACCCCTTTGCCCTGTGTGGGATCGCATTTGCTAATGCAGCATACTATTGTACGCTGGGCTGCTTTAGCCAAAGTATTTCCAGCAAGTTGAGGGAGTTGATCCTTGCCCTTCGCTCAGCACTCATGAGGCCACACTGGGAGCACTGTGTCCAGTTGCGGGCTCCACAGTGCAAGAAAGACATTGACACAATGGAGTGAGTCACAAGAAAGGCCACACAACTGATTAAGGGACAGGATCATCACTTGTATGAGGAGAGACTGCGAGCTGGGAAAACCAGGATCGAGGGGCGGCTCATTAATCTATTTAAATACCTGAAGGGAAGGTGCAGGGACAAAGGAGTTAGGCTCTTTTTGTGGCTGCTCATTGAAATGACCAGAGGCAACAAGCACAAGAGGAAACACAGAAAAAGCCATCTGAATGTTTAGGAAACACTTTTTCACTGTAAGGGTCACCGAGCACTGAAACACATTGCCCAGCGAGATGATGGAGTCTCCACCCTTAGAGATATCCAAAAACTATCAAGACCTAGAGCAACTGGCTCTAGGTTGACCTCCCTGAAGTGAGGCTTGGCCCAGGTGACCTCCAGAAGTCCCTTCCAAGCTCAGTCATGCTGTGATTCTGTGATTTCCCGTTGACTAGCATGGCTGGGCATCCCAGGAGAGAAGGAACACGAGGAGACATCAAAAGCTACAATGCAGCATAAACTTTAATAAGTCTAGAGAGAGAAACAAAGCAGTGCCTGGTGGAAGGGACCCGGTCCAGGCTGCTACAAGGGCAGCTGGCAGTCAAGCACCCCTTCACAGCAAGGGCACACACGTCTTCCTCCCACACACATGGGGAGACGGTGAGGAGCAGGGCCCCCCTCAGCTTGCTTCAGGATGAACCCATGGCACAGGACAGCAGGAGACAACAGGGACTCGTCATGCGGAGAAGAAAGCAGGAGGAGAAGACAACATCAGCTGGCGATGTTTCCAGGCAGCACAGGCTGGCAGCTTGCTTCCCTCCCTCCTTTGCAGGAGGGCACAAGGCTGCTCAACCCATCTGGAAACCTGGGCCAGCAGCTCCGTCCTCAGTCCGGCACCTGGCTCTGGGCTTCCTGATCGTTGCACTCACTGGACGTCCATCCCGGCTTTAGCAGGGCAGGCACCTTCTGCCACAGTAGCGGCCACCAAGGCCAGAGAGGCCAGAGAGGCCATAGCCCCCGGAGGAGATGGGCACTCCCTCAGCACTCAGGATGCTGCCGACAGCAGCGGAGGTGGTGGATCCCACAGCGGTGTTCTGGGGGAAGGAGCTGAGGATGGGTCCGGGCAGGGTCACCACCACAGGAGATGGTTCGATCACCACGCGGGAGTCCTGGCACTGCCTGACACAGGGCTCGTTGCAGCTGTTGGCCAACGGGGTTGGGCCACAGGGACGGCACAGATCGTAGCAGGACATGGCTGTGGGATGAAGGTGCACCTGGGAGAGAGAGCAGGGAAAGCACAGGCAGCACGTGAGGTGCAGCCTGACAGAGTGCTCGGCAAGAGAAACGTCATAGGCTGGGGAGAAGGGACAGGCTTCGTAAAGAAGAGAGCCTCAGGAGCTGTGGTCCCCAAGGTTTCCCTGTAAACAAAGACCAAGACCTTCTCCCACCTCCCCCCCAGTTGACACAGCAAACAGCTATGATTGGAGCAGGATCGAAGAAAAAGGCTCCCAGCAAAAGCTACACCAAGGCAAAGACTCAGTTGAGGCCATAAGACAAAGGGGAGAAGAAGACAGAGCGTGGCAAAAGCGCGTGCAGCTCACCTTGTTCACCAAGGAGGAGAAGGCAAGAGAAGTGGATGAGGGAGCCTGCAGTTGGACTGGCTTTTATACCGGTCCCGACCGCCCCAGGCCCAGAGGCACCCTTTGCGCATGTAAACGTGTTTACCAACAAGCTCATCTTGCATGCAAAGCATCTCCATTAAAGAAATGGGGACACAGCTTACGTTCCCTGCAACGCTGCCTTTTCATTTCCCTGTTCATGACGTGCCCGTTCAGCCACACAGGCTCCTTTCAAGTGACAGTATTAGAGGCCAAAACGTTTCCAGGGGAAGTGGCACGTCAGCACAGGCAGATGATGCAGCCAGTGATGAGGAGTGTCCCAGCTCGCCAGGGGATGCCAGCCCCTTGCCCCCCAGGGCCTCACTTCAGGGGTTCTCATAATGAACTGGGCATGTTTTCTTGCAACCCTAAAATGCAAGGCCAGACTTAAAAAGAACTTTCTGTCACATACGTCTCCATAGCCATTGCGCAACCTAATCCCTATCTCCATCAAAGTTAGGTATAAACTTCCTGGTCACCTTGGATACCCTGTAAGGTTTTGAGCTCAGCAATTTAACCTCAAGAGAAATCCGTATGCTCTTTGCCCTTCCTTACCTTATTGGACAGCCTCCAGCAGCCTCCAATCAGCAGGAGAGGGATGTTTGAGAAGCAGAGACACTCCGCTCCAACATATACTAAGACTACAACGCCCTGACCCCCGCCAGCACCAAAGGTCAGTGCTGGGGCTTCCAAACAGTTCTTGCTTCGTCCCCAAGGCTACCAAAGAGTTCTTCTTTGAGCCCACACGCTAACTCAATAACAGGCACTGCAAAGAGCTTGGAAAGCTTTCCATGAGACATCAAAACTCATCAAAAGTACTCATGGTCTGGGAAAGTCGTCAGGAAGATGCTGAAGCAAGTAGACATTAGGAGCTCTGTTTCCTCTTCCCAAGCATCTCAGCACACTCAGACATGCAGTTTCCCACTGGCCCGTGCTAGTCCTGCAGTCAGCACCTACAGTGAGCGTCTGCCCAAAGGCTCCAGTGCCCTCCTGCACCCTGCTCGCTCTGATCACGTGCTGCAGATGCTGCCCACCCCGCCGGGTGCGATTGTTTCACCCCACCTGGCTTCCACTGTCCGCTCGGCACGGCTCATGAGTGTTGATGGGGAGTGCATTTGCTGAGGGCATCGCGCAGAGCAGGGCACAGGGGGTTTGCTGACAGCAGCTGCCCATCAGGGAAGACAGGGCTTGGGCTACGGGCAAAGGCGCTGCAGGGCTTCCCAGAGCTTGTGGGTCAGCACAAGAGGTACCTCTCACTCACTCTGCCTGAAGCACCACTGGCGGTCATGGGGCAAAACATCACCTGTGGAGGACTAGAGCATGTGGGAGGAAGGGATAGGCAGCTCGGCCATCACCATCTCATCACCGACTACATGTCAACTCCATGCACAAGCAAGGTTAGCTCTCTCCCTTGTGTCAGTGGTCTTGCAGCTCAGCACAGAAAGGCAAGAAAACAATGGCTGCATCCTGGGGGGTTCTTTCTTTCCTTCCTCTGGTGTGCACGGGATGGAGAAGGACTAGCTAAATGACTTCAATTCAGTGTGGTGGGCCACGACAACCCACAGTCACTCCCAAGCAGTGACTGTGCAGCTCTCCCAAGACTGCTGAGTACTTCAGAAAGGGAACTGCGGGGCACAGAGAGATGTTCTGTGGGCAGAAGTGAAGGTTTACAGATCCTTGGGCATCTGTCACACATCACACAGCTCTTGGAGCCACGGGAGGCATCGCAAGGGTTTGCTGAGAGACACAGTAAATCTGGTGTTCAGGACAAAGGGATGTGGGCAACCTTGGATGGCCTTGTCACATGTCAAGCGCAGTCCCCTCCAGGTGAGCACTGCAGTGGGACACCCACTCCCAACCCCTCCAAAAATGATGCAAGCGCACCACATCCTCTCAGCCACCCCTTTGCCCTGTGTGGGATCGCATTTGCTAATGCAGCATACTATTGTACGCTGGGCTGCTTTAGCCAAAGTATTTCCAGCAAGTTGAGGGAGTTGATCCTTGCCCTTCGCTCAGCACTCATGAGGCCACACTGGGAGCACTGTGTCCAGTTGCGGGCTCCACAGTGCAAGAAAGACATTGACACAATGGAGTGAGTCACAAGAAAGGCCACACAACTGATTAAGGGACAGGATCATCACTTGTATGAGGAGAGACTGCGAGCTGGGAAAACCAGGATCGAGGGGCGGCTCATTAATCTATTTAAATACCTGAAGGGAAGGTGCAGGGACAAAGGAGTTAGGCTCTTTTTGTGGCTGCTCATTGAAATGACCAGAGGCAACAAGCACAAGAGGAAACACAGAAAAAGCCATCTGAATGTTTAGGAAACACTTTTTCACTGTAAGGGTCACCGAGCACTGAAACACATTGCCCAGCGAGATGATGGAGTCTCCACCCTTAGAGATATCCAAAAACTATCAAGACCTAGAGCAACTGGCTCTAGGTTGACCTCCCTGAAGTGAGGCTTGGCCCAGGTGACCTCCAGAAGTCCCTTCCAAGCTCAGTCATGCTGTGATTCTGTGATTTCCCGTTGACTAGCATGGCTGGGCATCCCAGGAGAGAAGGAACACGAGGAGACATCAAAAGCTACAATGCAGCATAAACTTTAATAAGTCTAGAGAGAGAAACAAAGCAGTGCCTGGTGGAAGGGACCCGGTCCAGGCTGCTACAAGGGCAGCTGGCAGTCAAGCACCCCTTCACAGCAAGGGCACACACGTCTTCCTCCCACACACATGGGGAGACGGTGAGGAGCAGGGCCCCCCTCAGCTTGCTTCAGGATGAACCCATGGCACAGGACAGCAGGAGACAACAGGGACTCGTCATGCGGAGAAGAAAGCAGGAGGAGAAGACAACATCAGCTGGCGATGTTTCCAGGCAGCACAGGCTGGCAGCTTGCTTCCCTCCCTCCTTTGCAGGAGGGCACAAGGCTGCTCAACCCATCTGGAAACCTGGGCCAGCAGCTCCGTCCTCAGTCCGGCACCTGGCTCTGGGCTTCCTGATCGATGCACTCACTGGACGTCCATCCCGGCTTTAGCAGGGCAGGCACCTTCTGCCACAGTAGCGGCCACCAAGGCCAGAGAGGCCAGAGAGGCCATAGCCCCCGGAGGAGATGGGCACTCCCTCAGCACTCAGGATGCTGCCGACAGCAGCGGAGGTGGTGGATCCCACAGCGGTGTTCTGGGGGAAGGAGCTGAGGATGGGTCCAGGCAGGGTCACCACCACGGGAGATGGTTCGATCACCACGCGGGAGTCCTGGCACTGCCTGACACAGGGCTCGTTGCAGCTGTTGGCCAACGGGGTTGGGCCACAGGGACGGCACAGATCGTAGCAGGACATGGCTGTGGGATGAAGGTGCACCTGGGAGAGAGAGCAGGGAAAGCACAGGCAGCACGTGAGGTGCAGCCTGACAGAGTGCTCGGCAAGAGAAACGTCATAGGCTGGGGAGAAGGGACAGGCTTCGTAAAGAAGAGAGCCTCAGGAGCTGTGGTCCCCAAGGTTTCCCTGTAAACAAAGACCAAGACCTTCTCCCACCTCCCCCCCAGTTGACACAGCAAACAGCTATGATTGGAGCAGGATCGAAGAAAAAGGCTCCCAGCAAAAGCTACACCAAGGCAAAGACTCAGTTGAGGCCATAAGACAAAGGGGAGAAGAAGACAGAGCGTGGCAAAAGCGCGTGCAGCTCACCTTGTTCACCAAGGAGGAGAAGG
>NC_138604.1:2425581-2478309 GCF_964289735.1 Phaethon aethereus
CCGGGTGCGATTGTTTCACCCCACCTGGCTTCCACTGTCCGCTCGGCACGGCTCATGAGTGTTGATGGGGAGTGCATTTGCTGAGGGCATCGCGCAGAGCAGGGCACAGGGGGTTTGCTGACAGCAGCTGCCCATCAGGGAAGACAGGGCTTGGGCTACGGGCAAAGGCGCTGCAGGGCTTCCCAGAGCTTGTGGGTCAGCACAAGAGGTACCTCTCACTCACTCTGCCTGAAGCACCACTGGCGGTCATGGGGCAAAACATCACCTGTGGAGGACTAGAGCATGTGGGAGGAAGGGATAGGCAGCTCGGCCATCACCATCTCATCACCGACTACATGTCAACTCCATGCACAAGCAAGGTTAGCTCTCTCCCTTGTGTCAGTGGTCTTGCAGCTCAGCACAGAAAGGCAAGAAAACAATGGCTGCATCCTGGGGGGGTTCTTTCTTTCCTTCCTCTGGTGTGCACGGGATGGAGAAGGACTAGCTAAATGACTTCAATTCAGTGTGGTGGGCCACGACAACCCACAGTCACTCCCAAGCAGTGACTGTGCAGCTCTCCCAAGACTGCTGAGTACTTCAGAAAGGGAACTGCGGGGCACAGAGAGATGTTCTGTGGGCAGAAGTGAAGGTTTACAGATCCTTGGGCATCTGTCACACATCACACAGCTCTTGGAGCCACGGGAGGCATCGCAAGGGTTTGCTGAGAGACACAGTAAATCTGGTGTTCAGGACAAAGGGATGTGGGCAACCTTGGATGGCCTTGTCACATGTCAAGCGCAGTCCCCTCCAGGTGAGCACTGCAGTGGGACACCCACTCCCAACCCCTCCAAAAATGATGCAAGCGCACCACATCCTCTCAGCCACCCCTTTGCCCTGTGTGGGATCGCATTTGCTAATGCAGCATACTATTGTACGCTGGGCTGCTTTAGCCAAAGTATTTCCAGCAAGTTGAGGGAGTTGATCCTTGCCCTTCGCTCAGCACTCATGAGGCCACACTGGGAGCACTGTGTCCAGTTGCGGGCTCCACAGTGCAAGAAAGACATTGACACAATGGAGTGAGTCACAAGAAAGGCCACACAACTGATTAAGGGACAGGATCATCACTTGTATGAGGAGAGACTGCGAGCTGGGAAAACCAGGATCGAGGGGCGGCTCATTAATCTATTTAAATACCTGAAGGGAAGGTGCAGGGACAAAGGAGTTAGGCTCTTTTTGTGGCTGCTCATTGAAATGACCAGAGGCAACAAGCACAAGAGGAAACACAGAAAAAGCCATCTGAATGTTTAGGAAACACTTTTTCACTGTAAGGGTCACCGAGCACTGAAACACATTGCCCAGCGAGATGATGGAGTCTCCACCCTTAGAGATATCCAAAAACTATCAAGACCTAGAGCAACTGGCTCTAGGTTGACCTCCCTGAAGTGAGGCTTGGCCCAGGTGACCTCCAGAAGTCCCTTCCAAGCTCAGTCATGCTGTGATTCTGTGATTTCCCGTTGACTAGCATGGCTGGGCATCCCAGGAGAGAAGGAACACGAGGAGACATCAAAAGCTACAATGCAGCATAAACTTTAATAAGTCTAGAGAGAGAAACAAAGCAGTGCCTGGTGGAAGGGACCCGGTCCAGGCTGCTACAAGGGCAGCTGGCAGTCAAGCACCCCTTCACAGCAAGGGCACACACGTCTTCCTCCCACACACATGGGGAGACGGTGAGGAGCAGGGCCCCCCTCAGCTTGCTTCAGGATGAACCCATGGCACAGGACAGCAGGAGACAACAGGGACTCGTCATGCGGAGAAGAAAGCAGGAGGAGAAGACAACATCAGCTGGCGATGTTTCCAGGCAGCACAGGCTGGCAGCTTGCTTCCCTCCCTCCTTTGCAGGAGGGCACAAGGCTGCTCAACCCATCTGGAAACCTGGGCCAGCAGCTCCGTCCTCAGTCCGGCACCTGGCTCTGGGCTTCCTGATCGATGCACTCACTGGACGTCCATCCCGGCTTTAGCAGGGCAGGCACCTTCTGCCACAGTAGCGGCCACCAAGGCCAGAGAGGCCAGAGAGGCCATAGCCCCCGGAGGAGATGGGCACTCCCTCAGCACTCAGGATGCTGCCGACAGCAGCGGAGGTGGTGGATCCCACAGCGGTGTTCTGGGGGAAGGAGCTGAGGATGGGTCCAGGCAGGGTCACCACCACGGGAGATGGTTCGATCACCACGCGGGAGTCCTGGCACTGCCTGACACAGGGCTCGTTGCAGCTGTTGGCCAACGGGGTTGGGCCACAGGGACGGCACAGATCGTAGCAGGACATGGCTGTGGGATGAAGGTGCACCTGGGAGAGAGAGCAGGGAAAGCACAGGCAGCACGTGAGGTGCAGCCTGACAGAGTGCTCGGCAAGAGAAACGTCATAGGCTGGGGAGAAGGGACAGGCTTCGTAAAGAAGAGAGCCTCAGGAGCTGTGGTCCCCAAGGTTTCCCTGTAAACAAAGACCAAGACCTTCTCCCACCTCCCCCCCAGTTGACACAGCAAACAGCTATGATTGGAGCAGGATCGAAGAAAAAGGCTCCCAGCAAAAGCTACACCAAGGCAAAGACTCAGTTGAGGCCATAAGACAAAGGGGAGAAGAAGACAGAGCGTGGCAAAAGCGCGTGCAGCTCACCTTGTTCACCAAGGAGGAGAAGGCAAGAGAAGTGGATGAGGGAGCCTGCAGTTGGACTGGCTTTTATACCGGTCCCGACCGCCCCAGGCCCAGAGGCACCCTTTGCGCATGTAAACGTGTTTACCAACAAGCTCATCTTGCATGCAAAGCATCTCCATTAAAGAAATGGGGACACAGCTTACGTTCCCTGCAACGCTGCCTTTTCATTTCCCTGTTCATGACGTGCCCGTTCAGCCACACAGGCTCCTTTCAAGTGACAGTATTAGAGGCCAAAACGTTTCCAGGGGAAGTGGCACGTCAGCACAGGCAGATGATGCAGCCAGTGATGAGGAGTGTCCCAGCTCGCCAGGGGATGCCAGCCCCTTGCCCCCCAGGGCCTCACTTCAGGGGTTCTCATAATGAACTGGGCATGTTTTCTTGCAACCCTAAAATGCAAGGCCAGACTTAAAAAGAACTTTCTGTCACATACGTCTCCATAGCCATTGCGCAACCTAATCCCTATCTCCATCAAAGTTAGGTATAAACTTCCTGGTCACCTTGGATACCCTGTAAGGTTTTGAGCTCAGCAATTTAACCTCAAGAGAAATCCGTATGCTCTTTGCCCTTCCTTACCTTATTGGACAGCCTCCAGCAGCCTCCAATCAGCAGGAGAGGGATGTTTGAGAAGCAGAGACACTCCGCTCCAACATATACTAAGACTACAACGCCCTGACCCCCGCCAGCACCAAAGGTCAGTGCTGGGGCTTCCAAACAGTTCTTGCTTCGTCCCCAAGGCTACCAAAGAGTTCTTCTTTGAGCCCACACGCTAACTCAATAACAGGCACTGCAAAGAGCTTGGAAAGCTTTCCATGAGACATCAAAACTCATCAAAAGTACTCATGGTCTGGGAAAGTCGTCAGGAAGATGCTGAAGCAAGTAGACATTAGGAGCTCTGTTTCCTCTTCCCAAGCATCTCAGCACACTCAGACATGCAGTTTCCCACTGGCCCGTGCTAGTCCTGCAGTCAGCACCTACAGTGAGCGTCTGCCCAAAGGCTCCAGTGCCCTCCTGCACCCTGCTCGCTCTGATCACGTGCTGCAGATGCTGCCCACCCCGCCGGGTGCGATTGTTTCACCCCACCTGGCTTCCACTGTCCGCTCGGCACGGCTCATGAGTGTTGATGGGGAGTGCATTTGCTGAGGGCATCGCGCAGAGCAGGGCACAGGGGGTTTGCTGACAGCAGCTGCCCATCAGGGAAGACAGGGCTTGGGCTACGGGCAAAGGCGCTGCAGGGCTTCCCAGAGCTTGTGGGTCCGCACAAGAGGTACCTCTCACTCACTCTGCCTGAAGCACCACTGGCGGTCATGGGGCAAAACATCACCTGTGGAGGACTAGAGCATGTGGGAGGAAGGGATAGGCAGCTCGGCCATCACCATCTCATCACCGACTACATGTCAACTCCATGCACAAGCAAGGTTAGCTCTCTCCCTTGTGTCAGTGGTCTTGCAGCTCAGCACAGAAAGGCAAGAAAACAATGGCTGCATCCTGGGGGGGTTCTTTCTTTCCTTCCTCTGGTGTGCACGGGATGGAGAAGGACTAGCTAAATGACTTCAATTCAGTGTGGTGGGCCACGACAACCCACAGTCACTCCCAAGCAGTGACTGTGCAGCTCTCCCAAGACTGCTGAGTACTTCAGAAAGGGAACTGCGGGGCACAGAGAGATGTTCTGTGGGCAGAAGTGAAGGTTTACAGATCCTTGGGCATCTGTCACACATCACACAGCTCTTGGAGCCACGGGAGGCATCGCAAGGGTTTGCTGAGAGACACAGTAAATCTGGTGTTCAGGACAAAGGGATGTGGGCAACCTTGGATGGCCTTGTCACATGTCAAGCGCAGTCCCCTCCAGGTGAGCACTGCAGTGGGACACCCACTCCCAACCCCTCCAAAAATGATGCAAGCGCACCACATCCTCTCAGCCACCCCTTTGCCCTGTGTGGGATCGCATTTGCTAATGCAGCATACTATTGTACGCTGGGCTGCTTTAGCCAAAGTATTTCCAGCAAGTTGAGGGAGTTGATCCTTGCCCTTCGCTCAGCACTCATGAGGCCACACTGGGAGCACTGTGTCCAGTTGCGGGCTCCACAGTGCAAGAAAGACATTGACACAATGGAGTGAGTCACAAGAAAGGCCACACAACTGATTAAGGGACAGGATCATCACTTGTATGAGGAGAGACTGCGAGCTGGGAAAACCAGGATCGAGGGGCGGCTCATTAATCTATTTAAATACCTGAAGGGAAGGTGCAGGGACAAAGGAGTTAGGCTCTTTTTGTGGCTGCTCATTGAAATGACCAGAGGCAACAAGCACAAGAGGAAACACAGAAAAAGCCATCTGAATGTTTAGGAAACACTTTTTCACTGTAAGGGTCACCGAGCACTGAAACACATTGCCCAGCGAGATGATGGAGTCTCCACCCTTAGAGATATCCAAAAACTATCAAGACCTAGAGCAACTGGCTCTAGGTTGACCTCCCTGAAGTGAGGCTTGGCCCAGGTGACCTCCAGAAGTCCCTTCCAAGCTCAGTCATGCTGTGATTCTGTGATTTCCCGTTGACTAGCATGGCTGGGCATCCCAGGAGAGAAGGAACACGAGGAGACATCAAAAGCTACAATGCAGCATAAACTTTAATAAGTCTAGAGAGAGAAACAAAGCAGTGCCTGGTGGAAGGGACCCGGTCCAGGCTGCTACAAGGGCAGCTGGCAGTCAAGCACCCCTTCACAGCAAGGGCACACACGTCTTCCTCCCACACACATGGGGAGACGGTGAGGAGCAGGGCCCCCCTCAGCTTGCTTCAGGATGAACCCATGGCACAGGACAGCAGGAGACAACAGGGACTCGTCATGCGGAGAAGAAAGCAGGAGGAGAAGACAACATCAGCTGGCGATGTTTCCAGGCAGCACAGGCTGGCAGCTTGCTTCCCTCCCTCCTTTGCAGGAGGGCACAAGGCTGCTCAACCCATCTGGAAACCTGGGCCAGCAGCTCCGTCCTCAGTCCGGCACCTGGCTCTGGGCTTCCTGATCGATGCACTCACTGGACGTCCATCCCGGCTTTAGCAGGGCAGGCACCTTCTGCCACAGTAGCGGCCACCAAGGCCAGAGAGGCCAGAGAGGCCATAGCCCCCGGAGGAGATGGGCACTCCCTCAGCACTCAGGATGCTGCCGACAGCAGCGGAGGTGGTGGATCCCACAGCGGTGTTCTGGGGGAAGGAGCTGAGGATGGGTCCAGGCAGGGTCACCACCACGGGAGATGGTTCGATCACCACGCGGGAGTCCTGGCACTGCCTGACACAGGGCTCGTTGCAGCTGTTGGCCAACGGGGTTGGGCCACAGGGACGGCACAGATCGTAGCAGGACATGGCTGTGGGATGAAGGTGCACCTGGGAGAGAGAGCAGGGAAAGCACAGGCAGCACGTGAGGTGCAGCCTGACAGAGTGCTCGGCAAGAGAAACGTCATAGGCTGGGGAGAAGGGACAGGCTTCGTAAAGAAGAGAGCCTCAGGAGCTGTGGTCCCCAAGGTTTCCCTGTAAACAAAGACCAAGACCTTCTCCCACCTCCCCCCCAGTTGACACAGCAAACAGCTATGATTGGAGCAGGATCGAAGAAAAAGGCTCCCAGCAAAAGCTACACCAAGGCAAAGACTCAGTTGAGGCCATAAGACAAAGGGGAGAAGAAGACAGAGCGTGGCAAAAGCGCGTGCAGCTCACCTTGTTCACCAAGGAGGAGAAGGCAAGAGAAGTGGATGAGGGAGCCTGCAGTTGGACTGGCTTTTATACCGGTCCCGACCGCCCCAGGCCCAGAGGCACCCTTTGCGCATGTAAACGTGTTTACCAACAAGCTCATCTTGCATGCAAAGCATCTCCATTAAAGAAATGGGGACACAGCTTACGTTCCCTGCAACGCTGCCTTTTCATTTCCCTGTTCATGACGTGCCCGTTCAGCCACACAGGCTCCTTTCAAGTGACAGTATTAGAGGCCAAAACGTTTCCAGGGGAAGTGGCACGTCAGCACAGGCAGATGATGCAGCCAGTGATGAGGAGTGTCCCAGCTCGCCAGGGGATGCCAGCCCCTTGCCCCCCAGGGCCTCACTTCAGGGGTTCTCATAATGAACTGGGCATGTTTTCTTGCAACCCTAAAATGCAAGGCCAGACTTAAAAAGAACTTTCTGTCACATACGTCTCCATAGCCATTGCGCAACCTAATCCCTATCTCCATCAAAGTTAGGTATAAACTTCCTGGTCACCTTGGATACCCTGTAAGGTTTTGAGCTCAGTAATTTAACCTCAAGAGAAATCCGTATGCTCTTTGCCCTTCCTTACCTTATTGGACAGCCTCCAGCAGCCTCCAATCAGCAGGAGAGGGATGTTTGAGAAGCAGAGACACTCCGCTCCAACATATACTAAGACTACAACGCCCTGACCCCCGCCAGCACCAAAGGTCAGTGCTGGGGCTTCCAAACAGTTCTTGCTTCATCCCCCCAAGGCTACCAAAGAGTTCTTCTTTGAGCCCACACGCTAACTCAATAACAGGCACTGCAAAGAGCTTGGAAAGCTTTCCATGAGACATCAAAACTCATCAAAAGTACTCATGGTCTGGGAAAGTCGTCAGGAAGATGCTGAAGCAAGTAGACATTAGGAGCTCTGTTTCCTCTTCCCAAGCATCTCAGCACACTCAGACATGCAGTTTCCCACTGGCCCGTGCTAGTCCTGCAGTCAGCACCTACAGTGAGCGTCTGCCCAAAGGCTCCAGTGCCCTCCTGCACCCTGCTCGCTCTGATCACGTGCTGCAGATGCTGCCCACCCCGCCGGGTGCGATTGTTTCACCCCACCTGGCTTCCACTGTCCGCTCGGCACGGCTCATGAGTGTTGATGGGGAGTGCATTTGCTGAGGGCATCGCGCAGAGCAGGGCACAGGGGGTTTGCTGACAGCAGCTGCCCATCAGGGAAGACAGGGCTTGGGCTACGGGCAAAGGCGCTGCAGGGCTTCCCAGAGCTTGTGGGTCAGCACAAGAGGTACCTCTCACTCACTCTGCCTGAAGCACCACTGGCGGTCATGGGGCAAAACATCACCTGTGGAGGACTAGAGCATGTGGGAGGAAGGGATAGGCAGCTCGGCCATCACCATCTCATCACCGACTACATGTCAACTCCATGCACAAGCAAGGTTAGCTCTCTCCCTTGTGTCAGTGGTCTTGCAGCTCAGCACAGAAAGGCAAGAAAACAATGGCTGCATCCTGGGGGGGTTCTTTCTTTCCTTCCTCTGGTGTGCACGGGATGGAGAAGGACTAGCTAAATGACTTCAATTCAGTGTGGTGGGCCACGACAACCCACAGTCACTCCCAAGCAGTGACTGTGCAGCTCTCCCAAGACTGCTGAGTACTTCAGAAAGGGAACTGCGGGGCACAGAGAGATGTTCTGTGGGCAGAAGTGAAGGTTTACAGGTCCTTGGGCATCTGTCACACATCACACAGCTCTTGGAGCCACGGGAGGCATCGCAAGGGTTTGCTGAGAGACACAGTAAATCTGGTGTTCAGGACAAAGGGATGTGGGCAACCTTGGATGGCCTTGTCACATGTCAAGCGCAGTCCCCTCCAGGTGAGCACTGCAGTGGGACACCCACTCCCAACCCCTCCAAAAATGATGCAAGCGCACCACATCCTCTCAGCCACCCCTTTGCCCTGTGTGGGATCGCATTTGCTAATGCAGCATACTATTGTACGCTGGGCTGCTTTAGCCAAAGTATTTCCAGCAAGTTGAGGGAGTTGATCCTTGCCCTTCGCTCAGCACTCATGAGGCCACACTGGGAGCACTGTGTCCAGTTGCGGGCTCCACAGTGCAAGAAAGACATTGACACAATGGAGTGAGTCACAAGAAAGGCCACACAACTGATTAAGGGACAGGATCATCACTTGTATGAGGAGAGACTGCGAGCTGGGAAAACCAGGATCGAGGGGCGGCTCATTAATCTATTTAAATACCTGAAGGGAAGGTGCAGGGACAAAGGAGTTAGGCTCTTTTTGTGGCTGCTCATTGAAATGACCAGAGGCAACAAGCACAAGAGGAAACACAGAAAAAGCCATCTGAATGTTTAGGAAACACTTTTTCACTGTAAGGGTCACCGAGCACTGAAACACATTGCCCAGCGAGATGATGGAGTCTCCACCCTTAGAGATATCCAAAAACTATCAAGACCTAGAGCAACTGGCTCTAGGTTGACCTCCCTGAAGTGAGGCTTGGCCCAGGTGACCTCCAGAAGTCCCTTCCAAGCTCAGTCATGCTGTGATTCTGTGATTTCCCGTTGACTAGCATGGCTGGGCATCCCAGGAGAGAAGGAACACGAGGAGACATCAAAAGCTACAATGCAGCATAAACTTTAATAAGTCTAGAGAGAGAAACAAAGCAGTGCCTGGTGGAAGGGACCCGGTCCAGGCTGCTACAAGGGCAGCTGGCAGTCAAGCACCCCTTCACAGCAAGGGCACACACGTCTTCCTCCCACACACATGGGGAGACGGTGAGGAGCAGGGCCCCCCTCAGCTTGCTTCAGGATGAACCCATGGCACAGGACAGCAGGAGACAACAGGGACTCGTCATGCGGAGAAGAAAGCAGGAGGAGAAGACAACATCAGCTGGCGATGTTTCCAGGCAGCACAGGCTGGCAGCTTGCTTCCCTCCCTCCTTTGCAGGAGGGCACAAGGCTGCTCAACCCATCTGGAAACCTGGGCCAGCAGCTCCGTCCTCAGTCCGGCACCTGGCTCTGGGCTTCCTGATCGATGCACTCACTGGACGTCCATCCCGGCTTTAGCAGGGCAGGCACCTTCTGCCACAGTAGCGGCCACCAAGGCCAGAGAGGCCAGAGAGGCCATAGCCCCCGGAGGAGATGGGCACTCCCTCAGCACTCAGGATGCTGCCGACAGCAGCGGAGGTGGTGGATCCCACAGCGGTGTTCTGGGGGAAGGAGCTGAGGATGGGTCCAGGCAGGGTCACCACCACGGGAGATGGTTCGATCACCACGCGGGAGTCCTGGCACTGCCTGACACAGGGCTCGTTGCAGCTGTTGGCCAACGGGGTTGGGCCACAGGGACGGCACAGATCGTAGCAGGACATGGCTGTGGGATGAAGGTGCACCTGGGAGAGAGAGCAGGGAAAGCACAGGCAGCACGTGAGGTGCAGCCTGACAGAGTGCTCGGCAAGAGAAACGTCATAGGCTGGGGAGAAGGGACAGGCTTCGTAAAGAAGAGAGCCTCAGGAGCTGTGGTCCCCAAGGTTTCCCTGTAAACAAAGACCAAGACCTTCTCCCACCTCCCCCCCAGTTGACACAGCAAACAGCTATGATTGGAGCAGGATCGAAGAAAAAGGCTCCCAGCAAAAGCTACACCAAGGCAAAGACTCAGTTGAGGCCATAAGACAAAGGGGAGAAGAAGACAGAGCGTGGCAAAAGCGCGTGCAGCTCACCTTGTTCACCAAGGAGGAGAAGGCAAGAGAAGTGGATGAGGGAGCCTGCAGTTGGACTGGCTTTTATACCGGTCCCGACCGCCCCAGGCCCAGAGGCACCCTTTGCGCATGTAAACGTGTTTACCAACAAGCTCATCTTGCATGCAAAGCATCTCCATTAAAGAAATGGGGACACAGCTTACGTTCCCTGCAACGCTGCCTTTTCATTTCCCTGTTCATGACGTGCCCGTTCAGCCACACAGGCTCCTTTCAAGTGACAGTATTAGAGGCCAAAACGTTTCCAGGGGAAGTGGCACGTCAGCACAGGCAGATGATGCAGCCAGTGATGAGGAGTGTCCCAGCTCGCCAGGGGATGCCAGCCCCTTGCCCCCCAGGGCCTCACTTCAGGGGTTCTCATAATGAACTGGGCATGTTTTCTTGCAACCCTAAAATGCAAGGCCAGACTTAAAAAGAACTTTCTGTCACATACGTCTCCATAGCCATTGCGCAACCTAATCCCTATCTCCATCAAAGTTAGGTATAAACTTCCTGGTCACCTTGGATACCCTGTAAGGTTTTGGGCTCAGCAATTTAACCTCAAGAGAAATCCGTATGCTCTTTGCCCTTCCTTACCTTATTGGACAGCCTCCAGCAGCCTCCAATCAGCAGGAGAGGGATGTTTGAGAAGCAGAGACACTCCGCTCCAACATATACTAAGACTACAACGCCCTGACCCCCGCCAGCACCAAAGGTCAGTGCTGGGGCTTCCAAACAGTTCTTGCTTCATCCCCCCAAGGCTACCAAAGAGTTCTTCTTTGAGCCCACACGCTAACTCAATAACAGGCACTGCAAAGAGCTTGGAAAGCTTTCCATGAGACATCAAAACTCATCAAAAGTACTCATGGTCTGGGAAAATCGTCAGGAAGATGCTGAAGCAAGTAGACATTAGGAGCTCTGTTTCCTCTTCCCAAGCATCTCAGCACACTCAGACATGCAGTTTCCCACTGGCCCGTGCTAGTCCTGCAGTCAGCACCTACAGTGAGCGTCTGCCCAAAGGCTCCAGTGCCCTCCTGCACCCTGCTCGCTCTGATCACGTGCTGCAGATGCTGCCCACCCCGCCGGGTGCGATTGTTTCACCCCACCTGGCTTCCACTGTCCGCTCGGCACGGCTCATGAGTGTTGATGGGGAGTGCATTTGCTGAGGGCATCGCGCAGAGCAGGGCACAGGGGGTTTGCTGACAGCAGCTGCCCATCAGGGAAGACAAGGCTTGGGCTACGGGCAAAGGCGCTGCAGGGCTTCCCAGAGCGTATGGGTCAGCACAAGAGGTACCTCTCACTCACTCTGCCTGAAGCACCACTGGCGGTCATGGGGCAAAACATCACCTGTGGAGGACTAGAGCATGTGGGAGGAAGGGATAGGCAGCTCGGCCATCACCATCTCATCACCGACTACATGTCAACTCCATGCACAAGCAAGGTTAGCTCTCTCCCTTGTGTCAGTGGTCTTGCAGTTCAGCGTAGGAAAAGGGGAAGGCACAATGGCTGCATGCTGGAGGGTTTCTCTATGTTCTTCCTCTGGTGTGCAGGGAACAGAGTGACTTACTAAACGCTTTTCATTCAGTGTCCTGGCCCACAGGTCATGCAAACGCCCAAGCAGTGACTGTGCAGCTCTCCCAACACTGCTGAGTTCTTCGAAAAGGGACACTAGGAGATGTTTTGCGGGCGGAAGTGAAGGGTTACAACTGCTTGGGCATTTGACACATGTCTTGGTGCCGTGGAAAGCATTGCAGGGGTTTGCTGAGACAGACCAGAAGTCTGGTGTTCAGGACAAATGTATGTGGCTGGCACTGAGAAAGATATATCACAGGTAAATAGTGCCGTCCAAGTGACCATGTCAGTGGGACACCCACTCCCGATGCCCCCAGAATGATGCAGGTGCAGCAAAACAGATTCAGCCACATCTTTTTCCAGTATAGCATTTCCCCCTGGACAGCTTGGCTGGGCATCCCAGGAGGGAAGGAACACGAGGAGACATCAAAAGCTACAATGCAGCATAAACTTTAATAAGTCTAGAGAGAGAAACAAAGCAGTGCCTGGTGGAAGGGACCCGGTCCGGGCTGCTACAAGGGCAGCTGACAGTCAGGCACCCCTTCACAGCAAGGGCACACGCATCTTCCTCCCACACACATGCGGAGACGGTGAGGAGCAGGGCCCCTCTCAGCTTGCTTCAGGATGAACCCATGGCACAGGACAGCAGGAGACAACAGGGACTCGTCATGCGGAGAAGAAAGCAGGAGGAGAAGACGACATCAGCTGGCGATGTTTCCAGGCAGCACAGGCTGGCAGCTTGCTTCCCTCCCTCCTTTGCAGGAGGGCACAAGGCTGCTCAACCCATCTGGAAACCTGGGCCAGCAGCTCCGTCCTCAGACCGGCACCTGGCTCTGGGCTTCCTGGTTGATGCACTCACTGGACGTCCATCCCGGCTTTAGCAGGGCAGGCACCTTCTGCCACAGTAGCGGCCACCAAGGCCAGAGAGGCCAGAGAGGCCATAGCCCCCGGAGGAGATGGGCACTCCCTCAGCACTCAGGATGCTGCCGACAGCAGCGGAGGTGGTGGATCCCACAGCGGTGTTCTGGGGGAAGGAACTGAGGATGGGTCCGGGCAGGGTCACCACCACAGGAGAGGGCTGGATCACCACGCGGGAGTCCTGGCACTGCCTGACACAGGGCTCGTTGCAGCTGTTGGCCAGCGGGGTTGGGCCACAAGGACGGCACAGATCGTAGCAGGACATGGCTGTGGGATGAAGGTGCACCTGGGAGAGAGGGCAGGGAAAGCACAGGCAGCACGTAAGGTGCAGCCTGACAGAGTGCTTGGCAAGAGAAAAGGCACAGTCAGGGGAGCAGGGCTAGCCTGCATCATGAAGTATGGAGATTAAACAGCTCTGGTGCAAAGGAGGCCCTGCAAAAACAGACAAGATGTTCTCCCACCTCCCCCTGTATGGCAAAGAGACTAGATATGAGAGACAAGAATCACAGCAAAATAGAACTGAGGGAGAGACCAAGTTGAGACTAGAAGAGAAAGAGAAAAAGAATAGAGAAGAGAAACGGACAAAGGCACTTGCTACTTACCTTGTTCCCCAAGGAGGAGAAGGCAAGAGAAGTGGATGAGGGAGCCTGCAGTTGGACTGGCTTTTATACCGGTCCCGACCGCCCCAGGCCCAGAGGCACCCTTTGCATGTGTAATGTGTTTACCAACAACCACATCTTGCATGCAAAGCATCTCCATTAAAGAAATTTGTGTTTTTATTTAAGCCCTGCAACGCTGCCTTTTCATTTCCCTGTTCATGATGTGCCCATTCAGCCACACAGGCTCCTTTCAAGTGACAGTATTAGAGGCCAAAACGTTTCCAGAGGAAGGGGCACGTCAGCACCGGCAGATGATGCAGCCAGTGATGAGGAGTGTCCCAGCTCGCCAGGGGATGCCAGCCCCTTGCCCCCCAGGGCCTCACTTTAAAGTGTTTCCTGATGGATGGGGCAGATCTCCTCATGACCCTGAGGCTCCAGACTGGACATCCACATGCAAGGGTTGGCACCATCAGTCGTGCGGTCTCATGCTTCGCTCTCTCACACTGTATTAGGCATCGCCTTTCTAGTCCAGGCACCTCCACTCTTGGCCTTTAGACTCTCCCTCTGAGATTGGGCTTTGCTCTCAGCAGAAGTTTGCCTGCTTCTTTTGCCATCTTCCTTCTCTCCTTCCTCCCTTCCCACCTTCAGCAGCAGACTGCCAGTGGTTAACAATGAAGGCTCTTCCCCTCCCAACACTCTTTGCTGGACACCTCTGGTAACGTTGGAGGCACCCCAGCGAACAAAGCACAGGATGGACAATTGACACACGTCCTTCCTTCTGCCTGTGTCTTTGCCACAACTTCTGCTCTGGCCCTCCAAACCGCTGGCACACCGGGCATGACCAAACCCTTGGCAGGATTTCCACACCACAAACAACCCTGCTCAGCAGCAAGCAGGGTGCACGAGTCTTTGCAAAGACAGTTGGAGGAGCATGGCACAAGACATGCCTCCTACTCGACCTGAAACATGACAAGAGCAGCAGGACCAAAGTCCTGCCAGCGTGGGAAGGAGGGACTGAGAACACAACTGGCAGGGCACCAATCCCTCAGTCTCCCCAGCTTGGAGCCTGATTGGAGGGACAAAATGGTCATTGCTTGGGATCTCTCCAGACACAACCTGCACAGCAGATGAGTGGGGTATCTGGAGGATTTGC
This sequence comes from Phaethon aethereus, assembly GCF_964289735.1. Classification (NCBI taxonomy): domain Eukaryota; kingdom Metazoa; phylum Chordata; class Aves; order Phaethontiformes; family Phaethontidae; genus Phaethon; species Phaethon aethereus. The sequence continues at coordinate 2,439,972 of NC_138604.1, forward strand.
TGCGCATCTGCTCAACAGCCACTTTACTTCAGGACAAGGTGACATACGCAGAAGGACTCGATAACACCTAATGCTTCAACCACCAGACTGCTCCGCTGGGTGCAAAGATGCTTTTTCTACTCCCTTCTAGATCTCCACAGAGTTTCCAGGATGCCTCACAAACACTATGCACCACTTTCACATGAGGGTGAATGAGCTCTGTGTGTATTCCTCTCCCCTACACATTTTACACTCTCATGCTCAACACCTTCCCATTGTGCCAAAATCTGGCAGAGAATTCACATCTCATTTTACACTGTTGGCCTCACTGCCACATGTCCTTTGAACTCATTTGGGACTCCTTCCATTTCCAGGGTTTAGAAGAAGTTTCTTGAGCAGGAAAAAGAAAGAACACATTGCGGGTGGTAACTTTCGATCAGAGCCTTGGGTAGGTGGGTGTTAGCCTGCACAGAAATGTCTTCCAGCAGGTCAGTGGCTTGCCACATCATTTGGAAGCCAGTATACAATCTATCTTGTTGCTCACATGTCCCTTGGGGAGCTCCTGGACACCCTTTCCATTCTCAGACAATACCATACACCCCACCACCGCCACATGCCTCTTCCAATGACCATAGCCCTTGAGGGCACTCAGATCCGCCAGGCACAGGGGAGGTCCAACATTGGCCCTTACCCACCCAGCCTTTTCCCCTCCAGGACATCCCAGGTCCCCCTGGACAGCTTGGCTGGGCATCCCAGGAGGGAAGGAACACGAGGAGACATCAAAAGCTACAATGCAGCATAAACTTTAATAAGTCTAGAGAGAGAAACAAAGCAGTGCCTGGTGGAAGGGACCCAGTCAGGGCTGCTACAAGGGCAGCTGACAGTCAAGCACCCCTTCACAGCAAAGGCACACGCATCTTCCTCCCACACACATGCGGAGACGGTGAGGAGCAGGGCCCCCCTCAGCTTGCTTCAGGATGAACCCATGGCACAGGACAGCAGGAGACAACAGGGACTCGTCATGCGGAGAAGAAAGCAGGAGGAAAAGACGACATCAGCTGGTGATGTTTCCAGGCAGCACAGGCTGGCAGCTTGCTTCCCTCCCTCCTTTGCAGGAGGGCACAAGGCTGCTCAACCCATCTGGAAACCCGGGCCAGCAGCTCAGTCCTTAGTCCAGCACCTGGTTCTGGGCTTCCTGGTTGATGCACTCACTGGACGTCCATCCCGGCTTTAGCAGGGCAGGCACCTTCTGCCACAGTAGCGGCCACCAAGGCCAGAGAGGCCAGAGAGGCCAGAGAGGCCATAGCCCCCGGAGGAGATGGGCACTCCCTCCTCACTCAGGATGCTGCCAACAGCAGCGGAGGTGGTGGATCCCACAGCGGTGTTCTGGGGGAAGGAGCTGAGGATGGGTCCGGGCAGGGTCACCACCACAGGAGATGGTTCGATCACCACGCGGGAGTCCTGGCACTGCCTGACACAGGGCTCGTTGCAGCTGTTGGCCAGCGGGGTTGGGCCACAGGGACGGCACAGATCATAGCAGGACATGGCTGTGGGATGAAGGTGCACCTGGGAGAGAGGGCAGGGAAAGCACAGGCAGCACGTGAGGTGCAGCCTGACAGACTGCTCAGCAAGAGAAAAGGCACAGGCAGGGGAGCAGGGCTAGCCTGTGTTGGGAAGAAAGAAGATTAAAAAGCTCCAGTCCCAAAGTTGGCTCTGCAAAAACAGAGGAGATTTTCCCCCACCTCCCATATTGGTAGCACAGAGAATGGAGACAGTGGGAGCAGTATCAAGGATCAAGATTCTCAGCAAAAGCTACACCAAGGCCAGGAGAGAAAGACAAAAAGGAGAGAGAAACAGACAAGGGCAGTTGCAGCTCACCTTGTTCACCAAGGAGGAGAAGGCAAGAGAAGTGGATGAGGGAGCCTGCAGTTGAACTGGCTTTTATACCAGTCCTGACAGCCCCAGGCCCAGAGGCACCCTTTGTGCATGAAATGCATTACCAACAAACTCATCTTGTATGGAAAGCATTCCCTACTGCTGAAGTAGTCTATGATTTGGTACTTGCAATGTTCCTTCCCCATTCCACCCTAGAGCCTTGTTTTATATGACATAATTAGAGATCAAACGAATTTCATGCACAGCACTGTTGATTCAGGCAATTTAGACATTTAAGGCCATCTGCTTGGAAAGCAACACATTTTTCCACCTCTGTCTGTTGTTTTAGTCACTGGCTTGTCTTTTACACAGCCATTAACAAATTAGAATGATGCGCAACTCAGTTACATAATCAGAAAATTTGCATGTTTTGCACAAATGTACTTCCAGGTATTTTTCTCTGTTTCTTAGGATTGCACCACATATCTAGTTTGAGTCTCTCATTGAGAGTGAAAAAAAGATAAAAGCCTAATTAGGTCATACCCTGCATAGTAGCAAATTTTTTGCTTGGCAGTCAACATTTTATTTCAGAAACCACATCATGGTTTATAGCTTATTGTGTCACTACCTTCCAATTTTGTAGAATCTCCAACTACTTTTAATTCCCAACACACAACATGGTACCATCAGAATGTTTAAAAAGGTGTGTTCTTCCAAGCCAACTTAACATTTCAAGCCATTTTTAGAAATAATTTGCCCCTTTAGCCGCAGAACAATTTCTGTAAACACTCAGAGTTTTTTCCTGCCCTTCTTCCAATAGTTAAGCTGAGGTCTATTTGGAGAATATCTCATGTTTTTACATGGAGTCAGAAATGGAGCAACAACCTGCAAGGAGAATCCTTCCTTGACATCAGTCAGACTAAGAATTATCTCACCAAGCTGAGACTGAAAACATTCCGACTTTATGGACTCATGTTCAAACTGTGCAAGGACAGTGACTTAAACAGGTCAGCTGCTTCTACCTGCCCTGGTACTGAATCGCCCATTCAAGATATCAATTAAAATCCATGTGCAACGTCAGACAGTCCAGACACCTATGAAGTACAGAAAAAACTCTCCTCACAACAGGACTTTGAAGCATCTGCGTACTGACAGCAGTGAAGGCTGTGATAGTACAAGATAGAAAAACATCCTCTGAAATGTTTGAGATGAAACTCAATGGAAAAAGTGCTGCAGGTGTTGAGAGATGCTGACTTAGGAATTCAGCACAGCAAATCGGTGTGTTTTTTTAAAGCAAACCAGAATCGTTCTACAAAGAATTTCTCAGTGGAAACACTGTTCAGCATCGGGTGTTGGATACGGGCTACGGAACAAGTTGCTTCCCTAGTCTAATTAGGGGTGTAATATGCTAAGGTTTGGTGTACCGGCATAACAATTTGGTATCCAGAACATCCACTTAATAGTATTCAGACAACTCTCCTGTAGGAAAGGAATTAAAGCAATTGAGAACATATGAGAAGGTGGCATCCCTGCAATTGCTTGGACACATACTTTCAGTTGTTTTATTACCATACCCAAACACAGAAAACCAAATGCTTCATTCAGGTGGTGTAGCAAACAATCATTTATACTACATTCAAATAATTTGAGTTGGTAATTTTGGCTAACCAGTTGAAGTAAAATGAAGACTGTCTGAAGCTTAAATTTTTCTGCCATTGCATGAAACTTTTCTGAAGGGAGAAATATTTAATTTCATTAATTAAAACAGAGCCTAATACATCATGACTACAGCAAAACAAGAATTAAACTGACTGCGAAGGGGTAAAATTATCCACCCAGCAGAGTTCCTACAAAACATCACATCCAGTTTTGTGATTTTTTTTTTTTATTATTTTAAGAATTCAGTACAGAGAAAAACCAAATTCATTGGGAATGCATTCTGTAGTAATTACTGAGGTGGAATAAGTGATCAATTCCAGCACAAATGGAAACATTTTTATAAAATATTCTTTCATTCAAAAATTATATTGTACTTAAAGTTTTCTACCTAGCAATATCAGAACCCTGATCATTCATTTACCTCCACTGCATATTTAGAAGCCACTGAGGTGTGTCTGTCTGCAGATCCCTAGGGCTGTATGACAATATTGAAGCTTCTCCTTTGGCTTCTTTAAAGGAAAGGACTTCAAAGTTAGTCCCAAATATTCATTAATGGTTGAGACATACAAAGTGTACATGCTATGTAAATATTGCAAGCATATGACAAAATTTAAATATTTATGTCACTTGGATAATAACATCACTTCAAATTTGAGAGTCACGGTTACTCCCTAAGCAGGCAATATTTAATAGCTTCAGAAACCAGGGTTATTAATTTTTTCATTAAAAAGTAGTTTTGTGTGTGTCATAATAATAATCTTTTATAAAACTTCTGGAGCAGATCCACAGCTACTTTAAATTCTTACAACTATATAATGCAGCAGCACTGGGGAACAACATAAAATTGGTATATGGGATTTTTGGAAATCACCAACACAAACCATCCACTTTCTCAAGCATTAGCCTGCTGCCCACAAGCTGTGTGCCTGTCCCTGCTGTTACCACAAAAATGTTTTATACAAATCCTAAGTTACTGCTTTTCTCCCTTTTTCTTTCACAAAATGCTCCATATTCACACATCTGCTCCATACTCATAGCAAAAATTCACACCCAGTGGCCCCGCCATAAGTGGGCTCCTTCAGGCTAGACCAGGAAGGGTCTGAGACTTGCCGTGACAATTTGTTGCACTGAAAAGCCTGGTACAGTGTAACCACTTCTATTTCAATGTGCTGTCTAGACAGAAATTGGTATTTTGTTTCTTATTCTTTAGAAAATAACATTTCTGGCAATCCTAACCCTTTCTTAAAGTGTCATTCTCTACACAAGCTTTGGTTGGTCCCTGGGATGCTTATTTGGGCATCAACCCTGATTAAAGGGCCTGCCAGTAAGAACCAGGGTGAAAAGCTGCAGCCCCCAAGGATGACAAAGATTTCTTTTGTCCCCACATAGCTCGTCCTCGGGCTCTTGTGTCAAAATCTGTGGCTATCAGCCCACAGGACGAGCTAGCCAGGGAAAGTGTCTCGCATACCCAGAGATCTGTCCTTCCCTACAGACAGATTTCCTGCCTGGAGTTGCTTACCTGCTACTTGTTTGCTTCTCTAATAGAGCAGTAAATTTTTTTCTCTGTAAATCCCTTCTGAATTATGAGGTATGTTGGAGGGATCCCTAGGGCAATATCTCTTATCAGGAAGCTCTGCGTCCTCCTTGGATCAAATGTCATATCACAAGTATTCATTAATGATTTATACATGCAGCGTACTGTGTTATTATACTTAAAGTGGGGTATTGGTTTCAGACACCCATGAATTGAGTAATACTAACCCTCTAAGATAAACAGATCAAAGTCACATATAACATTCCACTAATCAGCTCATAATCAGGTCATGATTCCTGGCCTCAGAATGCTTTTTTTTCTTCCCCTACACTGCATTCATATTAGATCCCACTCACCCTTTACAGTCTCAGGTGACCCTGGATCCCAGTAGATGCAAATAAACTCCATACCACGTGTCTGTACGTCACTGCAATGATTTCTACCACGAAGGGTAAAGCCTTATAATTTTAATCTTTTTTTTCTCAGGATACAAGTCATCTCAGTGACAGATTATCTTCCCTTCCTGTGAGTGCATTTCAAGAACCAGCCCCTCTTCAATGGCACAACTGCATTTTTAGTAAGCTGCCTGTCATCAGTCTGATGCTCTTGTTTCCCAGTCATCTTTTCCTGCAAATCAAATTTAGCTGTGGTACTTGTAAGGACAGAAGACAGATGAGCTGGAGTGCACTGCTTGGAAAGCATAAACAGGCTTTCAAAACTGCTAGTTACTTCTGCCTTCAAATTTGGAACTGTTCAGAGATATCTCGTTTTCCAGTCAAATTATTTCTAAAAAAAAAAAAACCCAAAAAAACCACCAAACTATATCCTTTGAGGCATAGTGGCTTTGGCAACCAAAAATCTCCTAATTTTTCAGTGGGAGCAAACCTTAGCTTTTGCTGTAAAGCTGGAGTGGTTTGGGTGACTTTTTAATTCTATCTCCCCAGATCTCTCTCACAGCTCACCCAGCTCCAAAGCCAAAGTGATGGGGATCTCAGAGGAAGGATTACAGGGAATCTCTAAGCATTCTATGAAGCAATACCAACGATCGTGGCTATTTAGTGCCCTCTGTCATTGGCCATACCCAAGGAACCTGCATGCTTAGGAAGAGTGAGTTCACATCACTTGATACAGAGGCAGAAAGAATTTGTGTTTCTTTGCTCCTTAATTTTAGTACTCCTATACTCCAGAGCAGCTGGATCCTACCCTCAGACAGCTGGTATCATTTTGCAGCAGAGTCTTAGCGGTCTGCTCTCTGGACGAGGCTGACGAGCAGCAGAGGACACTCTCTCTTCCCCCTAGTGCTGGGATTAGATTTGTAGCTGGGTGTAAAAAAAACTCTTTGCAGGTTTAACGTACAATCTGCTGTAACTATGCAAGTAAATCTCTTTGGGCAAGATGCTGCCACTGCTGGGGTACCATGTCATCTTGTGGAAGATCGGGAGATTTCAGTATAAAAAGCATTCATGCTCCACTAACTTTCTCTGAAAAGCGTTACATTTTCTTACTTGCTACTCTTTTCCTTTTCTTTTTTTTTTTTTTAAGAATTCATTCAGTCCGCAGTCCTCATCTTCTAAATTATTCCTGTAAAGCAGATGTCTTTGTAAAGATCCCAAAGCAATGCCAGTCATTGGGAACACCCTGCGGAAGTTTCAGATTAAAGGATTTCAAAGCACTTTGCAAACTCTCATTAATGATTTATACATGCAAAACACTTATTATCATATTTTAAGTATCCAGCATGATTGCAGTCTTTTAAAACAGAGTTACAAAGTCACCCTGAAATATGTGTCAAGGTTGTTAATGTACATTCTCTAGTTACGTATTAAGAAGCTTGCGTCATACTACATCTCTTGTTTGATTTTCATTTGAAAAGTAGCTTTGCGCTGCTGCCAGATTTCTCAGAATAGGCAACTGATGAAACTTGTTGCAGAGAAAACCTGAACAGTCTCAGACAACACTGATTTCTCAGAAATTACACAAACATGCACTTGCTATGCATGCAAAAACACAGAATAATTCTATAAGCGTGCACGACCTCCACATCGTGTTTAATTTTGTTTGCATTTAGGGGAAGGGTTTCAGAAAGAGGTGAACTCCTCATATTGATAAAGGAATAACAAAATAAAGACCCCTTATTAAGACCCTTCATAAAGGCTCAGAGGCCTTTTCAGAGGAGTCGGAGGAATGATTTGGGCAAAGGATTAGGCTCTTGTACATCTTTAATGAAAGAATGTGAGCAGAACGTGAAGGTCAGGAAATATGCAAATCCTGCCAGTTCGACAGATGCAGAGAATATGCAGAACTTACTCTTGGAAAAAAAAGTAATCTGGGTAGGTAATTAGGACCTCATGCACAAAGGGCTTCTTTAATCTTTCAATTAATTTAAGAAAGTTCCCACAACATAAGCCTCCTATCTCTCGTATTCTTTGTTTTCTTTATTTTTCCCTCTTTAACAGTTCTTTCCAGAAAAGCAGATAACTCCATGTTGAGACAATTGTTCCTCGGTAACCAACCATTACCTAAGGGATGATCTTTGACATAGGATTTTCATTTAAAGGGTTTTTTTTTTTTTAACAAATATCATTACTCCATCGTTAGTAATTTGAGGCATTGGTAATTGCAGATTTCTTAAGTGACAGCTTAGGTTTCAAAATACATAAGTGAAGACATGGATTTTAACTAGGTATGGTGTCTGAAACATTTTAAGCAGCTTTGAAAAACTTGGCACTTTTTTCTCCATTTTGTGGAGAGAGAGAAAAAAAAAATCATTAAAAATTTCAATGTTCCGTATTCATTCTAAGGGGGTGCGGGGGGAAGCACAGTTTGAGGATTTCCAGCCCTGTTGAATTGTTATGTTTTTGTTCAGTCCAAGTGGATCTCCGCTACACTAGGATTTCTAATCCCTTTGGACACTTATCTCTTCAGATTCAATTTCAGGTCTCTCATCTTTCCTGTAAACATAGCTATCCCAGAGGGAAAGATGTTCCGGTGTCCAAACCACTGTCTAGCTGCGGTTGTGCACACTTCAGTCATCCTATAGACTGAGCTGCTACACCAAATTCTCAGTTTGTTGTGGAAACAGCACTGGGGGAACGTTAATTTAATGGGTACGCTTAAAATTAAATAATATATTAAAACTGGGGTCTGTGTTTACTTCCTGACTGCCACGGATTTCCTATGTAAAACTGCAAAAGCCATTTCAGGACGTATCAAAAAGTGCTCACTGTAATTTTCCGTACTGACAGCCGCTCCCTTAATCCCTCTGCATTAACGTTGCACTTGTAGAAGAGACAGTAATCCCTTCTCTTTTGTTTCTCAGGTCTAATCGGTTCAAACGCTTGTTGTTTGGTGTGGGGACTTGCCCTTTGTTTGCCCAATGCAATGCAATCTCAGTTAGGACTTCAAAGCGCTGCTGGAATTCAAATTATAAATAATATGATAAATGCCAATGAGGAAAGCCTGTTTTACTCCAGGCGCTTCCGTTTGCTCACCAAGTGACCTCTGACAATTCATTCAGCCTCTGTGCTTCACTATTAAACCTAGATAATAACTAGAATTAAAATTTGCCAAAGGCAATGAAAAATTAAGCTGCGAGGGAAGTGCGAGGTACCATTTTATACAGTGCCCAAAACTGCAGAGAGTGTAAAAGTCTCAAGGAGTCCCGCAGTGCGCTATGAAACACGGGGCTGTCGAAGGAGGACACGATGAACGTGAAGTGCTGAGCAGTCTCTGGGGCGGTATTTAGAGAAGAGGAGGCCCATAAGAGGAGCACAGGTTACACTAAGCCTGGATTAACGACACAAAGCGCTTCAACACCAGCAGATGAGCGTGGTTGGCAGCGAAGGGTTTTCTCGCCAGGCATTTCCAGCTACGTAATGTGTATTATCTGATTTGTACCAAGCACTTGTGGAAAAGCCCCCACGAGGTTCAGGCGATGTCCAGGGTCACTCGGCTCCCGCAGACGCAAGGGAGGAGACGCAAGGGTCCCACAGCCACCACCGCTGTCGGGCTTCTTCGCACCAGTGCCGCGAGGATCTCCTGCTGCAGGGCTCCGTGCCTGGGCCATCACGGGGTGTCTCGCTGTCTCGCTGCTTTGTCTATAAAGCCGAGCTACCGAGGCAATTCCAGTAATTAAGGGATCTACTGCATATGATAGCTTTCCTCCCTAAGAACACTGCCTGCGGTGGTTTCCAGTCAGTTAAAAACTGGATTTTTTTTTTTCTTACATACAAATTCAAGGTTTATCATCACTTGGCTTATGAGCAGCACGTTGTGTGAATTTTATATTGCTACAACAATCATTTTCTTTCTCTGTGGTTAAACTGCAAGAACCACATCTTACTAAATGAATTCTCAATTAAAATAAACATATATAAATATATATTTACCTTCTTATATATGTATATATGGCTTTTCAGATTAATAAATCCTGCTGCACAGCTTTAATATTACACAACCCCTCAGTGGCAGAGCAGTGCTTCGGCAGATCAGAGGTGAATTTTAGAGGATTTCTGCCTGCCTTTACTTCCTTTTTGCCTGGAGCCCTGATTAAAGTAGGCTTTTTGCTCATTTTTCCCATTTCTTATTATGGCCCTAAAAACCAACCCAGCTAAGATGTAGTAACGTCTTTCTTAAAAAACAGAAAAGTCCAAACAGTGCTAAGGGTGAAACACATATCCACCTTTTACTGGACTTTTTTTTGCTACTTTTTTTTTGCTACCTTCTGGCAAAAAGCGAAGCAGCTGCTTCACTCAGTGGTGTTCTCCCATAGATTCACATGCTCAAAATCAGTATGAGACAAGGGACAGAGCTCTTAATTTATTAAAAACAACAACAACAAAAAAAAACCCACACAAACAAAAAACCAATCAACCACAAACCTTTGCCCCTGTGAAGAACAGCTGCCTTCAGCAAATAGGAAAGGCTTTATCTTACGTATGTTATACGGAAGCAATAGGCAATTTTTTTTCCCCCCCATAGCTCCAAGCAGCCCGATCTGATTTTGAAATACTTTAGACAAATCACTGCAAACGCTGTCGTGGTGCCGGCCAGGGCTGAAGGCGTGCCAATGCACAGGCAGGAGCGCAGCATATCTAGCAGGGAGCCAGTCTGAGCACGAAGTTTCCTAACCAGGATGGGGCAAAGAGAGGTGGAAAGGGACCAAAGCATGGGAAAATCAGCTACAAATAAATATATGCAAACATGCCCCAGCCTGACTCCCGTCATTCTGCAGGGCTGGGAAGTGTTACTAAAAGAACGTATTTTAGCCTTAGATCTTTACCTTCTCCCGCGCAGCTGGTGCATCTCTGTCTGTTAAAGGAGGAGCCGTTAGGGATCCCTGTGTGCCTGGATAGAGCAGCAACACCACCCTTCATCCCAACAGGGAAGTCCTCCCTGGGGTCCTCTCAGCTGGGTCACTTTTCTTAGTTACTCCAGCCCCAGCAAGTTTTTCAGTCCCACGCTAAACTTCACTATCTTAAAGCAACCATCGGGGCCTGGAGCCTCATGTCAGAGACTATCAGAACTATTATTTCTCTTTTACTAGATTTATATTCAAAGTGAAGGGCAGCTGTTGTGTCCTGCGAGGAAGATGACGTGCCTCCCTTCCTTGCTTTGCAAACTGGGAGGAAGGATTCCTCTGCTCATAATTATTATTTACTTAAAATTTTCCTTCATATCATAAATTATCTGTAGCTTGGGACAATGTCAGCAAGGGTCCTAAGGCAAAAACATTTATGGGAACTTGAGAACAGAACAAAAGATTTCAGATTCCCAGTCACTTATGCAGATAAATCGTTGAGCATCAGGTATGCTAATGCAGCACAGAGAGTTGTATTGTACTTAAGTGTGTCCCCAAATATGTAAGTGATCCCTATCCCTGGTATTACAATAAGATTTTAATTAAGAATACCTTTTATGTATTAAAAAAACTGTTTCTGATTTATGAACTGGCATGTCAAGTGACCGCTATGCCAAAAAACCCTCTGCACTAACTGGTGGCTTTTTCAGAAATACATTTCTATGTGAATCCTGATTTCCCTCTCCTCCTTTAACATGATATTTCTGTCATATTTAGATCCTCTTTAAAGTGTTTATAAAAACATTTTTAAATCCACACCTGGCTCATGCGTAAAAATCTTGAAAAACTGACAGCCTCCATTCTGCCCAATTCTTAGGTAGTCTTATATTAAACTTATGACTCTCATCTGTGCTAAATTAAGTTCTCATCAGGATAGAGTTATTTCTTGTGTACTCCCCCCCCCTCCACCAGTTTTCACCTTAGTACCATCACAGAAAAACAACCTGGATGGAAACACCAGTTTCAGAGACAGTCCATTGCAACCTTCCTTTTCCTATAATATTGTCCTTTTCAACCTGGTCAAAAAGCTGGGAGGAAAAAAAAAAAAAAACACAACACAAAACAAAACAACACACACCCCAAAAAAAAAACCCAAAGCACAGCTCTGTGATGCTCTGTGACTTCACTTTGAGTCAGTGGCAAAAAAACTGTGGGTGGCATCTACCTGCCTTTAATTGCAACATGGTCAAACCCTGCAAAGAGACCTGAACCAAATCTACATGCTCCACTTAAATCCTATGCAAGCGCTATTTGTAAAGACTAAAAGGGATGTTAGATAACGTAGAGCTCCCTTCTTAGGATTCAATCTTATTCAGAGATGACCCCTCTCATTGGGAAAATGGCTACGAATTTATTGAGTTTTTCCCCTTATCCATGAGTATTCACGGAGAGGGATAACAGCCATATACTCTTAAGTTTAACGCCCCGTGAGGCATTTCAGAGGAAAACGCTCTTCTCTTCCACACTGGACAATATGTCAGATTTGGGAAATTAAAATAAAATCCTGTTCACTGACAGCAAATAGTGCTACTGATGCTCCCTTGGATCCCTTTCCCAGACTGAATTTGAGGGGGAAAAAAAATGTAAATAAAAGAACACTTGATCACCTCATGATATAACTGAAATGTGGTTAATGAAGTATATCAAGTTCTTTTTGACCCATGAAATGTTAAAGTGAATTCTGCCTGCAGGGTGTAGCATGTATTTAGCACACTATGGGAAGATCCAATAGCTAACAAACACAAACAGCAAGCAAAACAGTTTCATTACTTGCAGAAGTTATGCATGCAGCAAAGTTTGTTTTGCAACTAATTAAGACTTCATGCAAAAAGGGTGTCACATCCTCCAGGCAATTTGACTAAGTGTATAAAAGCATTTGCTACATAGAACTCTTCTAATCACTTTTCTTAAACTCTTCTCCTTGGCGATCCGGGTAAGTCAATTTTGAATCAATTACTTATTGCTATCTAAATATTATCAAATGATAGGTTAAACTTAGGAAGTGGCGGGGGGGGGTTCTTCCAGAAATATACTTTGTCGTCCTTTAGTTTTAAGTTAATTTAAGTTTTACACTTCAGAGGTGAAAGCTGGCATTTGCAAACAATGTTCGTGTTCAGAACAGCAGCTCATTTAAAGCCAGGGATGGCTTATAAAACTCCCTCAGAACTCTAAAGAGTCTCAGTAATTTCATAGTGGCAAGTATTCTTTTCATATTATAAAGACTAGGTTTCACTAAAGAAGTTGTCATTGAAAAAAATAATTTTTTCTGATGTTCTCACCCTCAGCTGTCTTCAAGGAACCTACGGTGTCTTTTAACAGTTAGAGAACTTGTCCTAAATATTTTTCAAAATCCTACAGAGACTGGAGCTCAGTTTTTTCTTACTAAAAAGCCACTCTACTGCTGTTTGTTTACAATACATCTATAGTGTTGAACTCCAAATCTAGAAGAAGTGTACAAGTGCTCCTTCTTCACCTCTTTTCATGAGCGCTAGGATGAGCTTTGACAAATTGTTTGTCTGCGTTGGACAACTTGAGGATCCCTACCCTTAGACTGGTCTGTGGTAGCAATTCTTTTCCCAAAGGTAAAACTAGCCATTTCAGATCTGGCTCTTTAGCTGGTAAAATACTCTGTTGTTGCCTTTTTCTTACCTTCAAGTCAAAGGCATAGAGTCAACTGCAAAAAGCTGAAGACGCAGCCCTGAGGATTGCAGAAGGCAATGATGGCGTGTGGCTAAAACGAGATGTTTAGATGGAGAGACACAAGAAATCTCCCCTAAATTTTGTCTCTCCCACAGACTCCTGGGGTAAATGTGGGGACTCATTTGGGATATCAGTTCAGGTCCATCCTTTATGCCAGCCCTTAATCTCTTCCACATCAATTTCACACTGATAAAGTCAAGAAAATTATCGCTTCTGCCTCTGTTTGCCTGGTCTAATTAGTGTGGGCACAATTCAGGGCAAGGACAGCCTGTTAATCTATAATTATACAATGCCCAGGAAAATCTGACCTTGATATCAGGTACAGTTTTAAAGAGCTGTATGATTTCAAATATAAGATACTGTAATCCAGATGATATATAATGAGACTAATAAAAGATGGGTGGATCTCCACCCCAGATCATACTGTTGCAAGATGAGATAACTAGCTTCACCCCCAAGTTTTCGTTTTGCCAGTACAGTAAAGATTAAAACTGAAGTTTAAAACGTGGAATTGAGTTGAGGTTACGGCTTTCAGCAGGGTTTGAATTGGCAATAGGAGGAGTGAAACAGCGCATTGAAAATCCTGGGAAGAAGAGAAGCGAAGCAACAGGACAAGAACATTTTAGGATTAAAACAGTGGTGATCTAGAAAATATCATCAGATATTGAAACAATAGAGTACAGAAGGGTTACTTAGGAAGAAGAAGAGTTACTGGATGGGAAAAGGAAACTGGACAAATATTTAACTCTCACCTGAACTATTTGCACCTTGTAATTCCCCCTTTTGCCAGCAGTTGCAATATCCCGCATGCAATCCTGCCTTCCCAAAAATCTTGGTATCTAATATGCAAACTTCTTGCCGGACTAACGACTGCCTTTTCTCCCCTCCCTCCTCCTGTGTTTCAGGTCTGGATCTGTCACATGTCTCCCTACGAGTGCTGCCTGCCGCCGGGGGTGATATGTCCCGAGCCGTTTGCCCTCACCTCCAATGAGACCTGTGTCATAAAATACCCCGATACAGTAGTGGACATAGTGGACCCCGACTTGCCACCATATTCTGTGATATATCCTGGCCCAACTCTCACCACTTTCCCTCAGCAAACCATAGTGGGATCTACCGCGTTGTTCGATATCAGACACTTCCTCGGCTCCAGGGGATCTCATGGGTTTAGGGGTATGTGTGGTTCTGGGACAGCATGTAACTCAGGATTATCATTTTGTGATACAGGAAACTTTAATCCTTTTTCTCCTCACTTGTCCAAACCATTTTGTTATAGAACTTGCAGGCCAACCTAAATCCAACATGGATATCTGTGGATTAAGTGAAAAGCAGAACTGAACAGTAAGACAGATCACGACTAAGTTTATGGAAAATGGATTGTAGAAGTGCTGAGCTCCCACAGTTCCCAGCGGAGTCCATAAAAGCATGGCTTCCTGGCACTAGACCTGCATGAGGACTAGGATTTCCAAACTACAAGAAACTGAAATTTCACTATTGATCTTATTCAAAATTAAGATGAAATTAAAAAAAATAGAATTTTCCAAGAAACAAGATTTTCAAAAAATTTTTTTGGTTTGATAAAAATGTATCTCTCAATAAATTCAAGTTTTTATGCCAACATTGACTTTTTATTATCAATTTCTCTCAAAATAAAAAGGATAAAATATTTCAAAATTATATGACTGAAAATCTTGGGTTCCAAACCAAAATTTTAACAAAATTCATATTCACTCGTGTATTTTGCTGAACCAGCAGTTACCATTAAAAAAAAAAAAAAAATCAGATCTACTTGGCATTTCTTAAAATTAGGCATTTGCAAGTCTTTCTTGTGCTTTATTGCTGCTTAGACCCATGATGTAATGGTTTCCCAGCTTATTTTTCTGCCTATATCTCATTTGATGCAAGCCAGGGCAAAAAAAAACCAAACATACCAAGCTTCAAGCAATTGTAATAGCAGTTTTCTTTAGAAAATAATTCTGATCAAAGAAGAATAATCTATGCAAAATCATGGAAATGGAGATTCATTGTAGACCCTCATGAAGTCCTGGAACTCTTCTGATTATATCTTATCCATCTAATTTTGCGCATGTATATTCAGCTTCTCATTCCCATTAAATATTGTCATGCAGCATGGACTTTTTTGGTTTTCCTTTTTTCTCTACACTTTATTTCTGAATCCTTCTGAGTCCCACAATAAGTGGCCTCATCACCTTCCTGAGGCTCAGCACCCATGCCTGCGTTAACCAAATCACGGCTCAGTATTTATAGGCTTTTGCATTTTTCAAGAATTCACCCAAACTGCATTTCTGCCTGGAAGAAGGACGCTGCTCTCCCTGGAGGCTGCTGTACCCAGCACAGCGCAGTGCCTGGCCACCTCACAAAGTTCTCTGGCTGCAGCAGCATGGAGCACCATGAAACTCCTCTTCACAGGCTGTCAGGAGTGCAGGTGCCCGCACAGCAGATGCAGATGTTTTAATTAACTGAAGTACTAGAATGAATTTCTCAGCCTACTTACAAGGCTATTCCCCAAAAAAAGGACAGAAATCCTTGGCCAAGCACGTACAGGCAGCAGCAGGGCACTACAACCCTCTCTCTAGGTCACTTCATTGGGACGACTTGCGCAAGAAGAATCTGCAATGTGGATACGTGCAACTTAATAGTGCGAAGCATATATATATATATATGTAGGCCAACATACAGTAATAGCTAGGACTAATGAGTTACTAGGCTGAGCATTAACATGCTCATGTTCCCTCCAAGAGAGGGCCCACCAGGGGAGCAATTCTGCTTTTAATTATCTATCTTCTGGGACTCAGAAGGATCAATCATTTTTTCCCCTTCCCTCATTATTCTATGCTTTCAAAATATTAAAAACCAAAAAGATAAATATAAGAGGATAATTCTGGGCTGGGCCTGCAGCAGTAAATCCATCGAAGTTCACACCCTTAAGTCAGAGACAAAAGCTGCTACCTCCCAAGATTTTAAGAGACCTTTTCCCTGCTGTAATTTCCAGGGGCCTATTTCCAACGGCCTTCCGATCACCCAGGACATTTTCTTCGTGCTAATCTGCTCGAGTTCTTGGAGTCTGCAAATTAAATCTGAAGCTTCTTTTTCCATAAATCAAACCCAACTTCAGATGGCTCCTCTATGATCCTTTCAGTAATAACAAATATCCTCAAGTTTTCAACACGTTTCATAAACATTAATTATATTTGTACACATGCACAGCGTTGCAAAACTAAACCTCTGCCTTCAGATTTAGACATCCAGATGTTGAGCAACAAGCTACACTTTAGAAATACGCGTATGAAGACTGCAAGCAGCATTTTTCAGGTGAGATCATTCCAACCTTAATGATTCTTATGATTATTGCGCATTTTTTCATAAAAAGCTTTTTTCATTTTAAACAAATTGCCTCGCGCATACCCTGATGCTTTTTGAAATGCATGGGGCACATCCCAAGACAGTAGAAACCAGACATCTCTCTTCCCTTCAGCAATCCAGTATGCATTCTGCTCAGTTTGCATTGTGCATGAATACATAATATTCATGTATTTTGACTATCGGTACCCTGTAACTGTCTAGCCCCATGAACGTGTCTCCAGTGGTGGTCTATTTAATAGCAGATCAGCGAGTCAGTCACTAGTAGCTACCCTCCACCATGAAAGTCACACTGCTGTTTATCACCACCATCCCTCTCCTACAGATTTAGCCATGATGCTTGTCCTAGCATCTCTGATGGGGGATTCTTGCTCATTTGGACCAAAGCCTGCAGCGAGGCTTTCTTTCTCATCCTTTCTTTCTCATTCCCCAAGGACCTGTGCAAAAGCTGTGTTGGTCAACATAACCATAAATGACCTGGCATATACGTGCCACATGTAATTTTGCTGTGAATACACTCAGCTGCTATGTGGCCCATACCTTTGGGCAACAGCCGTGCTATGAAGGAGGGCAGGCGTGTGCAGCACCGTGTCAGCGCTGGGAAGCTCTGCATGGCTGCAGTCTGCAGGAAGGGGAAGGATCACTCGGGGACAGATTGTGTACTCAAAGTCTGGTTTTATTCCCTTGCACAGTTTCTGTGCAGCCTGGGTTTTCATTTAATCCGATTTATACTCCCAACTACCTCTAGCACGGGAAGTGCCTCTCTGAGGATCATCAGGGCAAAATCATTCACTAGGAAATCTCCAAGTGTCCTCAAGGAAAGGGTTTCAAAATACTTCCCAAGTGCTTTGTATTGATTTACATAAGCAAAGTGCCTATTATAAAGTTATTATCATGTAACTCAATTTAAATGTCCTGGAATCAGATCTTTACTATAAAGTAGCTATTCGTCTAGATCAAGTGCACCTGATAATAAGCCCTGAATGTGCAAAGAGATTGTTCATCACTTCAAAAGCTTTCCCATGCAGCAGGCTCTCCGTTCCCTGTTCTCCCCAACATCCTCCTCTTTCCCTCCCCAGTTTCAGAGAGCTTCTCCTATGTGCAGGACCAGGACAGACTGCTCTTGTTCTTTTCATTCTTGCTCTTTGCTCATCTTCTAAATTTGCAACTTCTTTCACATTGTTCATACCAAGTTTTTGGTCTGCCCTCTCAAGGAACTTTCAAGGAATAACACCTACCTACAGTTACTCAGAAGAAACAAGTTCAAAATCCTCATTTCATTTTTGTTTTCCTGCACAAAGCATTGGAACAAAAGGAATGGGATGAATCAAACCATATGTATCAGACTCCTTATGTTCAAATCTCAACTAATAACATCACTTTAAATTATGCATACAAGCTTCACTCATGACACTTTGTTAATAAAGTCATCATTAGTTCTAGCCCTTGAGCTTTGAGTACTTCAGTTTCCATTAAAAGCCAGCCCCCCCCCGGGCAGGGATGTGGGAGCAGAGGTCTGTGTGCCGGACAGCATTTCTCACCCCGTAACCATCCCAGGTCTGAGGTCTGCCAGGGAGGACACAGGATGACTCACAACAGATTTAGCTGCTACACCCACAGATTGCTAAAAATACTTTATTCATTCTCCTGCATAATTTGTTTACATTCCTGTGGTTTGCTCCTGATTAAATAACTTCAGGTTTCCACGCCATAAATTGTCCTTAAAATTTGAGATGGATGTGTGGGATTCCCCTGGGGGGGAGAATTCACTTACTAAATATATCCTGTTGAAGACTGAGTGCAAATACTTTCAAAGAACTTTGTGAAGGCTGTACACCATCTTCTACAGGCACCACACTACTGTATTACAGATCAGCGTTTCAGCAAGCTCTGGTGCCACACAACTGAAAACTGTTCTTTCTTTTCATATGCCAAGACTGATTCTGTATGTTCACTACTTCTTAAGAAACAACTGTGCTTTAAAGCAATGTTTCAGATCTACATACTGCATTTTAGATAACATGACTGAAAATGATAGAGAGATCTTAAAGCTTGATAAAGCCAACCTGCCAACCTCAGGATCTAATTCTGCATTTCTAACATTTTCTTAGATCTCCCATCCAACCTCTTGTTCAAAGCAGGATCAACTCTGAATTCAGACCATGATGCTGAGGGTCCCATTCATGGGCAATTTTTTTTTCCCCTCCTCATGTCAATCTGAGCCCCTCTTGTTTCAGTTTATACCCATCACCTTTCACTCCCCTGCCATACGTATCCATAAATGCCCCAGCTCCATCTTCCCCCCCTTAACTTGTGCTCATCTGGAATGACAGTTCAGCCTTTTACTTTTGTGCATCCGTTCCTGATCTATAGATGGTGACAATAGCTCCTTCTCCACCCTTCGACAGGTTAGACGGATGATCCTAGATATGATCCCATTCAGGGGCCGTCCCTTATGTTGCTATTTCACAGCCAAGACAATGTAGCCTTCATTTTGATTGTGACATTACAGGTAATAAAGCTGACGTACACAGTTATAACACAGTCCGGTCTGCTCCTTATCTATCTCTAGGAAACCAACCACCATCTTCAGCATACTTAGACGCATATTGAAGAAAGATAACAATTCTCTTCAGGCAAGGTCTTACACATGACAGAAGAACAACAGTTTGCTATCTATGTGCTGCTGCCTAATGCTGTACAATGAAGGGTTAGGGTGGCTGCTTGGGAAGTGGGTGAGAAAACAAAAAATCCAGACTTAAGGGAAACTGAAGCAGGTTGTGCAATGTCACATGAGGCTACCAGAGGGAGCTGTGGAGACCAAATCGTACAGAGTTAACTCAGCATCTTGTAAACCTACCTGCATGACTCTGCTTTCCACCTATACACCAAGAAACAGGATTAACAAAAAACATCCACATGCTGGGATCAGGGAGAGCATGCAACATAGGTGTACTCCAAACAGGTTTTACATAACTTAAATAATTTAATTTGCTTTCCTGCTCTGAACAAGCCAGCAGTTTGATTTTCTTGTATTACAATACATTTCAGTATGGTTCTGGTCAGCACGTGGCAAGGGAGATACCTTTCTTCTGCTCTATTCCATTCATTCCCTTTCCTTCTGTGCTCCTTCAACATCCATTTCCTCCAAGTTTATCATGCCAACTGATAATTGGTTGACAGTTCTTTATCATTTTTCCATATTCAAAATCTAGTTTAATCCCAGCTAGAAGGGAACAAAAAGTACAAGTCCTGGGTTTGCCTACTGCATTTAGGGTTCTTTTGCTGGTCTTCTAAGCCCTAAAAATGTGTTGGTAAAGACAAAGAAAAGCCAGTGAATCCCAGCCCCCCACACCTGTGGGGGTCCTGACAAGGCTGGAAAGCAAGAAGTCAGCCAGCAATTGCACACATCATGAGGCCACCATGCAAGAAAATTTCCCCTTTTTACCCACCAAATGTTCTCTAAAGACCTTCAGAAAAGGGTCTGTTCTCTTGAGCTGGCAAATACACTTGGACAAGACCACCCTTTGCCCTGTCACATACCCAATCCATGGATTTTTTTTTTTTTTTTCTTTCCAGTAGCTGTAGAGTTTTGTTAAATCATGCTCTTTCTGCCATAAATTAGGATTTATGAGGTGCTTCTGGAAACACCCTTCAATAATTAAACACCATGGGAATGTTCTGAGGACTGAAAATGTTTCACAAACCCTCATTAATACATTGCCTATGCAAATAGTTTTATTATGATAATAGCTGTAGATGACGCCTAGTGTTAGGCAATAGTATCACCTTAAAGGAGATATATCAAGGTCATTTCTGGCATTGTCCTAATTAGACTATGATTCACTGTCTCAAATTTTGGATTATTCAACTTTCACTTGTAGTTTGTATAAAATCAGAAAGCCAGAGTCTCTGATAGTATAAAATAAAGTGTATCTATACACTAACATACAATAAACTCTTGCTACCACTCCCAACCTGTATTTCAGTTCATAGTTGCCTAATGGGCAGAATTCTTGCTGATATAATATGGGTTCAGATGACGTAAGCAAGCAGAGAGTCTTTGAAGTGAAGAGAATGAACGTTGCAGACCTACATCAGCAGAGCATCCATCCACAAGCATTTTCCTTTGATTATTTCTTCATTAGCAAGTGCTCCTGACTCAGCTTTACAAACAAAACTTCTGTGCTCTGAAGTTGAACAGAACTGGTTTGACCACACAAACCATATCTTAGCTAGGCGAGAGCCATTATTACTGCTGTCCCTGCCTTACACAAGGATATAATTTTCTAAAGCAATTTAAAATTAATAGGCACTGACAATACTAACATTCTATATTGTGGTGTATGCAGTCTGCATTACTCTTTGCCCTCTGTTGCCTTTATTAGTCATTCTAGAGTACCACACAAAAACGGGGCGGGGAGGAATTCTGTATAGTATTGCTACATTACGGTAGATTTTTGAAAAAGAGTTCATTATCTTGTCGTTAAGGGACTGCATCTTAATACAGCAACGGGGATTCAGTTCCTAATTCTGTCAGAGATCTCCCAAACACCCGAAAGATCAACTAAAAGGAGGACCCACCGTGCTTAGCTAGAATCCTTTTGTAGGAGTGAATGTCATCCTTGCTATTTGTGCTTTAATACCTATGTTTTGAAAGGGCAGTTTTGGGGTGCATCCTTGGAGAACAGAGGTCTTCCAGTTAGAAATTACCAAAGAGTTAGAACCAAGAAATATTGAAAACTTAAGGAGGAGAAGAAAAAAAAAAAATCTACATTTTCAACTGAGCTCCTCTGACATACATGACATTCATCCTACCTCGTTAGGACCAAATCACGAAAACCCAAGGCTACCTCTGCCATCGCACATACCAACAGGCTGAACACTACCCAGCCAGCACTGATGGACTTAACTCTGCCCCTGCGCGCGCCGAGGTGCTGCGTGCGGCAGAGGCTGCCATGCACGCAGAGGCTCCCTCCCGTGGCAAAGGCCACCAAGAGGACTTTGTCAAAGCGCGCACACAATACACCCATTTTCCCAGTAATCAGTTCACCACGCTCGCTCTTCCTCTGGAGGGAAGCTTCTCGCATAAAAATGCCAAGCACATTTAAATGACTTAAAACCGCCACCACCACGGTGTTTATGACATGATACGTTTATGACATTAATTATTCTTATTTTATGAGGCACCCCTAAAGATCCCCTGGGCTGCAGAGTTTATCAGGAATATTCTGGAGACATCAGGAAATGATATTTCAAAGAAGTTCACAAGCATCTGTTAGTATGTCATACATGAAAATTATTTTATGTTAATAGTAATAATATCCTAGTGGATTTAGACTTCTCTGACCTCATACAGAATGAAACATGTAAAACATTTATTTAATCAACTCCTCATTCTAAGCTTCATAATTGGAGATGGCTTCATTTTTATTTAAGAGATAACTCTGTGATAGTTTTGCTCTTTAAACTTTTTGCACCAGATACTTCCTCTGGCTTCGGTAAAAGCACGTCTGTCAACCTCATTAGCATTATATCAGATGAAAAGGAAGCCCTGTATTTCCAGAGATTTATCTAGGCATGGAGACAAATACTAGATGTTAGCTTGCATTTCCAATAAGGAAAGTAAATCTTGTGTGCGCTGACACACCGTGCCGCTGACATCTCTGAGACCTCCTGTGCAGTCATGTTTTCAGCAAAGATAAGTCACCAAATGTCTATTAATTCTTAGTGTATTTTTAATTCTTAATGAAATCAGGGGAGTAAAACCAGGAAATTTCAAGATGAAAAGACCTCACAAGTTACCATCTGCATTTCGTATTATTGCCTAATCCAGCTTTAGATAATCATAAACAGTGAGCAAAACAATTACTGCAACTGCAGGAGTAATACATGCAACAAAGTTTGCTTCGTAAGTAATTAAGGCCCTTTACACAAAGGGTGTCTCAGCTCCTCCAGGCACTCCGAGAAAGTGTATAAATACTCTCTCCGTGCAAAGCTTTTCTAACTACTTCTCTTGACTTGTTCTCTCCGGTACACTGAGTAAGTCCGATTTGACAACTATAAAAACCTTGAGTTTAGTTTTGCTTTAGCATGGATTTTTGTTAAAATCGGGACTAAATCCTGCATAAGTATTCTGACTCTCAGAGACATTAGTAAGCATCTTTCTACAGATGTTTTCTATGCTGGATAAAGGACGCAAAAATAAAAGCAAGGGCTTTTCAAGGCTGCTTTGGGCTGTTAATTTTACGGGAGAATTACGAATTTCAATCTCTTGGTTCTGAAAAGTTTTCAGAAGAGCTCTGAGAATAGATTTCAGCATTGTTTTTGCATATATGGCATGATGAAGGGATTCAGCAATTGTTAGGTGGGGGGATTTCACAGGTAACTAGCGATGTAAAAATCTTTGTTGGAAGCTAGGTCTGCGTAGCTATAGGCATGCAGCGTCGCTGTCGTTCGTAATCTGCCCATCCTTAGCTAGTTTATAATCGGAGTCACAACAAGATACACCGAGTGATGACTAGATACTATTACTTAATATAACTGTGGAAATAAGCTTTCATTTCTAACTATTAAAACTCTGCTAGTATTTTAACGTGTTTTTACAGAGATTAAATTAAACATTTTTTTTTAAGTCAAAGCTACGTTTTAACCTTAGGGTATTTGGGGGAGGAATGCTATGCATGGGGTTTTTTGCCCTTATTTTTTTTCAGAATGATACATTTGACGATATTTTTGCTTTTCTCTGAATATAGTTGAGACAAGTAGATAAATCAAAGAGCTCATTGCCCTGTGACAGCATGCTGCTAGCACCTGCTGCAAAATAGCACTGAGCTTCTGAAGTGGAGAAAAGCAGCTTTCAAGATACTTTTACTTTGTGCTTGGCAATATAATAGTTTCTTTATTAGAAAGTGTTGTTGGCTACATATTTTAGGATCCTGTGTATACTTATCTATGGAGAAGACTTACTGATTTCAGACTTTAGCTCCAAATTACCCACGATCTGCCTTAGAAACATTCTGCATTTTCTGTTTAGTTACTGTAAGTAGTACTGCAAAGCTGCCATGTCCCCTAGTCCTCGTCTTCAAAACGTTCTCAAGGACAGCAGTTCTAGGACACTGCAGCACACCAGACTTAACTGAGAATAAAATAATACTTTTGTCTTATTCATCACTATAAGATATCTTCTACTTACAAGTTTAAAAAAATACTGCAATGCTATACCATGGAGAACTAGCTTTTATGTGAAGATTTAATCTAAAGAATTATTTCTAATAAACACTGTTAAATGTGTGTACCCTAGCTGAAGGTGCAATTTTCTTATTTGGCTTGACAATATCACTACAATATAAATATTTTAAGTTATGTGTCTGTCTTATTAAACCAGTATTTTTAACCCCCTATTTATTCTTAGCCTTTCATTTTTCTGTGTTTTAATGGAATGCTTTAGTGCCTGAAAAGAACAGGAATTTGCAAGGAAGATAATATGGGAAATTAAGCAGGCTGCTGAACAGATTACTCAACACTCAAATCTATTGAAAAATGCAGATTTTACTTTTTCCCCTCGCTCCCTTGCGCCCCATCTGTAAAACGCGGACTGTAGGCACTGCCCTGAGAAGCTGCGTGTGGGAGGAAAAGAGGTGCTGTGGGAACAAGTGCAAACTTGTCTCCAGGAAATATTACAAAGGGCTGGGAGGTTTTAGAGCAGATGTCTCTTTTGGAAGCAGCACACATAGGAAGAGGGAGGATTTTTTTATTTTTCTTCCACTGGGAGCAAAGCAGCAAATTAGAAAGGACAAATAGATGCAGGCTAAGTAAAAGGTGGCAGACACAAGGAAAGGAGCTCAATTGCCATCTTCATCCAAATTATCTCTGTCTAAAGACCTCTTAGAGCCAAGCTTAGACCTGTCAATAACCAGGTGCATGAGGTGGTTTATTTTTTTTTTCCCTCTAATTCCATAAATAAATTGCAGGCACCCCCCTACCACAGCCAAGCGATGGCTTCCAACCAGCTGGCGTGCACCAGCCCCTGCGAGGCAAAGTGCCCCCAGCCCCTGGCCACCAGCAGCAACGAGCCCTGCGTCGTGGCCTGCGGTGACTCCCGGGTGATTATATACCCGCCGCCCGTCGTCGTCACCTTCCCAGGGCCCATCCTCACCACCTACCCGCAGCAAACCGTCGTGGGAGCCTCCGAGCCCGCCGAGGTGTCCCTGGCTGAGCCCCCCGCCGCAGCACCTCTGCCAGCGGAGGCAACAGGGAGGCTGGAAGCAGCGGTTGAGAAACTTGCCCCCCAAGTCATTGCCCGACCTGAGCCACGGTGTGCCCCAAAATACTCCTACACCTATTCTTCCCAATGGACACATCCATGCAATTCATTCCGCTCCGGGAAGCGGCGGACATACTAAACTCAGCCATAGTGTGCGCAGAGCAACTTAACAACGCAGCAAAGGAAACTCAAGATGCAAATTGGGGGTGGAGCTGACAGGCACCAGCCCCGGTGCTGGGTGTTGTCTCTGGCTCCAGCTGAAAAGAATGAGAGCTGCAAAAGCTCAGCACCTGTGAAGGGCGGGCTCAGGTGTGCATTTTCTCATTTTGCCTTTAGTTTAGATCTGTTGTCCTCTGGCTTTCCAGTTTAGTCATCTGCTTACATTGTGCTTTGTCTTATTTCAGTCATATTATTGACACTGAATTTAGAGAGGTGACTTAGGATGCTAGAAATTGCACAGAGCAACTGCACCAAAGGAGAAAAAACATTTTTTATAGACTGCATCACTTTGACCCCGATGATTAGCCAGAGCCTCACTGAACCCCTGGAAAGATGGTCTTTATATTCTGTACAATTTTGTTTTTTGTTCGAGAATTGTAGAAAAACTGTCTCTTTACAAATAAATTTTCTGTACCAAAGCATGTCTTCTAGTTTTCATTACCACATAATCATTTCCTTCTTTTACTTATCAATTGAATTTATAGTAATACTTATCCTTGGTCATAGGTATTCCATGTTTCTTCTTTGAGTGCAAATGTCACAAAAGCCCACGAATACATTTCTATGCAACATCATTGAATGTGTGCTGAACATTTGACACTCCCCAGGACCAACCTGAGTCCCTGGCAGTTGCCGCTTGTAACAGCAGCCCCTGCAAGGGCTGGGGTAATGCTCAGCTCCAAATTTAGCACGTCTGTCTTGGGACAGACCAACTTTCCAGAACTTTGCCCCAAGCCCAAAGCAAGACATGAATATCTGGGTGCAGCTGGCAGGGTAGGGAAATGTGCAGCCCACGCACAGCCCTCTGACACTCTGTGTGGGGCTTCCCCGAGGCCTCAGGAGGAAGGATGCCCTCGGGCTACCCACAGATGACAGCGCTCGTGAATGTACTAGCCAGGTTGCAACATGCATGCCCAATGCATCACCCCAGGCATCATGACTGACTGGTGGGAAAAGGGTGCAGGGCAGGAATGGGAAAGAAATAAGCCACTAGTTTAGTTTTCATTCCTCTAAGGACCTCACAGAACAGAAAGTGGTATTTCAGCTTTGAAATCTGTCTTTTGTGATTAATCTAATCATTTGGTAGTAACTTCCCTACCTTGCAGTTCAAAAGCCTTTTCTGAGAGGAATTCAGAGCTTCCACAAATGATATTAGCAAATTAATAGCTATCTAACATTTCACATTATTGCTCAGTTATAGACATAATTCCAGCCACAGGGAAGACCAAATTCAGACCAAAAAAAATTGTTCATGCAATACAGATTCTTTAATGTGGATGGAAAATGCAATAGACAGTGTCAGCAAGAAACAAAACAACACAAAACCAATGAATTGGAAACAAGAAAATCATCAGGCTGCAGCAAGGCACAACCCAGGGCTCCACCCCAAAGATTGTCCCCTCCAGCTGCAGGTTGGGAGTCCCAGAACAGGGCAGAGCAGGGGAGACTCACACCCGAGGATGAGTACGGCTTCAGGGTGCTGCAGAGAGGGGAGCTTTTGGAGGCAGTGCTGCAAATCCTAGAGCCAACAGCTGAAGATCTGCAAGGTGACTTTGTGCAAACAGGCAAGGACCAGAAAGTTCAAGTAGCTGCTTTGCTGCAGGCTAAAGAGAGGCAGAAAGCTTTGTTCTGCATCTGCTGGTAGAAGACAAGAGAGTCTACTTTTGGAGACGCAGGGCAGATCCAGCACTGAAGTCCATGGATATTTAGGGTTTAGCAGGGCCCGCAGTTGCCACTGAGGTACCTGTGGCCTCGGGCCCAGCCGCCGTATCCGCAACCCCCAAAGGCTCCGTAGCCCCCATAAAGCCCATAGCCTCCATAGCCCCCACAGGCCCCAAGGCCTCCATAGCCTCCATAGCCCCCAAGGCCTCCATAGCCCCCATAGCCCCCGTAGCCTCCAAAACCACCACGGCCTCCAAAAGTGCCCCCGTAGCCCCCTGCAACGCCGGGGGCTCCTGCCGAGCCAACAACGCTGTGCTGCGGGAAGGAGCTGAGGATGGGCCCGGGGAAGGTGACCACCGAGGCCGGGGGCTGGATCACCACCGTGGAGTCGGGGCACTGCCGCACGCAGGGCTCGTTGGCGGTGTCAGCCAGCGGGGCCGGGGCGGCCACCCCACAGGAAGGGACGCACAGGCTGGAGCAGGACATCCTTCAGTTCGGGGGGTAAAGCTGCAAGACAAGGCAGAGCTCCAGCCCAGTGCAAGGCCTTTTCCCAAATCCCTCCTCGCTCTCTTGCACTCTGTATCTCTCTCCTAGGTCTTGCTCTGGATCATCTCAGGCAGTCAGAGCAAAAACATATTCCACAGGTGAAATGCTGGTATAAAGCCCTTGCTCTGCCTCATGTTCCTTGGGCCTGACTTACCCACGGGAGAGCGGAAAAACTCCCTCACCCAAAGCAGATGGAAACTCACCAATGTCCCGAAGGACTTGAGTGCATTGCCATAGTCAGGGCATCGTACTGCAAGTTGAAATTTACTTCCTCCCTTCCCTTCTATAGTTCTCAAACAGCACCATCACATCCTAACTATGCACAGTGAAAGAGTGGTGGAGCACACAGCAAAAGATGTCATCAGAACGCCACTGCTGAGGAAAGAAAGATGGAAGGAAGCCTTGGACTTACCACAATGATCAGGAGAGACAAGCGGAGGAAGCTGGATAGAGGCTGTGAAGCCCTCAGCTCTTTTATACATGTCCCAGGCTGCCTGGGGCATCAGCCAACAGGTGGTGGCAGAATCCCCAGCTCATCATGAAAAAATCAAGCCGAGGAGCTTCATGAAAAAAAATTGTGATGCTGGGCAATTATATCCATCCTATTTGGGTATGCCACTGAGAAAAGATGCCATGGAGAAGAAAGAGGTGATGGAAGTGACAGACCATGACACATCATTACATGAAAGAGAAGGTGCTGCTGCTGTAGCTGATCTAACAGCACCAATAAACCCCAATCTGTCACTAATCCCTCCACTTCGCTTATACGCAAGAGTCGGACATCCCACAGAATCACTTTGCAATCCTGTGCACAGCCATCATGCCTGTCATTACCCCCCTTTTACAGGCTAGTAAACAGAGGCACCAAGAGGATGAGCAAAGGGAGAAGCAATCCCACCCACTCAAGGCAGCACCCAAATGCCAACTGTGGCCCAAAGTTGGCAAGGGCTGGGGATATGGTAGTAGTGGGTGCAAGGGGCATTCCTAAGCCTTGGACATTTTTCTGCCACTGCGTGACTTGTTGACTTTTAGTTCCACAATTCACTTGATGATCATACAAAGAGCAGAGGAGATGGGACCCATGTAGGCTGAAGCTCCATCTATGAATGCTGCTGGCACAGATGTATGTGAAAGGGGAGTTGGATCAGGCACTGCGGATACATGTGAAGGGAGATAAGCACAGAAGAGCAGGAGGGCAGGAATAGTACCAAGACACTCTCAGCTCCTTCAGCTACGTATCTATGGGCATGGTCCTCCCCAAGTGCTCTCTGGAGGGACTCGATTACTCAGCTGGGCATTGAAGACTGTGCCAAGGGGAGGCTGGCTGAGCACCCACAGATATGACCACGCTCCCCACAAGCAAAGGCATGCTGGGCACCACTGACTCTGGGCACGTGGCTTGGCTGCTGCTGACTGTGGCACAATTGCACACAGTAATCTTCTGCAAGATGCTCAGGATTCTTCTATGTAAGCAAAGTGGAGGACTAAGGACATATTGGGGTTTATTGGTGCCGCAAGGACAGCTACAGCAGCATCTTCTCTTTAATGTAACGATGTGTCAAGGTCTGTCCCTCCCATTGCCTCTTTCTTCTCCAGGACACTTTTGCACACCAATGTCCCCAGTGAGGAGGCATATAATTGTCTCCCGTCACTATCTGTGTCACAAAACTGGTCCACTTGATTTTGTAATTCTCTGGGTTTTTTTCAAGCAACCCCTTGCCTGCTGCCCTGGGCAGTCTGGGACATGTATAAAAGAGCTGAGGGCTTCACAGCCTCTATCCAGCTTCCTCTGCTTGTCTCTCCTGATCATTGTGGTAAGTCCAAGGCTTCCCTCCATCTTTCCTTCCTCAGCAGTGGCGTTCTGATGACATCTTTTGCTGTGTGCTCCACCACTCTTTCACTGTGCATAGTTAGGATGTGATGGTGCTGTTTGAGAACTATAGAAGGGAAGGGAGGAAGGAAATTTCAACTTGCAGTACGATGCCCTGACTATGCCAATGCACTTGAGTCCTTTGGGACATTGGTGAGTTTCCATCTGCTTTGGGTGAGGGAGTTTTTCCGCTCTCCCGTGGGTAAGTCAGGCCCAAGGAACATGAGGCAGAGCAAGGGCTTTATACCAGCATTTCACCTGTGGAATATGTTTTTGCTCTGACTGCCTGAGATGATCCAGAGCAAGACCTAGGAGAGAGATACAGAGTGCAAGAGAGCGAGGAGGGATTTGGGAAAAGGCCTTGCACTGGGCTGGAGCTCTGCCTTGTCTTGCAGCTTTACCCCCCGAACTGAAGGATGTCCTGCTCCAGCCTGTGCGTCCCTTCCTGTGGGGTGGCCGCCCCGGCCCCGCTGGCTGACACCGCCAACGAGCCCTGCGTGCGGCAGTGCCCCGACTCCACGGTGGTGATCCAGCCCCCGGCCTCGGTGGTCACCTTCCCCGGGCCCATCCTCAGCTCCTTCCCGCAGCACAGCGTTGTTGGCTCGGCAGGAGCCCCCGGCGTTGCAGGGGGCTATGGGGGCACTTTTGGAGGCCGTGGTGGTTTTGGAGGCTACGGGGGCTATGGGGGCTATGGAGGCCTTGGGGGCTATGGGAGCTATGGAGGCCTTGGGGGCTATGGAGGCTATGGAGGCCTTGGGGGCTGTGGGGGCTATGGAGGCTATGGGCTTTATGGGGGCTACGGAGCCTTTGGGGGTTGCGGATATGGTGGCTGGCGCCGAGGCCACAGGTACCTCAGTGGCAACTGCGGGCCCTGCTAAGCCCCACACTAGGTGTGGCCACAGGCGAGGGACAGCTCCGGAAAAGCCTCTGGCACATCCCAACACGACACCCTGTGGAAGGACATCCATTCGGCACTGCTGGGCTCCAGACTTTGCATGACTTCTTCGGGCTCAAGGCCCAACTCTGCCTTCCTCCTGCCCCACTTGAGCATCTCTTCACGACCTCCTTCCCATGACAATGCAGCTCCATGCTGAGTACCTGCTCCTGCGCGATGGCTGATGCTCGCTGTGGCTCTGCCCACTGCCAGGAGATGGGGGCTGGCCCTGTCAAGGGCTCTGCTCTTCTTCCAACACCCTCCTCCTCTTGAACTGCAATAAAAGCTGCCTTGCATCTCACTGTCGACCCTTGGTTTTATTTTATCTTTTCTCCATACCCAATACCCCAGATGTCAGCATGGGATCCCATGAGTGTCCCCTCCAGCTCCAACCCAGGGCCTTGATAGTGGGACCTGTGGGACCTGCCTGGCTTACTCCTGCCTGCCCTTACCAGCACGTGCCTCCACCAGACGGTCACCAGTAGCAGGAACTCTGCTCATCTCTTTCAACAGCAGCTTCTCCTCCCTTGCCTTCCCCATCTTCTCCCGTCTTTGGGCTCCTGCACTCTGCAGCCCTAGAAGAGCTGTTGGGCCCCACAGTGAGTTTGCTGACAACTCTGACCATTCCCCATGGGCTGCCTGCAGCTCCATGGCTGTGGGGACTGGGATGCCAACAGAGCCACGGCAAGGGCAAAGTCCCAGCTCGGAGCCACTTGGGAGTCCACGGGTAGACAGAGAAGATGGTGAGCAACACCCCACACCTCCCCAGCTGCCTTGCCTCTATACCCTCCAAAATCTTGCACCCCGTAGCAGATGCAATGGGGTCACCAAGACCCCCTTCCACCTCTGTGCCCTCAGCAGACACAGATGAGATGGCACATGAGCCAGGACCTGGTGGATGGCTGAGAGTCAGTGCAGGGGAAACTTGATAGACATGAGGATGGGCAGAGATGGAAACATCCTCGACGGAAAGAGAAGACATGCAGACTT
This sequence comes from Phaethon aethereus, assembly GCF_964289735.1. NCBI lineage: Eukaryota > Metazoa > Chordata > Aves > Phaethontiformes > Phaethontidae > Phaethon > Phaethon aethereus. Next base: position 2,470,946 of record NC_138604.1, read on the forward strand.
TAGCTCAGACAGCAGAATAAATAAAGAGCTGCTCCTGTCATTTTGCTGCCTTTTTTCCCATCCTCTGTCTTCAGAGTTGTGGATGAGGGATCTTTTCTCGAGCTCCCCAGCAGTGACCAATGTGCTGCCACACTGCTCTTCCTCATGGCTCTGGCCAGACCCATCTCTGTCCAAGACCACACGGCAGTGCTGGGATCTCAAGGTCAGAAGACACGTGGGCAAGGAAGGACCTCAGGAGGGAAGGCAGTCCAACGTCGTGCTCAAAGAGCTTTGTGCTTCATGTGACTGGAGGCCGTGGCCATTTCAGAGCTCTGAGAGGAAACATGGGAAAAGTCACTGTGTGTCTCTCACCCCTTCCCAGTGCCCCTCGCCTCTAGCTGGGCACGGGGACATGGCCAGCAGCCCTGCACATGCGTTGATCGTCTCTGCATTTCCCTGCATCTCCAAACGTGACCAATAACAAGCCACTAAAAGGGGGAAATGCCAGGCATGACAGTTTTGCAGAGGGTTTGGAAGAGCTTCCGCAAGACACCTATGGCCCTTCCGTGCATTTGAAGTGGGCTTTAGGAATGCAGTGTGTTTATTGCTGGTGGGAGAGCCAAGGAAGCTCAGTGGGATGGGCTCTACAAGACCCAGCTGGGACCGTCATCATCCGTTGTAACGCCCTGAGCAAACTGCAGCAATGCTCCAAGGGCACTACCGAGGCAGATTCAAGCAGCCCAGGCCGATATGCCCTGAGGTTTCGGGGAAGTGGGAGAGAAGAAGGAAGCATCAAGAAAAACCAGGAGTTGACATTGCGATTCAAGGCAGCTTTTATTGCAGTTCGAGAGGTGGAGGGAGTTGGGAGAAGAGCAGGGCCCTGGCCAAGGGCAGCCCACATCTCCTGGCAGTGGGCAGAGCCAGAGCGAGCATCAGCCATGGCGCAGGAGCAGGCAGCCAGTGCGGGTCTCTGTCATCAGGGGGCAAGGAGTCTTGAAGAGATGCTCAAGCGGGGCAGGAGGAAGGCAGAGTTGGGCCTCGAGCCAGCACGAGTCATCCAAGGTCTGGAGCCCTTCAGCAGTGCCAAAGGGATGTCCTTCCACAGAGCGTCGTGTTGGGATGTGCCAGAGGCTTTTCCGGAGCTGTCCCTCGCCTGTGGCCACACCCAGTGTGGGGCTTAGCAGGGCCCGCAGTTGCCACTGAGGTACCTGTGGCCTCGGCGCCAGCCACCGTATCCGCAACCCCTAAAGGCTCCGTAGCCCCCATAAAGCCCATAGCCTCCATAGACCCCACAGCCCCCAAGGCCTCCATAGCCTCCATAGCCCCCAAGGCCTCCATAGCCTCCATAGCCCCCAAGGCCTCCATAGCCCCCATAGCCCCCATAGCCTCCAAAACCACCACGGCCTCCAAAAGTGCCTCCGTAGCCCCCTGCAACGCCGGGGGCTCCTGCCGAGCCAACAACGCTGTACTGTGGGAAGGAGCTGAGGATGGGCCCGGGGAAGGTGACCACCGAGGCCGGGGGCTGGATCACCACCGTGGAGTCGGGGCACTGCCGCACGCAGGGCTCGTTGGCGGTGTCAGCCAGCGGGGCCGGGGCGGCCACCCCACAGGAAGGGACGCACAGGCTGGAGCAGGGCATCTTCCAGGCAGGTAAGGAGTCCTGGAAAACACACCAGGGATGAGGCAAGGGCATGGGGAAGAGTCTGTATCGAGGGCAGCAGGGAGAGACCATCAGAGGCTTTCAAGAGATGGACTTACCTTGTTGATCAGGAGAGTCAAGCAGAGGAGAATGGATAGAGGGTTGTGAAGCCCTCAGCTCTTTTATACATGTTCCAGACTGCCTGGAGCATTGGCCGAGGGGGATGGTGGAAACCCCAGGTGATCATGAAATCCAGCGGACAACCTTCATGACACAGATTGTGATGAGAGGCAATTACATGCCTCCTCATTAGGGTCATCGTGTGCAAACGTGCCCTGGAGAAGAAAGAGGTGATGGGAGGGACAGTCCGCAAGACATCATTACATGAAAGATGAGGTGCTGCAGTAGTTGATCCTGCAGCACCAATAAACCCCGATCTGGCCCTAATCCCTCCACTTTGCTTACGTGACAGAGTCCTCAGCGTCTTGCAGCATTGCTTTGCAATCCTGTGCACAGCCATCACGCCTGTCATTACCCCCCTTTTACAGGCTGGTAAACAGAGGCACCAGGAGGTTGGGCAAAGGGAGGAGCCATTCCACCCACTTGGAATGACTCCCAAATGCCCACCATCTCCCAGTGGCCGTGAGAGCTGGGGGCCTTTTGGGGCAAGAGATCAGGAGCATCCCTAAGCTTTGGCCATCTCCATGTCCCTGCTTGGCAGGCTGTATTTGGGGCTCCCCGATTAACTGCCATGCGAAGAGCAGGGGCACTCTTTGTTGTGTGGGGCGAAGACCCATATGCATGGGGACTCAACCAAGACGTTAGTGAGAAGGGCAGTGAGATCAGGTGGCAGTGTCATGGGGTGGGGGGAACACATGCACAGTGGAGCTGTGGGGCAGGAAGGGGACCAGGACACTCTAAGGACACTCTAAGCTTCCTTGGCCACATGTCTGTGAGTATGCTCTTCCAGAGTCCTCTCTGGAGGGACTCGATTACTCAGCTGGGCGTTGAGGGCTGTGCCGGGAGAGGCTGCCCCAGCATTCACGGCCAGCCAGGCAGCACGGGGACATGTTCCCTGCAAACACAGGCACGCTTGTCGCTGCTGGCTCTGGGTGTGCAGCTGGGCTGCTGCTGAGTGCTACGTCTGCAGGAGCAGCAGCCTGGTGTGACGTGGTTGGGCACAACAATCTTCTACAAGATGCCTGGGACTCTTCCCTGTAAGCAAAGTGGGGATTAGGAAAACAATTATATTTGTTGGTGCTACAGCAGCACCTTGCCTTTCATGTAATGACCTATTTTGGTCTGTCCCTCCCATCAACTATTTCTTCTCCAGGGCACGTTTGCACACCAATGTCCCCAGTGAGGAGATTTATAATTGTCTCTACTCACATTAAATCAGTGTATGAAGCTTGTCCGCTTGATTTCATAATTACCTGGGGTTTCCACCACCCCCTGGCCAATGCCCCAGGCAGTCTGGGACATGTATAAAAGAGCTGAGGGCTTCACAACCCTCTATCCATTCTCCTCTGCTTGACTCTTCCAATCAACAAGGTAAGTCCAGCTCTTGAAAGCCTCTGGGAGATCTCTCCCTGCCTCCCTCGATACAGACTCTTCCCCATGCCCTTGCCTCATCCCTGGTGTGTTTTCCAGGACTCCTTACCTGCCTGGAAGATGGCCTGCTCCAGCCTGTGCGTCCCTTCCTGTGGGGTGGCCGCCCCGGCCCCGCTGGCTGACACCGCCAACGAGCCCTGCGTGCGGCAGTGCCCCGACTCCACGGTGGTGATCCAGCCCCCGGCCTCGGTGGTCACCTTCCCCGGGCCCATCCTCAGCTCCTTCCCACAGAACAGCGTTGTTGGCTCGGCAGGAGCCCCCGGCGTTGCAGGGGGCTATGGGGGCACTTTTGGAGGCCGTGGTGGTTTTGGAGGCTACGGGGGCTATGGGGGCTATGGAGGCCTTGGAGGCTATGGGGGCTATGGAGGCTATGGAGGCCTTTGGGGCTACGGGGGCTATGGAGGCCTTGGGGGCTGTGGGGGCTATGGAGGCTATGGGCTTTATGGGGGCTACGGAGCCTTTGGGGGTTGCGGATACGGTGGCTGGCGCCGAGGCCACAGGTACCTCAGTGGCAACTGTGGGCCCTGCTAAGCCCCACACTGGGTGTGGCCACAGGCGAGGGACAGCTCCGGAAAAGCCTCTGGCACATCCCAACACAACACCTTGTGGAAGGACATCCCTTCGGCACTGCTGAAGGGCTCCGGACCTTGGATGACTCGTGCTGGCTCGAGGCCCAACTCTGCCTTCCTCCTGCCCCGCTTGAGCATCTCTTCAAGACTCCTTGCCCCCTGATGACAGAGACCCGCACTGGCTGCCTGCTCCTGCGCCATGGCTGATGCTCGCTCTGGCTCTGCCCACTGCCAGGAGATGTGGGCTGCCCTTGGCCAGGGCCCTGCTCTTCTCCCAACTCCCTCCACCTCTCGAACTGCAATAAAAGCTGCCTTGAATCGCAATGTCAACTCCTGGTTTTTCTTGATGCTTCCTTCTTCTCTCCCACTTCCCCCAAACCTCAGGGCATGTCGGCCTGGGCTGCTTGAATCTGCCTCGGTAGTGCCCTTGGAGCATTGCTGCAGTTTGCTCAGGGCGTTACAACGGATGATGACAGTCCCAGCTGGGTCTTGTAGAGTCCATCCCACTGAGCTTCCTTGGCTCTCCCACCAGCAATAAACACACTGCATTCCTAAAGCCCACTTCAAATGCACGGAAGGGCCATAGGTGTCTTGCGGAAGCTCTTCCAAACCCTCTGCAAAACTGCCATGCCTGGCATTTCCTCCTTTTAGTGGCTTGTTATTGGTCACGTTTGGAGATGCAGGGAAATGCAGAGACGATCAACGCATGTGCAGGGCTGCTGGCCATGCCCCTGTGCCCAGCTAGAGGCGAGGGGCACTGGGAAGGGGTGAGAGAGACACAGTGACTTTTCCCACGTTTCCTCTCAGAGCTCTGAAATGGCCACGGCCTCCAGTCACATGAAGCACAAAGCTCTTTGAGCACGACGTTGGACTGCCTTCCCTCCTGAGGTCCTTCCTTGCCCACGTGTCTTCTGACCTTGAGATCCCAGCACTGCCGTGTGGTCTTGGACAGAGATGGGTCTGGCCAGAGCCATGAGGAAGAGCAGTGTGGCAGCACATTGGTCACTGCTGGGGAGCTCGAGAAAAGATCCCTCATCCACAACTCTGAAGACAAAGGATGGGAAAAAAGGCAGCAAAATGACAGGAGCAGCTCTTTATTTATTCTGCTGTCTGAGCTAAAGTCTGCATGTCTTCTCTTTCCCTCGAGGATGTTTCCATCTCTGCCCATCCTCATGTCTATCAAGTTTCCCCTGCACTGACTCTCAGCCATCCACCAGGTCCTGGCTCATGTGCCATCTCATCTGTGTCTGCTGAGGGCACAGAGGTGGAAGGGGGTCTTGGTATCCCACTCAGAACTTCTCTGGGTGGGTGCTTTGTGGGGTTCTGGCAACACTGGCTACTCTGTGAGTGGGTGTGTGAGGAAGGGCAGCAAAAGTCCAGCACAGCCTGGTACAGAGCATCGAGCTGTGGGAAGCTCTCCTGTCATCCCTGGGATGCCCCGTGTCCCCAAGTTGTGAGGAATCCCAGGAAGGGCTTCTGCCCCAACAGTGGGTGGAGATGGGGCCAAAAGTGCTCCAGGAAGCAGTGGGAGACGTTGGAAAAAGAGGATGAGGAGGTGGTGCAGCGGTGCAGGAATGTGGAGGGAATGGAGGCAAGGCAGTTGGGGAGGTGCGGGGTGTTGCTCAGCCTCTTGTCTGTCTACCCGTGGACTCCCAAGTGGCTCCGAGCTGGGACTTTGCCCTTGCCGTGGCTCTGTTGGCATCCCAGTCCCCACAGCCATGGAGCTGCAGGCAGCCCATGGAGAATGGTCAGAGTTGTCAGCAAACTCACTGTGGGGCCCAACAGCTCTTCTAGGGCTGCAGAGTGCAGGAGCCCAAAGACGGGAGGAGACGGGGAAGGCAAGGGAGGAGAAGCTGCTGTTGAAAGAGATGAACAGAGTCCCTGCTCCTGGTGACTGTCTGGTGGAGGCACATGCTGGTGAGGGCAGGCAGGCAGCTCCCACAGGTCCCACTACCAAAGGCCCTGGGTGGGAGCTGGAGGGGCCACTCATGGGATCCCATGCTGACATCTGGGGTATTGGGTATGGAGAAAGGATAAAATAAAAGCAAGGGTCGACATTGCGATTCAAGGCAGCTTTTATTGCAGTTCGAGGGGTGGAGGGAGTTGGAAGAAGAGCAGAGCCCTTGACAGGGCCAGCCCCCATCTCCTGGCAGTGGGCAGAGCCACAGCAAGTATCAGCCATCGCGCAGGAGCAGGCAGCCAGTGTGGGGTTCTGTCATCACTGGGAAGCAGGTCCTGGAATGAAGCTCAAGCGGGGCAGGAGGAAGGCAGAGTTGGACCCCGAGCCAGCACGGGTCATCCAAGGTCTGGAGTCCTTCAGCAGTGCCGAAGGGATGTCCTTCCACAGAGCGTCGTGTTGGGATGTGCCAGAGGCTTTTCCGGAGCTGTCCCTCGCCTGTGGCCACACCCAGTGTGGGGCTTAGCAGGGCCCGCAGTTGCCACTGAGGTACCTGTGGCCTCGGCGCCAGCCACCATATCCGCAACCCCCAAAGGCTCCGTAGCCCCCATAAAGCCCATAGCCCCCATAGCCCCCACAGGCCCCAAGGCCTCCATAGCCTCCATAGCCCCAAAGGCCTCCATAGCCTCCATAGCCTCCATAGCCCCCAAGGCCTCCATAGCCCCCATAGCCCCCGTAGCCTCCAAAACCACCACGGCCTCCAAAAGTGCCCCCGTAGCCCCCTGCAACGCCGGGGGCTCCTGCCGAGCCAACAACGCTGTGCTGCGGGAAGGAGCTGAGGATGGGCCCGGGGAAGGTGACCACTGAGGCCGGGGGCTGGATCACCACTGTGGAGTCGGGGCACTGCCGCACGCAGGGCTCGTTGGCGGTGTCAGCCAGCGGGGCCGGGGCGGCCACCCCCACAGGAAGGGACGCACAGGCTGGAGCAGGGCATTCCAGGCAGGTAAGGAGTCCTGGAAAACACACCAGGGATGAGGCAAGGGCATGGGGAAGAGTCTGTATCGAGGGAGGCAGGGAGAGATCCCCCAGAGGCTTCCAAGAGCTGGACTTACCTTGTTGATCGGAAGAGTCAAGCAGAGGAGAATGGATAGAGGGTTGTGAAGCCCTCAGCTCTTTTATACATGTCCCAGACTGCCTGGGGCATTGGCCAAGGGCATTGTGGCAGAAACCCCAGGTGATCATGAAATCCAGCGGACAACCTTCATGACACAGATTGTGATGAGAGGCAATTACATGCCTCCTCATTAGGGTCATCGTGTGCAAACGTGCCCTGGAGAAGAAAGAGGTGATGGGAGGGACAGTCCGCAAGACATCATTACATGAAAGATGAGGTGCTGCAGTAGTTGATCCTGCAGCACCAATAAACCCCGATCTGGCCCTAATCCCTCCACTTTGCTTACGTGACAGAGTCCTCAGCGTCTTGCAGCATTGCTTTGCAATCCTGTGCACAGCCATCACGCCTGTCATTACCCCCCTTTTACAGGCTGGTAAACAGAGGCACCAGGAGGTTGGGCAAAGGGAGGAGCCATTCCACCCACTTGGAATGACTCCCAAATGCCCACCATCTCCCAGTGGCCGTGAGAGCTGGGGGCCTTTTGGGCAAGAGATC
>NC_138604.1:2478509-2639437 GCF_964289735.1 Phaethon aethereus
CAATGCCCCAGGCAGTCTGGGACATGTATAAAAGAGCTGAGGGCTTCACAACCCTCTATCCATTCTCCTCTGCTTGACTCTTCCGATCAACAAGGTAAGTCCAGCTCTTGAAAGCCTCTGGGAGATCTCTCCATGCCGCCCTCGATACAGACTCTTCCCCATGCCCTTGCCTCATCCCTGGTGTGTTTTCCAGGACTCCTTGCCTGCCTGGAAGATGCCCTGCTCCAGCCTGTGCGTCCCTTCCTGTGGGGTGGCCGCCCCGGCCCCGCTGGCTGATACCGCCAACGAGCCCTGCGTGCGGCAGTGCCCCGACTCCACGGTGGTGATCCAGCCCCCGGCCTCGGTGGTCACCTTCCCCGGGCCCATCCTCAGCTCCTTCCCGCAGTACAGCGTTGTTGGCTCGGCAGGAGCCCCCGGCGTTGCAGGGGGCTACGGGGGCACTTTTGGAGGCCGTGGTGGTTTTGGAGGCTACGGGGGCTATGGGGGCTATGGAGGCCTGGGGGGCTATGGGGGCTATGGAGGCTATGGAGGCCTTTGGGGCTACGGGGGCTATGGAGGCCTTGGGGGCTGTGGGGGCTATGGAGGCTATGGGCTTTATGGGGGCTACGGAGCCTTTGGGGGTTGCGGATACGGTGGCTGGCGCCGAGGCCACAGGTACCTCAGTGGCAACTGTGGGCCCTGCTAAGCCCCACACTGGGTGTGGCCACAGGCGAGGGACAGCTCCGGAAAAGCCTCTGGCACATCCCAACACAACACCTTGTGGAAGGACATCCCTTCGGCACTGCTGAAGGGCTCCGGACCTTGGATGACTCGTGCTGGCTCGAGGCCCAACTCTGCCTTCCTCCTGCCCCGCTTGAGCATCTCTTCAAGACTCCTTGCCCCCTGATGACAGAGACCCGCACTGGCTGCCTGCTCCTGCGCCATGGCTGATGCTCGCTCTGGCTCTGCCCACTGCCAGGAGATGTGGGCTGCCCTTGGCCAGGGCCCTGCTCTTCTCCCAACTCCCTCCACCTCTCGAACTGCAATAAAAGCTGCCTTGAATCGCAATGTCAACTCCTGGTTTTTCTTGATGCTTCCTTCTTCTCTCCCACTTCCCCCAAACCTCAGGGCATGTCGGCCTGGGCTGCTTGAATCTGCCTCGGTAGTGCCCTTGGAGCATTGCTGCAGTTTGCTCAGGGCGTTACAACGGATGATGACGGTCCCAGCTGGGTCTTGTAGAGCCCATCCCACTGAGCTTCCTTGGCTCTCCCACCAGCAATAAACACACTGCATTCCCAAAGCCCACTTCAAATGCACGGAAGGGCCATAGGTGTCTTGCGGAAGCTCTTCCAAACCCTCTGCAAAACTGCCATGCCTGGCATTTCCTCCTTTTAGTGGCTTGTTATTGGTCACGTTTGGAGATGCAGGGAAATGCAGAGACGATCAACGCATGTGCAGGGTTGCTGGCCATGTCCCCGTGCCCAGCTAGAGGCGAGGGGCACTGGGAAGGGGTGAGAGACACACAGTGACTTTTCCCACATTTCCTCTCAGAGCTCTGAAATGGCCACGGCCTCCAGTCACATGAAGCACAAAGCTCTTTGAGCACGACGTTGGACTGCCTTCCCTCCTGAGGTCCTTCCTTGCCCACGTGTCTTCTGACCTTGAGATCCCAGCACTGCCGTGTGGTCTTGGACAGAGATGGGTCCGGCCAGAGCCATCAGGAAAAGCAGTGTGGCAGCACATTGGTCACTGCCGGGGAGCTCAAGAAAAGATCCCTCATCCACAACTCTGAAGACAAAGGATGGGAAAAAAGGCAGCAAAATGACAGGAGCAGCTCTTTATTTATTCTGCTGTCTGAGCTAAAGTCTGCATGTCTTCTCTTTCCCTCGAGGATGTTTCCATCTCTGCCCATCCTCATGTCTATCAAGTTTCCCCTGCACTGACTCTCAGCCATCCACCAGGTCCTGGCTCATGTGCCATCTCATCTGTGTCTGCTGAGGGCACAGAGGTGGAAGGGGGTCTTGGTATCCCACTCAGAACTTCTCTGGGTGGGTGCTTTGTGGGGTTCTGGCAACACTGGCTACTCTGTGAGTGGGTGTGTGAGGAAGGGCAGCAAAAGTCCAGCACAGCCTGGTACAGAGCATCGAGCTGTGGGAAGCTCTCCTGTCATCCCTGGGATGCCCCGTGTCCCCAAGTTGTGAGGAATCCCAGGAAGGGCTTCTGCCCCAACAGTGGGTGGAGATGGGGCCAAAAGTGCTCCAGGAAGCAGTGGGAGACATTGGAAAAAGAGGATGAGGAGGTGGTGCAGCGGGGCCGGAATGTGGAGGGAATGGAGGCAAGGCAGTTGGGGAGGTGCGGGGTGTTGCTCAGCCTCTTGTCTGTCTACCCGTGGACTCCCAAGTGGCTCCGAGCTGGGACTTTGCCCTTGCCGTGGCTCTGTTGGCATCCCAGTCCCCACAGCCATGGAGCTGCAGGCAGCCCATGGAGAATGGTCAGAGTTGTCAGCAAACTCACTGTGGGGCCCAACAGCTCTTCTAGGGCTGCAGAGTGCAGGAGCCCAAAGACGGGAGGAGACGGGGAAGGCAAGGGAGGAGAAGCTGCTGTTGAAAGAGATGAGCAGAGTCCCTGCTCCTGGTGACCGTCTGGTGGAGGCACATGCTGGTGAGGGCAGGCAGGAGGAAGCCAGGCACGTCCCACAGGTCCCACTATCAAGGCCCTGGGTGGGAGCTGGAGGGGCCACTCATGGGATCCCATGCTGACATCTGGGGTATTGGGTATGGAGAAAGGATAAAATAAAAGCAAGGGTCGACATTGCGATTCAAGGCAGCTTTTATTGCAGTTCGAGGGGTGGAGGGAGTTGGAAGAAGAGCAGAGCCCTTGACAGGGCCAGCCCCCATCTCCTGGCAGTGGGCAGAGCCACAGCAAGTATCAGCCATCGCGCAGGAGCAGGCAGCCAGTGTGGGGTTCTGTCATCACTGGGAAGCAGGTCCTGGAATGAAGCTCAAGCGGGGCAGGAGGAAGGCAGAGTTGGACCCCGAGCCAGCACGAGTCATCTAAGGTCTGGAGCCCTTCAGCAGTGCCAAAGGGATGTCCTTCCACAGAGCATCGTGTTGGGATGTGCCAGAGGCTTTTCCCTCGCCTGTGGCCACACCCAGTGTGGGGCTTAGCAGGGCCCGCAGTTGCCACTGAGGTACCTGTGGCCTCGGCGCCAGCCACCGTATCCGCAACCCCCAAAGGCTCCGTAGCCCCCATAAAGCCCATAGCCCCCATAGCCCCCACAGGCCCCAAGGCCTCCATAGCCTCCATAGCCCCAAAGGCCTCCATAGCCTCCATAGCCTCCATAGCCCCCAAGGCCTCCATAGCCCCCATAGCCCCCGTAGCCTCCAAAACCACCACGGCCTCCAAAAGTGCCTCCGTAGCCCCCTGCAACGCCGGGGGCTCCTGCCGAGCCAACAACGCTGTACTGCGGGAAGGAGCTGAGGATGGGCCCGGGGAAGGTGACCACCGAGGCCGGGGGCTGGATCACCACCGTGGAGTCGGGGCACTGCCGCACGCAGGGCTCGTTGGCGGTGTCAGCCAGCGGGGCCGGGGCGGCCACCCCACAGGAAGGGACGCACAGGCTGGAGCAGGGCATCTTCCAGGCAGGTAAGGAGTCCTGGAAAACACACCAGGGATGAGGCAAGGGCATGGGGAAGAGTCTGTATCGAGGGAGGCAGGGAGAGATCCCCCAGAGGCTTCCAAGAGCTGGACTTACCTCGTTGATCAGGAGAGTCAAGCAGAGGAGAATGGATAGAGGGTTGTGAAGCCCTCAGCCCTTTTATACATGTCCCAGACTGCCTGAGGCATTGGCCAGGTGGGGCGGAGGAAAACCCGAGTGATCATGAAATCCAGCAGACAAGCTTCATGACACCAATAATGATGCGAGACAACTATGTCTCTTCTTTGGGGATACTGGCCTGTAAACATGCCCTGGCCATTATAGGGGTGTTGTGGTTTAGCCCCAGCCGGCAACTAAGCACCACGCAGCCGCTTACTCACTCCCCCTCCCCCATTGGGATGGGGGAGAGAATTAGGAAAAAAAAACTCGTGGGTTGAGATAAAAGCAGTTTAATAGGACAGAAAGAGAGAAAGAAATAACAATAACAGCAATAATAATACCGGCAAAGAAATGTACAAGAACAAGTGATGCCCTCACCACCCGGCGATCGACAGCCCACCCCCAAGCAGCGATTTCCGCCCCCCGGCCAACTCCAGTTTATGTACTGGGCATGACGTCACATGGTAGGGAATATCTCTTTGGCCAGTGTGGGTCAGCTGTCCTGTTTGTGTCCCCTCCCAGCTCCCCGTGCACCTCCAGCCTCCTTGCTAGCAGGCCAGCACAAGAAGCTGGACTGTCCTTGACTGCTTAGCAGCAACCCAAAACATCAGCACATTATCAACAGTTTCTCATCCCAAATCCAAAACACAGTCTCACACCAGCTTCTGTGAAGAAAACCAGCTTTATCCTGGCTGAAATCAGGACAAGGTGTGATGAGAGGGACTGATTGTGATGCATCAGGAGATGAAAGGCAATGCGCTGCTGTAGCTGACCTCGTGTCACCAATAAACCCTGATCTCTCCGTAATCCCCACAATTTGCCTATGTAGAAGAGTCTTGGGCATCTTGTAGAATTGCTTTGCAATCCCGTGCACAGCCGTCACGCTTGTCATTACCTCTCTTTTGCAGGCTGATAGGCAGAGCCACTGGGATGTTGGAGAAAGGCAGAAGCCATTCCACATGCTCAGGGTGACTTCCAAATGCCCACCACCTGTGAATGAGAGGAACAGTTGCATACTACACTGTCTTTGGGGCCACCAGCATGTCTATTAATTGGCCACCTCTAAGGCTCTGGAGGACTATCAGATTTTTAGGTCCCAGTTTCGCTTCGTGGCCCTGCAAAGAGTAGAAGAGACCAGTCCCATGCGTGGCAAAATCCCAAATGCACAGGGGGCCAGCAGCGAAACGATGGGCACATCAGTAGGATTGAGAAAAGGAGAGTGCTGAGAGGAGTGACATATATGGAGGAGCAGAAGGGCAGCAACAGGACCAGGATGCTGTCAGCTCCTTCAGCCTCATGTCTGTGAGTGTGGTGCCCCCCGAGTGCTCTCTGGAGGGACTCGATTACTGAACTGGGCATTGAAGACTGTGCCAAGGGGAGGCTGGCTGAGCCACAGGAACAGGCATGTTGGGCACCACTGGCTCTGGGCACGTGGCTCAGCTGCTGCTGACTGTGGCACAATTGCACACAGTAATCTTCTGCAAGATGCTCAGGATTCTTCTATGTAAGCAAAGTGGAGGATTAGGGACAGATCAGGATTTATTGGTGCCATCAGATCAGCTAAAGCGGCACCTTCTCTTTAATGTAATGATGTGTCAAGGTCTGTCCCTCCCATTGCCTCTTTCTTCTCCAGGACACGTTTGCACACCAATGTCCCCAGTGAGGAGGCATATAATTGTCTCCCGTCACAGTTTATGTCATGGAGCTTGTCCGCTTGATTTTGTAATTATCTTGGGTTCTTTCAAGCAACCCCATGGCTCCTGCCCTGGGCAGTCTGGGACATGTATAAAAGAGCTGAGGGCTTCACAGCCTCTATCCAGCTTCCTCTGCTTGTCTCTCCTGATCATTGTGGTAAGTCCAAGGCTTCCCTCCATCTTTCCTTCCTCAGCAGTGGCTTTCTGATGACATCTTTTGCTGTGTGCTCCACCACTCTTTCACTGTGCATAGTTAGGATGTGATGGTGCTGTTTGAGAACTACAGAAGGGAAGGAAATTTCAACTTGCAGGTACGATGCCCTGACTATGCCAATGCACTCAAGTCCTTCGGGACATTGGTGAGTTTCCATCTGCTTTAGGTGAGGGAGTTTTTCACTCTCCCGTGGGCAAGTCAGGCCCAAGGAACATGAGGCAGAGCAAGGGCTTTATACCAGCATTTCACCTGTGGAATATGTTTTTGCTCTGACTGCCTGAGATGATCCAGAGCAAGACCTAGGAGAGAGATACAGAGTGCAAGAGAGCGAGGAGGGATTTGAGAAAAGGCTTTGCACTGGGCTGGAGCTCTGCCTTGTCTTGCAGCTTTACCCCCCGAACTGAAGGATGTCCTGCTCCAGCCTGTGCGTCCCTTCCTGTGGGGTGGCCGCCCCGGCCCCGCTGGCTGACACCGCCAACGAGCCCTGCGTGCGGCAGTGCCCCGACTCCACGGTGGTGATCCAGCCCCCGGCCTCGGTGGTCACCTTCCCCGGGCCCATCCTCAGCTCCTTCCCGCAGTACAGCGTTGTTGGCTCGGCAGGAGCCCCCGGCGTTGCAGGGGGCTACGGGGGCACTTTTGGAGGCCGTGGTGGTTTTGGAGGCTACGGGGGCTATGGAGGCCTTGGGGGCTATGGAGGCTATGGAGGCCTTTGGGGCTACGGGGGCTATGGAGGCCTTGGGGGCTGTGGGGGCTATGGAGGCTATGGGCTTTATGGGGGCTACGGAGCCTTTGGGGGTTGCGGATACGGTGGCTGGCGCCGAGGCCACAGGTACCTCAGTGGCAACTGTGGGCCCTGCTAAGCCCCACACTGGGTGTGGCCACAGGCGAGGGACAGCTCCGGAAAAGCCTCTGGCACATCCCAACACAACACCCTGTGGAAGGACATCCCTTCGGCACTGCTGAAGGGCTCCAGACCTTGGATGACTCGTGCTGGCTCGAGGCCCAGCTCTGCCTTCCTCCTGCCCCGCTTGAGCATCTCTTCAAGACTCCTTGCCCCCTGATGACAGAGACCCGCACTGGCTGCCTGCTCCTGCGCCGTGGCTGATGCTCGCTCTGGCTCTGCCCACTGCCAGGAGATGTGGGCTGCCCTTGGCCAGGGCCCTGCTCTTCTCCCAACTCCCTCCACCTCTCGAACTGCAATAAAAGCTGCCTTGAATCGTAATGTCAACTCCTGGTTTTTCTTGATGCTTCCTTCTTCTCTCCCACTTCCCCCAAACCTCAGGGCATGTCGGCCTGGGCTGCTTGAATCTGCCTCGGTAGTGCCCTTGGAGCATTGCTGCAGTTTGCTCAGGGCGTTACAACGGATGATGACAGTCCCAGCTGGGTCTTGTAGAGCCCATCCCACTGAGCTTCCTTGGCTCTCCCACCAGCAATAAACACACTGCATTCCCAAAGCCCACTTCAAATGCACGGAAGGGCCATAGGTGTCTTGCGGAAGCTCTTCCAAACCCTCTGCAAAACTGTCATGCCTGGCATTTCCTCCTTTTAGTGGCTTGTTATTGGTCACGTTTGGAGATGCAGGGAAATGCAGAGACGATCAACGCATGTGCAGGGCTGCTGGCAATGCCCCTGTGCCCAGCTAGAGGCGAGGGGCACTGGGAAGGGGTGAGAGAGACACAGTGACTTTTCCCACGTTTCCTCTCAGAGCTCTGAAATGGCCACGGCCTCCAGTCACATGAAGCACAAAGCTCTTTGAGCACGACGTTGGACTGCCTTCCCTCCTGAGGTCCTTCCTTGCCCACGTGTCTTCTGACCTTGAGATCCCAGCACTGCCGTGTGGTCTTGGACAGAGACGGGTCTGGCCAGAGCCATCAGGAAAAGCAGTGTGGCAGCACATTGGTCACTGCTGGGGAGCTCAAGAAAAGATCCCTCATCCACAACTCTGAAGACAAAGGATGGGAAAAAAGGCAGCAAAATGACAGGAGCAGCTCTTTATTTATTCTGCTGTCTGAGCTAAAGTCTGCATGTCTTCTCTTTCCGTCGAGGATGTTTCCATCTCTGCCCATCCTCATGTCTATCAAGTTTCCCCTGCACTGACTCTCAGCCATCCACCAGGTCCTGGCTCATGTGCCATCTCATCTGTGTCTGCTGAGGGCACAGAGATGGAAGGGGGTCTTAGTATCCCACTCAGAACTTCTCTGGGTGGGTGCTTTGTGGGGTTCTGGCAACACTGGCTACTCTGTGAGTGGGTGTGTGAGGAAGGGCAGCAAAAGTCCAGCACAGCCTGGTACAGAGCATCGAGCTGTGGGAAGCTCTCCTGTCATCCCTGGGATGCCCCGTGTCCCCAGGTTGTGGGGAATCCCAGGAAGGGCTTCTGCCCCAACAGTGGGTGGAGATGGGGCCAAAAGTGCTCCAGGAAGCAGTGGGAGACATTGGAAAAAGAGGATGAGGAGGTGGTGCAGCGGTGCAGGAATGTGGAGGGAATGGAGGCAAGGCAGTTGAGGAGGTGTGGGATGTTGCTCAGCCTCTTGTCTGTCTACCTGTGGACTCCCAAGTGGCTCCGAGCTGGGACTTTGCCCTTGCCGTGGCTCTGTTGGCATCCCAGTCCCCACAGCCATGGAGCTGCAGGCAGCCCATGGGGAATGGTCAGAGTTGTCAGCAAACTCACTGTGGGGCCCAACAGCTCTTCTAGGGCTGCAGAGTGCAGGAGCCCAAAGACGGGAGGAGACGGGGAAGGCAAGGGAGGAGAAGCTGCTGTTGAAAGAGATGAGCAGAGTCCCTGCTCCTGGTGACTGTCTGGTGGAGGCACATGCTGGTGAGGGCAGGCAGGAGGAAGCCAGGCAGCTCCCACAGGTCCCACTACCAAAGGCCCTGGGTTGGAGTTGGAGGGGACGCTCATGGGATCCCATGCTGACATCTGGGGTATTGGGTATGGAGAAAGGATAAAACAAAACCAAGGGTCGACATTGCGATTCAAGGCAGCTTTTATTGCAGTTCGAGGGGTGGAGGGAGTTGGGAGAAGAGCAGGGCCCTGGCCAAGGGCAGCCCACATCTCCTGGCAGTGGGCAGAGCCAGAGCAAGCATCAGCCACGGCGCAGGAGCAGGCAGCCAGTGCGGGTCTCTGTCATCAGGGGGCAAGGAGTCTTGAAGAGATGCTCAAGCGGGGCAGGAGGAAGGCAGAGCTGGGCCTCGAGCCAGCACGAGTCATCCAAGGTCCGGAGCCCTTCAGCAGTGCCGAAGGGATGTCCTTCCACAGAGCGTCGTGTTGGGATGTGCCAGAGGCTTTTCCGGAGCTATCCCTTGCCTGTGGCCACACCCAGTGTGGGGCTTAACAGGGCCCGCAGTTGCCACTGAGGTACCTGTGGCCTCGGCGCCAGCCACCGTATCCGCAACCCCCAAAGGCTCCATAGCCCCCATAAAGCCCATAGCCTCCATAGCCCCCACAGGCCCCAAGGCCTCCATAGCCTCCATAGCCCCCAAGGCCTCCATAGCTCCCATAGCCCCCAAGGCCTCCATAGCCCCCATAGCCCCCGTAGCCTCCAAAACCACCATGGCCTCCAAAAGTGCCCCCGTAGCCCCCTGCAACGCCGGGGGCTCCTGCCGAGCCAACAACGCTGTACTGCGGGAAGGAGCTGAGGATGGGCCCGGGGAAGGTGACCACCGAGGCCGGGGGCTGGATCACCACCGTGGAGTCGGGGCACTGCCGCACGCAGGGCTCGTTGGCGGTGTCAGCCAGCGGGGCCGGGGCGGCCACCCCACAGGAAGGGACGCACAGGCTGGAGTAGGGCATCTTCCAGGCAGGCAAGGAGTCCTGGAAAACACACCAGGGATGAGGCAAGGGCACGGGGAAGAGTCTGTATCGAGGGAGGCAGGGAGAGATCCCCCAGAGGCTTCCAAGAGCTGGACTTACCTTGTTGATCGGAAGAGTCAAGCAGAGGAGAATGGATAGAGGGTTGTGAAGCCCTCAGCTCTTTTATACATGTCCCAGACTGCCTGGAGCATTGGCCGAGGGGGATGGTGGAAACCCCAGGTGATCATGAAATCCAGCGGACAACCTTCATGACACAGATTGTGATGAGAGGCAATTACATGCCTCCTCATTAGGGTCATCGTGTGCAATCGTGCCCTGGAGAAGAAAGAGGTGATGGGAGGGACAGTCCGCAAGACATCATTACATGAAAGATGAGGTGCTGCTGTGGCTGGTCTCAAGCACCAATAAACCCCGATCTGGCCTTAATCCCTCCACTTTGCTTACGTGCCAGAGTCCTGAGCATCTTGCAGCATTGCTTTGCAATCCTGTGCACAGCCATCACGCCTGTCATTACCCCCCTTTTACAGGCTGGTAAACAGAGGCATTGGAAGGTTGGCAAAGTCAGAAGCCATCCAGGTTGCTTAGGGTGGCTCCTAAGTGCCCAATATCTACCAGTGCTGGCCCCTCACTGAGGCTAGGGCCATCTTTAAGCTTTGGCCATGTCTGGAACCTTGCTGGGTATTTGTATGTCCCCTTGACAAAAAATGCAAAGAGCCAGCTGCCTGACATGACTGTGCCTGCAGAGAATGTGGGCACGTGTAGCCCTGCCTCGCTGCGGCTTCTTGGGCACCCAGTCCTGGCACAGTCCTCGCTGCCCAGCTGAGTAATCAATCCCTTCACAGAGTGCCTTCGGAGGACCATGCTATGCCATGCCCCACACTACTTCACTGAGGGCAGGGGCTGCTTCATGGCACCAAGCGTGGGCTGGCACCAGTAATCCCAGGCTTTGAGGTATGTGCTGGCGGTGCAGAGGACGCCAGGCATCGCCCTGCGGCCTCAGGGCAGATTTTTCTGCAAAGGCTCCTGCAGCAGGGCTGTGCAAGGCATAAAAGCTGTCACGGCCCCAGGGTTCCTTCACTTCACATCCCAACAGCCTTGACTCACCAGATTCGGTAAGCTCCCAGCCCTGCTCCTGGCACTGGCCCGCAGAGCGCATAGACCCAGTAGGAGCGAGCCGGATGCTGTTGGTGTACCTACTTGGGGATGAGAAAGGTCTCTGCCCCTGCCGGGCTGAGGAAGGGCAATCCTTGCATGCAGTGTGGCCAGGACCACAAGGAAACACTGAGGACCTCCTTGATGGGCACAAGGGTGGCCCTAGTCCTGGAGCACAGCAAGATGGAGGGCTTGGACCTTGCCCGGTGCAAGTGGTGGTGGGAGGGTACAGGAGTGAAGGAGTGGCATGTGGCAACGAGCTGGAGGTATCAAGTAGCAGTGGGGAGGGGGGAGGGGGTGCCCCAGGGCCTGAACCTGTCTGGGAATATTGCGGAGACCTGATGATGCCAGCAGGTGCACTTAAACTGAGACCTGTTTGTCTTGCAGCTTTACCTGCTGAACTGAAGGATGTCCTGCTCAAGCCTGTGCGTCCCTTCCTGTGGGGTGGCCGCCCCGGCCCCGCTGGCTGACACCGCCAACGAGCCCTGCGTGCGGCAGTGCCCCGACTCCACGGTGGTGATCCAGCCCCCGGCCTCGGTGGTCACCTTCCCCGGGCCCATCCTCAGCTCCTTCCCGCAGCACAGCGTTGTTGGCTCGGCAGGAGCCCCCGGCGTTGCAGGGGGCTACGGGGGCACTTTTGGAGGCCATGGTGGTTTTGGAGGCTACAGGGGCTATGGAGGCCTTTGGGGCTATGGGGGCTATGGAGGCCTTTGGGGCTATGGAGGCTATGGAGGCCTTGGGGGCTATGGGGGCTATGGAGGCCTTGGGGGCTATGGAGGCTATGGAGGCCTTGGGGGCTGTGGGGGCTATGGAGGCTATGGGCTTTATGGGGGCTACGGAGCCTTTGGGGGTTGCGGATACGGTGGCTGGCGCCGAGGCCACAGGTACCTCAGTGGCAACTGCGGGCCCTGCTAAGCCCCACACTGGGTGTGGCCACAGGCGAGGGACAGCTCCGGAAAAGCCTCTGGCACATCCCAACACGATGCTCTGTGGAAGGACATCCCTTTGGCACTGCTGAAGGGCTCCAGACCTTGGATGACTCGTGCTGGCTCAAGGCCCAGCTCTGCCTTCCTCCTGCCCCGCTTGAGCATCTCTTCAAGACTCCTTGCCCCCTGATGACAGAGACCCGCACTGGCTGCCTGCTCCTGCGCCATGGCTGATGCTCGCTCTGGCTCTGCCCACTGCCAGGAGATGTGGGCTGCCCTTGGCCAGGGCCCTGCTCTTCTCCCAACTCCCTCCACCCCTCGAACTGCAATAAAAGCTGCCTTGAATTGCAATGTCAACTCCTGGTTTTTCTTGATGTTTCCTTCTTCTCTCCCACTTCCCCCAAACCTCAGGGCATGTCGGCCTGGGCTGCTTGAATCTGCCTCGGTAGTGCCCTTGGAGCATTGCTGCAGTTTGCTCAGGGCGTTACAATGGATGATGACGGTCCCAGCTGGGTCTTGTAGAGCCCATCCCACTGAGCTTCCTTGGCTCTCCCACCAGCAATAAACACACTGCATTCCCAAAGCCCACTTCAAATGCACGGAAGGGCCATAGGTGTCTTGCGGAAGCTCTTCCAAACCCTCTGCAAAACTGCCATGCCTGGCATTTCCTCCTTTTAGTGGCTTGTTATTGGTCACGTTTGGAGATGCAGGGAAATGCAGAGACGATCAACGCATGTGCAGGGCTGCTGGCCATGTCCCCGTGCCCAGCTAGAGGTGCGGGGCACTGGGAAGGGGTGAGAGAGACACAGTGACTTTTCCCACGTTTCCTCTCAAAGCTCTGAAATGGCCACGGCCTCCAGTCACATGAAGCACAAAGCTCTTTGAGCACGACGTTGGACTGCCTTCCCTCCTGAGGTCCTTCCTTGCCCACGTGTCTTCTGACCTTGAGATCCCAGCACTGCCGTGTGGTCTTTGACAGAGACGGGTCTGGCCAGAGCCATGAGGAAGAGCAGTGTGGCAGCACATTGGTCACTGCTGGGGAGCTCGAGAAAAGATCCCTCATCCACAACTCTGAAGACAGAGGATGGGAAAAAAGGCAGCAAAATGGCAGGAGCAGCTCTTTGACTTTTCCGCTGACTGAACTAAAGTCTGCATTTCATCTCTTGCCCTTGAGGGCGTTTTCATCTCTGCTCATCCTCATATCTGTGGAGTTTCCCCTGCACGGACTCTCAGCCATCCACCAGGTCCTGGCTCATGTGGTGTCCCCTGTGTGTCTGCTGAGGGCACAGAGATGGAACAGGGTCTTGGTGACCCCGTCATATCTGCTAGGGGGTCAGGAATGTGGAGGGGATGGAGGCAAGGCAGCTGAGGAGGTGCGGGATGTTGCTCACCCTCTTCTGTCTCTACCCGTGGACTCCGAAGCGGCTCCGACCTCGGCCTTTGCCCTTGCCGTGGCTCCGTTGGTGTCCCAGTCCCCACAGCCATGGAGCTGCAGGCAGCCCATGGGGAATGGTCAGAGTTGTCAGCAAACTCACTGTGGGGCCCAACAGCTCTTCTAGGGCTGCAGAGTGCAGGAGCCCAAAGACGGGAGAAGATGGGGAAGGCAAGGGAGGAGAAGCTGCTGTTGAAGGAGATGAGCAGAGTTCCTGCTACTGGTGACCAACTGGTAGAGGCATATGCTGGTAAGGGCAGGCAGGAGGAAGCCAGGCAGCTCCCACAGGTCCCACTACCAAGGTCCTGGGGGGGAGCTGGAGGGGACACTCATGGGATCCCATGCTGACATCTGGGGTATTGGGTATGGAGAAAGGATAAAATAAAACCAAGGGTCGACAGTGAGATGCAAGGCAGCTTTTATTGCAGTTCAAGAGGAAGAGGGTGTTGGAAGAAGAGCAGAGCCCTGGCCAGGGTGAGCCCACATCTCCTGGCAGTGGGCAGAGCCACAGCGAGCATCAGCCATCGCGCAGGAGCAGGCACTCAGCATGGAGCTGCATTGTCATGGGAAGCAGGTTGTGAAGAGATGCTCAAGTGGGGCAGGAGGAAGGCAGAGTTGGGCCCCAAGCCAGCACGAGTCATCCAAGGTCCAGACTCCTTCAGTAGTGCCGAATGGATGTCCTTCCACAGGGTGTCGTGTTGGGATGTGCCAGAGGCTTTTCCGGAGCTGTCCCTCGCCTGTGGCCACACCCAGTGTGGGGCTTAGCAGGGCCCGCAGTTGCCACTGAGGTACCTGTGGCCTCGGCGCCAGCCACCATATCCGCAACCCCCAAAGGCTCCATAGCCCCCATAAAGCCCATAGCCTCCATAGCCCCCACAGCCCCCAAGGCCTCCATAGACTCCATAGCCCCCAAGGCCTCCATAGCCCCCATAGCCCCCGTAGCCTCCAAAACCACCACGGCCTCCAAAAGTGCCCCCGTAGCCCCCTGCAACGCCGGGGGCTCCTGCCGAGCCAACAACGCTGTACTGCGGGAAGGAGCTGAGGATGGGCCCGGGGAAGGTGACCACCGAGGCCGGGGGCTGGATCACCACCGTGGAGTCGGGGCACTGCCGCACGCAGGGCTCGTTGGCGGTGTCAGCCAGCGGGGCCGGGGCGGCCACCCCACAGGAAGGGACGCACAGGCTGGAGCAGGGCATCTTCCAGGCAGGCAAGGAGTCCTGGAAAACACACCAGGGATGAGGCAAGGGCATGGGGAAGAGTCTGTATCGAGGGCAGCAGGGAGAGATCCCCCAGAGGCATCCAAGAGCTGTACTTACCTTGTTGATTGGAAGAGTCAAGCAGAGGAGAATGGATAGAGGGTTGAAAAGCCCTCAGCTCTTTTATACATGTCCCAGACTGCCTGGAGCATTGGCCAGGGGGTGGTGGAAATCCCAGGTAATTATGAAATCAAGCGGACAAGCTTCGCGACACATATGATGATGGAAGACGATTTTGTCCATCTTTACTGGGGTCATTGACGTGCAAATTTGCACTGGAGAGGATAGGGATGATGCGAGGGGCAGACCATGACACAACTTTACATGAAAGACAAGGCGCTGCTGTAGCTGAAGTGGCATCACCAATAAACCACAATCTGTTTATAATCCCCCACTTTGCTTACAGAGAAGAGTCCCAGGCATCTTGTAGAAGATTGTTGTGCCCAACCACGTCACACCAGGCTGCTGCTCCTGCAGACGTAGCACTCAGCAGCAGCCCAGCTGCACACCCAGAGCCAGCAGCGACAAGCGTGCCTGTGTTTGCAGGGAACATGTCCCCGTGCTGCCTGGCTGGCTGTGGATGCTGGGGCAGCCTCTCCCGGCACAGCCCTCAACGCCCAGCTGAGTAATCAAGTCCCTCCAGAGAGGACTCTGGAAGAGCACACTCACAGACATGTGGCCAAGGAAGCTTAGAGTGTCCTTCGAGTGTCCTGGTCCCCTTCCTGCCCCACAGCTCCACTGTGCATGTGTTCCCCCCGCCCCATGACACTGCCACCTGATCTCACTTCCCTTCCCACCAATGTCTTGGTTGAGCGCCCATGCGTATGGGTCTTCGCCCCACACAACAAAGAGTGCCCCTGCTCTTCGCATGGCAGTTAATCAGGGAGCCCCAAATACAGCCTGCCAAGCAGGGGCATGGAGAAGGCCAAGGCTTAGGGATGCTCCTGATCTCTTGCCCCAAAAGGCCCCCAGCTCTCACGGCCACTGGGAGATGGTGGGCATTTGGGAGTCATTCCAAGTGGGTGGAATGGCTCCTCCCTTTGCCCAACCTCCTGGTGCCTCTGTTTACCAGCCTGTAAAAGGGGGGTAATGACAGGCGTGATGGCTGTGCACAGGATTGCAAAGCAATGCTGCAAGACGCTGAGGACTCTGTCACGTAAGCAAAGTGGAGGGATTAGGGCCAGATCGGGGTTTATTGGTGCTTGAGACCAGCCACAGCAGCACCTCATCTTTCATGTAATGATGTCTTGCGGACTGTCCCTCCCATCACCTCTTTCTTCTCCAGGGCACAATTGCACACGATGACCCCAATGAGGAGGCATGTAATTGCCTCTCATCACAATCTGTGTCATGAAGGTTGTCCGCTGGATTTCATGATCACCTGGGGTTTCCACCATCCCCCTCGGCCAATGCTCCAGGCAGTCTGGGACATGTATAAAAGAGCTGAGGGCTTCACAACCCTCTATCCATTCTCCTCTGCTTGACTCTTCCGATCAACAAGGTAAGTCCAGCTCTTGGAAGCCTCTGGGGGATCTCTCCCTGCCTCCCTCGATACAGACTCTTCCCCATGCCCTTGCCTCATCCCTGGTGTGTTTTCCAGGACTCCTTACCTGCCTGGAAGATGCCCTGCTCCAGCCTGTGCGTCCCTTCCTGTGGGGTGGCCGCCCCGGCCCCGCTGGCTGACACCGCCAACGAGCCCTGCGTGCGGCAGTGCCCCGACTCCACGGTGGTGATCCAGCCCCCGGCCTCGGTGGTCACCTTCCCCGGGCCCATCCTCAGCTCCTTCCCGCAGCACAGCGTTGTTGGCTCGGCAGGAGCCCCCGGCGTTGCAGGGGGCTACGGGGGCACTTTTGGAGGCCGTGGTGGTTTTGGAGGCTACGGGGGCTATGGGGGCTATGGAGGCCTTGGGGGCTATGGGGGCCTTGGGGGCTATGGAGGTTATGGAGGCCTTGGGGCCTGTGGGGGCTATGGAGGCTATGGGCTTTATGGGGGCTATGGAGCCTTTGGGGGTTGCGGATACGGCGGCTGGGCCCGAGGCCACAGGTACCTCAGTGGCAACTGCGGGCCCTGCTAAACCCTAAATATCCATGGACTTCAGTGCTGGATCTGCCCTGCGTCTCCACAAGTAGACTCTCTTGTCTTCTACCAGCAGACGCAGAACAAAGCTTTCTGCCCCTCTTTAGCCTGCGGCAAAGCAGCTACTTGAACTTTCTGGTCCTTGCCTATTTGCACAAAGTCACCTTGCAGATCTTCAGCTGTTGGCTCTAGGATTTGCAGCACTGCCTCCAAAAGCTCCCCTCTGCAGCACCCTGAAGCCGTACTCATCCTCGGGTGTGAGTCTCCCCTGCTCTGCCCTGTTCTGGGACTCCCAACCTGCAGCGGGAGGGGATAAACTTTGGGGTGGAGCCCTGGGTTGTGCCTTGCTGCAGCCTGATGATTTTCTTGTTCCAATTCATTGGTTTTGTGTTGTTTTGTTTCTTGCTGACACTGTCTATTGCATTTTCCATCACCATTAAATAATCCACATTGCATCAATAACATGGCTTTTGTTTGGTTTGTATGAGTTTGCTCTTCTGATTTTGCACATTGGCCAGCCATATGTTGATAATGAAGCTTAAATTAAATATCAGCTGCATTAAATATCAGATGGCATGTGGGATAGCAAATTGGGTTTGTGAGAGTTTCAACACCTTGTGATAGACACCCTTGTGTTTTAGCACACAATAGACACAAACACACTATTAGCCCCATTTTAAGGGACAGCTCCTGAAGGAAAAAATATCAGTGAATTTATTTTTTATTTTGCAGTCCTTTTGTCAAGCAGAAATATCCTATGTCTTGACATTTTTCCACGCTAGATAGTCTGAGAAGTTCAAAGCACTTCTCAGATGCTCATAACTATTTTATATATTTATAGGGTGTTATTACTCTATTAAAAGCATACTGCTCTTGTTAGATGCTTCATTATTGAATAATAGTCACCTCAAAAGTACATGTTGAGACATTGCAATATATGCTTTAGTCAGAAAGTGATTTTATAGCCTTCAAATTTTTCATTCAAATGTGACTCTGCACAAACAACCGTGATAGACACTGCAATTAGTTACTTTGCCTTGTCATCCCAGAAATTAGGATTTCTTTCTAGTCTTATCTTAAGATTTCCTGGAGTGGAAGAAACATATGTGTGTGTGGCATTCCATGAAATCCTAACTCTTCCTTTTAACTAGGTCTCCTGTTAAAGCAGCTAAGTCCATAAACAGTCTGTAAAATTACTGAGATATTAGCAATTATTTTAAGCTAATATTGTCTCTTACTCGTGCACTCTGAGACACTCAATACTTCCCAGTTTTTACTTAGTAACTTATTCATAACTTTCCAGATTTTGTTTAATAGATTTAGCTAACAAAAAGTTGAAATTGTGACCAGTTCCAACTAAATTTATAGACCTTAATGTCAAGATACAGGTTGAACAGCAACTTGCATTGTGCTTCTGCAGGGAACATGCCAGGCACCAAAGTCGGTGAGTGCTTTCCTAGGGCAAAGCTCCTCAGAAGCCATGAGGAAGCTCCATCCCAAAAGTTGCTGGAAGTGTAACCCATAGCTTTACTTGCAAAGCTCCTCAGTGAATTTTGTACTCATCTTTTGTATTGTAGCACAACCAAGCTCTGTTCCTCTTGTGAGACTGCCCTCAAATTGCCTCTGTGTGTGTTCAAAGGACAGCAATTACATCCACAATGAGGATTCTAGGGCTTAATAGGGCTTTCAAAGCACTTTACTGGCTGTTTTATGCCTAGACTGTGTTACAGCATCATACTATTAAGAGGTTACTACTGTTGTCAGTTAGGTACTTCAGTCATGAAAGAGTCACTTCAGACTCGCGTCAAGGGATTTCACTCCAATAACAACTGTGTGATTGTGCAGCCTGGGAATCTCACGCCTTCTCAGTGTCATTCAAACGGAGCCTTGCAGGAACTCTTGCAAACACTTGTGCAGACCGTCACTTCACAAGGTGAACGGAAAGTGTGCAACCTTCCGCTCTGTAACAGATCAGCTCTCTAAATCCAGAAAGCATCCCAGACACTGCCAGCACAAAAGCGCTTGAGGAAGGGGGATTTTATTCCAACGTCTTGGCTTATTCCCCAGTTAAATTGGGTTTGCCTGCAGGCAGTCTGTGCATTTACAAATCACTAAGATGTGGTGCTGTTATGCCTAATGTCTGCACATGCACCGTGATGCTAAGGCAAATTTAAAAGAGTATTTCCAAATCCTTTCTAGGAAATTCCAGACTTCATTTTCTGAGATACTACTGGGTTACTAGTTTGCAAAATGTGTGCTCAGGTTCAGCTCACACTCGTAAAAGCTACAGGGTACGGTATGTCTCTGTAAAACACATCAAGCACGGGACAAAAATCTGTGTATATCCAAGTCAGAAAAAGAAAACCAGGGACATATAATGATGCTATAACATTTTTAATAAGAATAAAGCTCACAATCACAATCTAAAATAATACAGAAAGCAGAAGCAGAAAGAATGCATTCAGAGACTAATTTATATCTGCAGAAAACCTCACGGTTTCATTGGTACCATTTTTGCTGCTACAGCTGTAGCATTTGGTTATCAGTTTCCATTTTCAAACTTTTCCACTTGCTTTAAGTCCAATGAAACAAATCAGATGAGATGATTTACTGTTTCTTTGGTATAGCTTCAAAAGCAGTTAAGTCAGAAACATATCCATAGGAAGGCTAGTACAGGCACACTCTAGATTTCATTAATGTTAGCTGGGAAAGAGCTATAAATGAGTTAAAAAGTTGTTTACCCATGATAACTGATGTTAACCCATGTTAAACCCAGCTTTCTTTACGCCACCAAACTTATGTAGGGTTAAGAAGTTGGTAGGGAAAAAGGAAGACAAAACATTTTCTAAGAACATTGAAAAAGTTTTACGGAAACACTGAGCTCTCCAGAATACTACGGCTTTCAGTCGCAGTCCTGGACTCAGAGCTTCCGCAAACCCTCCCGCGAACAGCAGCCATGAATTCGGTAATTAATTCTCAGTCCTCATTTCCCATTAAATCCCCCTGGGTTTAGCAGGGGTAGCAGGGGTTGCAGCTACTGTAGCTGTATCTACGGGTGTAGCAGGAAGAGTACGGGTAGCAGTAGCGGGAGCTGTAGGAGGGGTAGCAGTCCCGATAGCCGCACAGCCCCCCGTAGCCCCGGTAGCTGCAGGGGCTCCCGCAGTCGTAGGTCCGGTAGCTGTACACGGTCCCGTAGTTGCAGGGGGAGTAGCAGGCGTCCTCACACTGGTTCTGGTAGTAGTAAGTCATCTTGGGGCGATGGAGGGAGGCAGGTCTGAAACACCGCAGGGAAGAAAAAGCCTGTGAGGCAATGCTCCCAACAGCAAGTAAATCTCAAATAAATGCTGCGAGCGTGCAGGGAGGGAAGAGGGAGCCAGCAAACCCAGGCACGCTGCCCAACACCCTCTGTGCTCATCTATTGTTCTACCCTGATTTTTAGTGTCAGGTCTTCCCCCTAATCCTCCATCCTGACCAGTCTTTCTCAGTTTTCCTGCACAGCCCCACTGGCTGCACCCGTGGATCATGGTGGGAGATGGAATTGTGAGCCGTGACGCCTGTGTCAAAAGGGAGCCATCAGGAAATAAACTGGAAAATCCTTCATAGCCGTACTGAGATAAAGACTTTAAGGGAAAAGAGGAATACGCGCAGGACTGACACAGTTTCAAACACTCAAATACTAATGAAAATCCAGGGAGGAAAGAATATCTTACCTATAAATAATTCTCATCAAATCACAACCCTGATTCCCAATGCATTAATCTACAGCGCTCGTAAATTATAACTTGGCAGGAGGGGAAGAGGGGGGAAATAGTATCAAATACATTTCTTAATTATTCACAAGGTTTTCTAAATCTATTCCGACTTACCCACTTCTGCAGGGAGGATAAGGCAGGAGAAGCGAATGCCTTATTCTCAGCGACGCAGGTTTTTATAGAGCGCCCGGTCCCGCCCAGCGCGCGGAAGGCATGTCTGCTCCCCAGGTCGGCTCCAATTACCAAACACATTTTGCTTCCCTCATGACTCCTTCTCATTGATATACCGGTTCTCCCCAGGGTTCCTGATTATTGGTCCAGCACTGTGACATGCAGGTTACACCCTCCAGGTTTCTTTCATCTCAAAACTATATGGGGCAATTAAGCCTTGGTATCATCGTGCTGAATTCACTTCTTCAGTACAGCAACAAGTCAACAGAATATGCAAAGACATACAAATTACCAAACATGTCATTTTTGGAAGACCAGCCTCACTGTGCATGTTGGCCCATGTACTTTGTTGTACTTTTTTTTTTCTGAAATACCTGTGGAAGGGGTAGCCTCTCCTTTTCATGTATTTCATAACTTTAATGACATGTGAAACAGCACGTTCTTACCAACCCCTTCCAACATTTCCTGTGACTAGCAAAGGGGGAAAGACCATTTCTTTGATTTGACGCCGTCATGCAATGGGATATTGCTGTGATGATTGATTCAGCTAGAAAATTGGCCCATAAGCATTAAAATGGTATGTGTATGACGTATTTTTAGAGAAAAAGCTTTCAGAGACCCAGTTCTGAAGCTATAAATTACAACCTTAATAAAGTATAGAAATAGGATAACCTGATATACGTTTTTAGAAACTGTGTTACATAACACTGGGGCGTTTTCCAGTAACGTAGTATTAATATTTAAATAATAAATCTCTTTGTATGTGTAAATCTTTAATAAGTATTAATGAAGGCTTTGATATTCAAAATTTAGAGAAAGGCCCAGAACATCTGACATGCCTGTTATTATCCTTCCTTTAGATGCGAGTAAACAGCAGTGTTTTCAGGTGAAGGTCACCAGGGAAGACCGGGATGTTGCTGCCTACCAGGTCACATTCACAGGGCTCAGCATTATTCACAGTCATTAACAGCATTAAGTTAAACACCTCAACAACATTAAGAAGATGTCACGTTAAAGTGTATTTAGCATTTGGGGGACTTCTCAGGAAAACTACAGTTATTACAGAGATAGATGCCTGTTTGTTTTATCTTGTTCCTTGTAATGAACCTCTGAGTGAATCATTTTGTGATCTGAGTGTAAACAATCACTAAGCAGATATTTTTGGATCCAATTAAATTTGCCTCACTTGGACTGGATCTCCAGAAGACCGAGTCTTGTAAGTTTAATTCATATATGGTGCAAAGCCTGAAAATTTCAAACATCATTATTGCTGCTTGAAAGCCTTTAGATTTATTATTGATCGCTACCTGCTTTACGGTTCTCTTAAAGTATTGTCACCGACTCCTTACGTTATTCAAAAATATTTCCAGTGTTCTTACACCAAAAGGGAGCCCAGTTTCTTGCTATGTAGACTTAGGAGGTGGCTGTTGAAGTTTGGTAAAAGTAATTGATAGAGCACAGCAAGCTAGTAAATCAGATTTTCTACAGAATGACTTTCCCGTGGCAGGTCCCAGTACACAAGTAATACATCTATGCATATTTGACCGCACCAAGGTACAGACCAGACTTGTCCTCTAATCCAAACACCTTTCTTGTACTTCTGCTTTTGAGCTGGAAAAAATACAAACAAAATTATAAATACAACTAATGCCAATATTCTGACCCAAAAATGCAACTTGGAAATTAAGACAAACAAACAAACAAGAAATGCATTCTAGGAATTATTATTTCTGCAAAAAAAATGTAAATTCTTTCTTCCTCAGAAGAATCCAGAATCATTGCAGGCTTCATATACTCAAATTTGTCCATTCCTCCAAAATATGGATTGTGAACGTCAATCAATTCTGCTTTCAATATCCTTCCTTCCCTTTCCTGTTATAACTCAGATTTCACCACACTAATTCTACAAATATAATTGACCCAGGAAGTCTGAACATGAAAGAAAACTGCAATGCAATGTCATGCTTTTGGAAGCCAAGAACTGACTAATAATCACAAACGAACAAAAACAATTACATCAACTGAAAGAATGACGTGCATAAGAAAATTTGTTTTGTGATGAATATGAGTTTAAAGCACAGTAGGCTTGGTCAGATAAACATATAAAAGAGAGAGAAATTCAGGGCTCTCTACTCGCATCCCCGGACTTAACCTCCTCACTGAACTTGGTAAGTCAGACTTACTACAATGTCTTCATTGCTGTGTAGGTGCTGTGTTTTTGCTATATTACCACACAGACGGCAGTTATATTCTAAAAGCAAAGGCTGTGATTTCACAGCCATGCAGTTACAGTTCTTTTTTGTTAAAAATGGGATACTAAGATGCCCACAGAAGCTTAAAAGATTGTCTCATCTAGCCATGCACTACGGGAAATTATCTTATTCTGTGATATACTGAAGCATTTCAGGTTTCTTTATTTTGAAGCAGACAATACATTACATTTTTTCAATTATTTCAAACAAAAAGCAAGTGTATATTCAACTGGCAGTTAAGGCACGGACACAGGTCCAAAGAAACAAGCTGCTTTTTTCAACAGAGCACTGCAGACTTGCACAAGGGAAGGATTTCTTCTGTGGTGTCTTGTCTCGACAGCAAAAACTGACAGAGTTCATTCCTGAACTAGTGTCTGTTCGCTTACAGTGTTTAGAGAAACAGCAGACACTTATACAGAGAACTTATTTCTAACAATATCCTCTCTAAAATACTAGCTGAACCCAGATGGCCAATTCTAGGCAATGGCAACAAGAAAAGCAGCATAAAATATTTTTATGGAGAAAAAAAGGGGAAAAAAGAAAGGAAGGAGTGAGCTGGGCAAGAAGTAGCTGGGGGGTAGCCTTGACTGGAGATGTTGGGTTGGTTCCTGTGGTCGCCTTTCTCTCCTCTCCCTCTTGCCCGTGCTTACACGGGGTTTGCTAGAAGCAGAAAGCTGCCGCTTGGTCTCTGGGGCAGACCTTATGTTCTTCTCCTCTGCAGTGTTTCAGACCTGCCTCCCTCCATCGCCCCAAGATGACTTACTACTACCAGAACCAGTGTGAGGACGCCTGCTACTCCCCCTGCAACTACGGGACCGTGTACAGCTACCGGACCTACGACTGCGGGAGCCCCTGCAGCTACCGGGGCTACGGGGGGCTGTGCGGCTATCGGGACTGCTACCCCTCCTACAGCTCCCGCTACTGCTACCCGTACTCTTCCTGCTACACCCGTAGATACAGCTATAGTAGCTGCAACCCCTGCTACCCCTGCTAAACCCAGCCATATAGCGACCAGTTAGGAAAGGAAAGGCAAAGTAGTGATTTTACGGCTTCCGTATGAATTTTACCTTCGCTAAGCTCCCGTGACAGTGGCTGCGGTCACTGAACAGTCCTGAGTGCTTAGCACCTCTCTTCAATGTCTGCAGCTGTTTTGAACAACCTGCTTTTAGGGTCGGCTGTTCCTTCACAGCCTTTGTTGATGGATATGCCGTCTATTTTGAGGTGTAGCTTTGCAACAGGAGACGCCTCGTCTCGCCCCGTGTTGCGCTGACAGCGCTGCTCTTCATCAACCATCACCATCGTCCCAAAAGCATCTGCTGTGAAATGTAGTAACTCTTTCTTTAAAGAATGTATGAATCTCTGGATACTCCTATTCTGTACTACTACAAGCTGTAACTGCTGTACACAGTGCTTCTTATTAAAAGATCTTGCATCGCAGTACTGCTTTGTGTTATATTTTTATGTTTTTTTCTTTTATAATTGACTTTACTAATTATTTACCTGGCTCATGGCAAAAAAAGGAGGCAGCAGCTTTTCAGATATGCAATTTTATGCATCCCGTAGTGTCTGAGGTGACAGGACATATCGAACACTTCAGTTTCTGCCTCCTCCAAGACAGTCCTGAAAACTCATATCTGCCGTGTCTTAACTCTGCCCTTCTGCCACCAAACATGCCAAAACACTGCTTATTTCCAAAATACTGGCTTAGAAATGTGAAGATTTAAGAAAATTAAGTCAGTACTTGCTGACTACATTCGAGCTCAAGTTATGCTACATTTGAGGATCCAAAATGCACTGAGACACAAAATGCCAGACTCCCTAAGCTTTCTACATCTCCAAAATGGATACCTGATAGGAGAACACAGAGCAGCTCATGTTCACCTCCTTCCCAGTGCATATCAGGGCTTAAATACTGCTATTTCTCCGCCAGAGATTACTTTGTGCGGTTGACGTCCTGTGTGGGAGCTGTGAGCTTAGTCCTTCCCATCGCTGCCCTGGCCGGACTGGCTTTCGGGCACGCATCCCGCAAGTGTCTGCCAGCCCTCGCCATCAGGAAAAACTGTTTTACAAAGGATGACGAGAAGTATGCAGATTCCAGCTCCGAGGGGAAGCCTCTTCTTCCCCATAATTAACAGGACGGCATGTGACAGGGAGGGAGACTTGCTTAAAGTAAAAGTGACTGTCAGCTTGATGACGAAGGGATGAATCTGCTGGGATGGTTCCCAGGCTGAAGCTATCTGGAGCCACCAGAAGATGGAGTTTTGGAAGTGATTTCCAGCAGATGTTTCTCCTCCCAGTCTGCAGGAGCTCCAGCTCTCCAGCAAATGCCAATCCGCATGTAGGAGGCAGAATTACGGACTTCGGCGCTGACGTTCCCCAGGTGGGTAGACCATCAGGGCAGGGATCGCTGTAGGGTTTCTTGCCTCATCCCCTAAGTGCCAGGTGCGACCAATTCCCGGCAGAAGTGAGGTTCCTGTGAATTTGCATCCACATAACAGCGGAGCACAGAAATGAAGCAGAACCCAGACACTTATTCAACAGGTTCTTCAAGAGGTTGTCAGAGGAGACTGCAAAAGGGAAATCTGAAGAAAACAAGCCCATGAGTCCTTGGGTGAGCTGCCAAAAACATCCATCGAACCCTGCTTTGAAAATTCATATTCTGGTCTACAGCAACACACTGGGTACTTCTGGAAAACTATTTCAGACAGATTACCTACTAACAAAGACTTTTCGTATTCACTGTGCTGAATTGTTATATTAATTTCCTTTTACGAAAAACGTTCTCATCTGATATAATAGTCTAAAAATGCAAATCAACGTTTCCCTCAACTGGTCATGAAGTGTAAATTCAGCATCTGAAGGTATTCCTTTTTTATTTAAAAGTAATTCTGGTTTATACATAAATTTGTTTTAAACGTTTAAGAGAAGTTATCAGTTGATGCAGTGTATAATAGATTTTCCTATTTCAGAGTAACACAAAAAATTGGAAATGGATTGTCTTTTGATTAGTACAGTCTATTTTTTCACTTGTTCAAAATGTTCAGATAATTTTGTCTGTAATGCAAAACCCAATAAAAATATGTAAACTTATATGAAGTACCCTTCATTATTTTAAAAAAATGAAATTACTAGAATTTTTTCAATCAATATTGTCAGTCATAGCATGTTGCCAGAAGAAATAGGGAAAAGGGGGTCACATCTCAATAAATGAAGGGGGTTTTTATGTATATACACAAACACATACAAATATACCTCATTCTTATGTATTGCTAATCACATGTATTATTTCTGTATGATCTTATTACTGATGTGATAGGAGATGAAAAAACTGCACTTGATAAAAGTTAAAGAGAAAATAGAAACATACATCTTGAGAAAAACAACCAACATTTTTCATTTTTTTCAAAGTTCATTTTAATACACACTTTTAAAATATTTGTTAGTTCTGATATAAACTCTACCACAGTACAGCTGGAAAAACACATCAAATGAAGGAATAATGTCAGAAAAATCATTTGACAAATGAAGATGACAAAAAGCAATTGAAATCTTATAGGGACTAACATGGTTAAACCTGCAATACTGCCATGAGCCACGGCTCTTAACTAAATGTCTTAATATATTTTCCTCTGTCAATTTGACTCCATCTTTCTATAACTAACACAATTTTTTATAAATTACATTTCCAGTTATGGACTGAATGCTGCTGCGTGTCCTGAAGTCTGTTTAGGGCACTTCCCTGTGTTACTTTGTAGGTACAGAAGTGCAGGCATTAGTGAACTCACACTTCCCAAGCTCAATTTCTGAGTTTCAATATTAGGGACATCGAAAGATTCTATTAATTTTGAGCAGTTAAGTAACTTTGAAAAATCTCATGCACGTGTTTGACTTTCCAGGGCAATTAATGGCCATTTCAGTGCTCCTCAGCTGCTTGTGAGGGACCTGGCCGCAGCCACCATGCAACAGGTTGCTTGGTCACTCAGAAATTACAATCTTTTGACCTGCGCAGACAACAACAAAACTAAATTTTTTTGCACACGTCACAACTTCAATTAATATAATTGGTCTCTTCAATGTCAAGGATCATTAGTCTCTTCTCATCGCCACATGACAATGCAAAGGTTATGGGCTTCTTTCATCTTAAAACTGTTCGGGTCATCCTCAGATTTAATTATCAAACCAAGATACCAGAATGGACAAGAAAATGACAGATACTCAGACGAGAGATGACTGAGAATCCAAATTCATATATTTGGGATATTTTTAACGTATTAAACTTATATATAACCTAAATTATGTCAACATTTCCTAGAGGGGAAAAAAAAGTTCTGTACACTCACATATACCTAATACACATTTTAAAATAAAACCTAGTGCACCCTCTTTTCCTCATGGAATAAAAATTCCTACTGCTAGAGTAGCAGAGGAGGCAAAAATATTTTGCGCCACTTTTCTTTGCCTCCTACTTGTGTGTGTAAAACTGAGGTTTGTATTTGAGAAAAAATAGATATTTTCTTCTCTCCTTCTAAAATACTTGTATTTTATACCTTTAGTATTTCCTTTCAGTCTCGTTCACTAATGAAAACCAGGAAATTTATAAAAGTTCAGCATACATGTACATATACAAAAAGGAGGGCAGAACAAATAATCACATAGTCTATACCTCACCATTGCACCCACTCATACTATAAAACTATATACTATATATTATTCTTTCAGAATATCACCAAAGCAAATGTAAGTGAAGTTCTATAACACTGATGTTAGCAGAATATCTAGAAGCTAAAATTATAAATATTATCTTACAGCAAACTTTATTGATGCTGGCTTCCCAAAGGAAGCAGAGCACAACACAGTCAAGAGCCACCTTTTTTTTTTCCTCAGCAAATACCTTGTATGTCCTTCACTGCAGTGAGCCATTCCTCATTTGCATATTAAATGAAGATAATAACAGACATCCTAGAAGCGCAGAGCCTCATCAGAATTTATGGTATCAATGCTCTTCCAAAACAGTCATTAAAGACTTACTTTAGCAATGTGTGTATTATTCAAATTTTAGTGGTTTGTTACTGAAAGGTGCCTCGACATTGTAAAATAAACAACAGAACGGGGAAGGGAACCCCTGGGATAAGCAATGTTTCTCTTTTTTAAAACTAAGGCATTACAGCCATCATCCTCACGTAGTGCAGACTGGCAGAGATACAGCTGTATCTCACTGGATAACACCGCCACAACAAATCAGAGAAGCGATTTCTTCTTTCCCAGCTTAGAAAAATCCCTTCCGCGGTGGGCAACTTCTAGCACTTCACCAGCCTTTTTATTCTGCTAAAGCCTATTACAAAGCAAGGGACTTCACAGGACACCGCACTGCTAGCAGAGGCTCCAGCTACCCTCCCCAGCAAATGCTTCCCACCACTCAGGAACCGCGGTCTCCATCCTACTGGCTTCCACAGCCTTCCTTAAAAACCGCTTTCCCCCTTTTCTTTACTGCATTCCCTGTGGCAGATCAATAGAAACTCCAGATTTGTGCTGTGCTACCAGCTCCTGCAGCAATACTTGCCCCAGTTATATATGCATATATGTATCTCATATCTGTATCTCATATAAATATATGATATGTGTGCGTGATATCATGAGATGTTGTTTCAAGCAAGATTTTCTAAGAATTTCATCCAGGAAAAAAAGAAAAAAAAAAAAAAATGGACCATAAGTCTTAGGCACATCGCTCAGCTGCTCATTTAATTGATCCTGTGCCTTGGCCCGAACTTCTCTCATAGTGCGTATGCCAAATTATAGACAGTAGAAGAAGCTAAAGGAATCAATGGAATGCTTGTCATTAATAGCGACGGAAATGAATCAAATGGTTGGCAAAAGCCTTAAGCACATGGTATAATGCCTTTTTCTGCCTCAGGTATTTTCTGTCACCCCACAACGTGCAGTATCCACCTCCCTTGTAGGGGCATAACAAAGAAAATGTCAACGGATTCCCCAGATAGGCAGGCAGTGTAGCTCAAACTGTTCTGTGTATCCTCCAGTTTCATTCCCAATTGTCCTTTGGGTCAATTCCCAGAAACCCATTTGTCTTAGAAAGTTTTAAGATGAAAGAATCTCACAGGGTATAATCACAATACACTACCAGAGGAATTTGAAAATTGTCCTAAATGTGGAGGAAAACAATTATAGCAATTGGACTGGGGATGTACTTCCGAAATTTATTTTGTGACTAACAGGCAATGGAAGCACGCGGAGAATCGCACCAACTTCCACACGTCAAAGAAACCGTATAAAAGTGCTCACAACCCCACGCTCCTCACATCACTCCTCTTGGTTTACTCTCCTCGGTGAACTTGGTAAGTTCAGATCCCATTCTCATAGAGATTCCTTTAACTTGGGAATAAGTCCTTTACTAGCATTCTCTGATTCCTAACAATGGTGGAAATATTTTATCCTGTATGCTTTTAATCTGTATAGTAAAAAAAGCAGACACATTGATGAATGAACATTCAAAGATCATTGGTAAGATGTGAAGCCTAGTAAGAAGTTTTGTCTTCACGTAAGAAAAAGCAACAGCTCTGCTACTTTGGCTTTGTAAATTGAACAGAATTTTTCTTTTTTTACTTGGTGATACTTAGCACTGAAATTTAGGTTCATGGGCAGAACTGTATATTACGCAGAGTGGAAATGGCTTTTTGATGGAAAGTTGTTGCAATAATGGATACGGACATGTCACATGAATTGCTTTAGTCTCTCTGAAGTCACTGGAGCAGCTCTGATCTGCAGCAATAGAGAATTTAAACCTTGGCTCTTCACTGTGCAGCCGAGTATTTTCAGTATCCTTGCTAGAACTGGCACTAACAAAGCATTACATGCCAAGATTAAAACCAGGTGAGGAGGCTGACATTAATGAACTTGTCATGGTGGGTATGAATGCTTCTGAAAACTTTTGAAAATGCTGTGTGGGATTCGGGTGAGACGTTAGGACACCTACACGTGCATGTCCTGAGCTGCAGACCAGCTGTCAGGATCGAGCTCAGCTGCCTGTGCTGGGAGCCTGGACACCAAACGCCCACGCACACATGCATTTGGATGTACACCTGCAAGCTGAACCTCCTGTATCCAAAGTCCAAAAATACAGGGCATTATGCTCACTTTTAAGAGGCGAAGCTAAAGAATAGAAGCCACGTCTCAGTCAAATCTAACAAGGAGGGGAGCACAGGAAGGGGCTGGATAAAATGAAAGCCAAAAGTACATACAAAGACTGAGGGATTTGCTCAATATTTCATTCCAGAGAAATATTGGTGGCCACTAAGCCACCGCTGCTGCTGCTCCCGGCAAACTGAGCCTACCCTTTACCTGCTGCTTTGTTTCAGGTTTGCCTGCCTCCCTCCACCAGACCAAAATGTCTTGCTGCTACGGGTGCCCGTGCTACAGCATTTGCTGCTCACCCTGCTACAGGACTGTGTGCTGCTACCGGACCTACAACTGCTGCAACCCCTGCAGCTACCGGACCGTGTACAGGCGCAGAAACTGCTGTAGCTACGGGAGCAGTTACAGCCGATACTGCTACCCTTCCTGCTGCAGCTACAGGTGCTGCTACCCCTGCTGCTAAACCCAGGGGCAATACCCCTGCAAGGAGAATCAACCCCGACCCGGCAAGCGAAGATGAACGACTAATCTGAGGCAACGTTTACAGAAGCACTGAGCCCCTGTAACAGCGACCGAAGTCACTGCGAACGGGGAGCTTGGCTGCCCTCTAAAATTCCTTGGCAATTGTTTTTTTTTTTTGTTCTTCTTTCTGTCTGCTTCTTCCTGTGTTTCTCAACTATGAGTTCTCTCTTGATATTCTCCTGCGTTTAAACCCCTTTACACCCCTCCAGCAATGGAAACAACGATCTGCAGTTCATCTGGAGCTTCTTACAGTTGCTACAGTGGTGTCAAAGGACTTCTGCAAAATTAGATTTGTGTCATCTGCGTTTTCAGTAACTACTTGCAGTAAGGTGCTGCAGGACTGTTTAATGGGGAATTATTACAGCTGTCTCTCCTTTGATCTGGATTTACAAGTACCCAAAGGATGAACAACACAGCTTCAACAAAAAGGAATGTTCTGTATAGCATAGTGCAATGACTCATCTTCTGTAGCTCTTTCCAGTATCCCAAAACTATAATCTTTCTGTATCTGTGCCAACTCCTTTTCTTACTGCATTAAAATTTTTCTGCATGGAAAAAAAAAAAAAATGGAGTTCCAGTCATCTTCTTTCCTCTGTCCCTAGTTTACATGAATATACTGAGTGGTGGCATCCTGAAGGGACTTTCTGTCCCTAATGCTGGCAAAGCACTTCATACCCCTCCACATTCAGATCAGCTGGTCCCTGTAAATATGCTCTTTTCTTCTCTTCTACCTCTCAGAAATGCAAGAAATGCCACAATTTCTCCCTTTCCTTTGCTTCATTGAAACTATTACCAGATTTAAGGTTAATGTATTTCAGCATAATAAGGCTGTAATTGTCTTTATTATAATGTTTTAAAAGGAAAATAATTAGTCCCAGAACTCTATGGAGAGTATATAAAAATGTTCAGCTGAGCAGAATATTGTCTTATCCCTGGAAACCAAATTCAAGTGTTCTTGTTCCAGAGTCACAATTTCCCATCACATTCCTATTTAACAGCCAAATTTCATTACCAGCCATTGGAACATAAGAAAAAAGAAAAACTTGTATTAAAAGCAATGGGAAAAGTGTCAAGGAGGAAGTGGTGGCTTTTCCTGTCTTGATGCTGGCCTTGAAAAGTCAAAACACTGCCTTGATCTTCCACACAGACACGGGGCAGAACAGAATCCATTTCTATAGGTGCGGTTACAATAATTCACTAAATCCAGGGATTAAAAGCTAGAAGAAAGAAAGAAAGAAGGGGGGGGGGGGGGGGGCGGGAAAGAGAGGTAAACATTCCTTTAAAAAAATAAATAAAAAAGAAACAGCACTCAATCTCCCCAGGGCATTTTTGTAGCTCTTGTCTACCAGCTGCCCCTGGCCATGGAAGCAATGAGAAAGTATCATCATCTTCCTCCTCACACAGCCGCAGCCTCTCAGTTGTAGAACCAAGAGGTTCTACAGCCTCTGTCCATAACATTCAGTGGGAGACAAAAAGTGACAGTAAAAATCAGCCCTGACTCTGCTTCCTTCCAAAACATGGGCTCTGAGTACGCTTCCCTGAACTGACAGACAGAAACACCCCGCTGCCATGCCTCGCAGGTGCTGGCCACTGGATATCCATTTTTCCAACCAAGTTATTTGCACTGCAAAAGGCAAATTCCTCCCACTTCTCCATCAGGGAACACCTGATCTTTCAACCCTGATCTTTCCAGGTCCCCTCCATCCTGGGCTGTTTAACGATTCTATGATAATACATAAAACACAAACCTCTTTCAAAATTAAAACCCTAATGAGTCCATACATTTGTGGACTCTGCTTCCATATCAGAACACAGCCAGTCATGGATCATGTCCTAATCACATCACATTAGCCCAACAGCAGCACTGAAGTATTTTAAATGAACCATGTATTTGGAATACACCAAGTGAAAGCCCAGAGTTTAGAAACGTGCATAACCAGAGATACAGCTGAAGCTTCTCGCAGCAACAAGTGTCCATGTTTCTCAACTTGAGAAGGGCAAGTCTCCACAAGCCAGTCCTTGTGTACCCGAAGTTACTAACGTCGTCACCCAATCTGTGTGCTGCTATTGATTTCAAGATATTTAAGAAATCCAAGTGCAAAATAAAAACAGAAATACAGTATTGATGCAACAATTTTTAATGTGACTGAAAGGCAGATATACTTTTAGAAGCATACAGAACTGAAAGACTACATTCCCAAAGACACATCACACCCTGCCTATACCATTCATTCAGAGTTAATGTTTTGTACATCATTGCAACAAACAAAAAAAAAAACCACAATTTAAAAAGAACCGTAGAATCAAGGAGAAGCAAGCTTCTGATCACGAGGAGAGTTTGGGTGGCAAGAGAGCAAGCAGACACAGAGCAGAACAAAGATAAGTCATCGCAAGCACTTCAACAGCAGCGCAGGAGCGCTCAAAGCCTCCGCGGAGGGCGGCTGCTGTCACCAGGGCTCTGCACATCGGGGACCGCTGCTGCCAAGATTCGCCGTCAATCCGTGCTTGCCAGGCCTGGGTTGATCTTCATTTCGGGGACATTCCTGCTGGGTTTAGCAGGGGTAGCAGCTCCCGTAGCCGAACCTTTGGCCATATCGTGAACCGAAGGGGTAGCCGTAGCGGCCGGAGTAAAAGCCTGGGTAGCCGTAGCAGTCGCCAGAGCCGTAGAAGCCCCTATAGCCGCCATACAGACCCCCATAGCCGTAGCAGTCCCCAGAGCCATAAATGCCCCGGTAACCGTACAGACCGCCATAGCCGTACCGGTCCCCAAAGCCGTAGAGGCCCCGGTAGCCGTAGAGGCCCCCATAGCCCCGGTAGCCGCAGGGGCTCCCGCAGTCGTAGCCCCGGTAGCCATACAGGCTCCCGTAATTGCAGGGAGAGTAGCAGTCATCATCGCATTGGCCTTGGAGGAAAGTCATCTTTCTGCGGTGGAGGCAAACCTGAAACGCAGCAGCAGGGAGGAAAGCAAAAGTAATAAATACTTCCAGTGACAGTAACAGTCTCAGAGCCCAAAGACTTCTTCGCTGGTCCCGTGAGACCAAGGTCAGAAGCAAAATTATGACTAAATTCCTCAGCTCCCTATTACCTCCTATTTCTATAATTTTCATGTTTACCCACTGTTTTTAAACCATTTTATTTCTTTTCTAACTGAGATTGGTGAAAGTACTGACTGGAATATACCTGAAACAGATGAAAACCTCCTTGCTGCTGTTCCAGGATTTTTCTTAGAGAATATTGTTAGGAGTTAACGAACCTAAATTTCTTTTAGGATACCAGCTTTGCATAGAGCTCTACGTTCCCAAATCCTTCAAGAAAGCTTGAGGTGTCTGATGTTTGCCACGATAACACGTTTCAGCTTTTGGGTCCATTGCTTCAAGTCCCATTTCAGTAATTTACACCAATTTTAGATTGGCATCTGGAAACGCCGACAGCACATGCAGGAAACTACAGAGCGTTAGCACGCCTGAGAATCTGCTGTCCTGCCAAACAGACCTGAAGACCTCCCTTAAAATAAAACAGAAGATCTATGGAAGAACCTGCTGAGGGCCATGGTGGGGAAACCCTTCTCTAACCCTGCTGGAGGCAGCTCTGCAGGTCCTTATCATGGAGCCAGACACCCCAGGTATCAACAGCGCCGGGAAAGTTTCACCCCCAGCCTTCAAACTTGAACCCACCGGTTCCTGCAGCGCAGTAACCACCGGCACAAGGTACAGAGAAATCTCGCATTTCAGAGAAGCTACAATCCTAACGTACGTTATTGGACCGAAATTTCTAATCCTTATGAAGAGACTAAATGGAGAAAAGGCTTACCGAGTTCACCGGGAGGAGGAAGGCAAGAGTGCTGATGAGGAGCCTAGGGCTCCCAGCCCTTTTTATACTGTTTCTTTGCCCGCCTGGCTTATCTAAGACGCCCTGTGTATTCAAAAGTTTTGTAGCCTTATTGGTTGGAAAACAAATTTGCCTGTACACGTCATATCTTCAATTAATATAATTTTCTCCATTGTTTGGGATTATTAGTGTGTTCCCAGCCTCCCATATGTCACATACATTACAGGTTTCTTTCATCTTAAAATTTTCTGGGCCAACTGCATTCCTGATACCATTTTATTGTCTTCACTGTCAAAACTGAAGTTTATTTTTACATTATATAAAAGCATTTATAAGTTCCCAAAGCCACTGGAGGGTGAGAAATTTTCAGTAAAAAAGGAAAACCTTCTCATGTGTTTGAAAATATCTGTTGTTCACCAGAAACTCTGATGAACCGTGGCACAGGCTCCCTATTTAAAGGGAATGTAAATATATTTAGGTATTTTATATTAAACTACTTCGCAACTTCAGGAAACAGGACCAGCACAAACTACAAATAAATCTTAATTGCATTTCTCCAAAGTGTTCATGGTGAATAAAAGTCATGCTGCTGCATGAGCAGAATGTTTTCAACTGAAATACGACTACGGCATTGTTTGCAGTTTAGTTCACTAGAGGGCTTGACTGCAAGTTCAGCAGAACAAAGTTGAGAACACAAGTACGAACTTGGTCTGGAAAATAAATAAGGATTTTGGGATGTACTAAATGGTATTTTCCAAGGAACCATGTTAACATTTTCTTCGCAAAGAAGCAACCACATGTATCAAATACGGTACAATAGTGAGGAATGCTGGAGTTTACTGCAGAACTCCTTGTATGACCTTCACCTAATTTCTGGCATTAATTTGAATGTAAAATAAGAGTAATAATGAGCAAGCAGGATGTTGAGGCTTCCTCAGAATTTTGAATACCAAAGCACTTCATAAACACTCATTAATGTTTTCAATTTGCAAAGTGTTGCAGTATTTAAATATTAATAGTTTGTCACCAAAAGACACCCCCAGATTTAATAATATGGTCACTTACAAGACACATCAAGGTCTCTTGTTTCTAATTCCTAATAAGGTGATGCATTATATGTTTTATGAAAGTCAAAAACTACAAAAAACTCTCCTAAAATAGGAAGAAATATTTGGGAACATTCATAAGGCAGCTGAAAAATTTCTTCAAAATCACTGTTGTGGAACCTGTGACAAAAAAAATTCAAAGCTGCTGGCAAGACATCCCCACCAACACAACCAGGCAGTATGCACAGGTCATGATGATGTTGAATAGAAGCACTACTACGTTTCGGCACACCAAAGAGAAGCCTACTCCTTTTCTCCCCTACACATTGCACCATAGATGCAAAAGCCAAGCGAACGGAGTACCTACAAGCAGATTGCGCAACCAGTAATGGTCTAAATATCTCCCAAAATTATTCCTATCCATCCAACTACAAAGAATTCCATACAATTTTACTAGAAA
This sequence comes from Phaethon aethereus, assembly GCF_964289735.1. Classification (NCBI taxonomy): domain Eukaryota; kingdom Metazoa; phylum Chordata; class Aves; order Phaethontiformes; family Phaethontidae; genus Phaethon; species Phaethon aethereus. The sequence continues at coordinate 2,514,044 of NC_138604.1, forward strand.
TGTGCTGAGCCCATTTCTTCTTATTTTAAGATGAAAGAAATTCTAGAGGTATTACATGTGTGTCATAACATCAAACTTTGAAAATATGAAAATCACTGACTCCAATTACATCAATTGAAGGAATAATGCATGCAACAAGATATGTTGTATAACTAACACCTAAGTTTAAGAAGGTATATATACGGACCTACAACTCCAAAATTTTATTCACTTCTCTCGAGCTACTCTCCTCGGTGAACCAGGTAAGTCAATACTGACTCTACTCTCTTTCAGGTATAGATATACATACAGGCAAATATACGTATATGTTTGTATAAGTATTTTTGTGTGTGCACATGGACATATATATAAAAAAGGCACTGGTGTGCACATATATACATGACATATGTGTGTCTATGTATACGTACAGATGTTCTGTAAGAAACTTTTTGTCATTTTGGAGCTAATCGCAAACATAAAAGTCTCTGCAGCATCAAGGAATTCATTCACTGCAACTTTTTTGCTCTTCTTGTGCTTATTTAATTGTAGGCTTTAAAGCACTGAAAATTTGAGGTTTACTGCACAATTTTGAAGTCATAAATAATTTCCAAGTTCCAGTTTATTTTCATTAGGTCTTGGGAATTCAATTCCCTAGATAAAAACTTGGTGAAACATTTACTACTTTAAGATGACATCCTGGAAAGAAATTCTTTCATTTCATTGCATTCTTTGAGTTTATCCCATGCTGAGTGGCATGCAGCACTATGGGAGATAAGGGGATGCATGTGATAGTCTGTTGGTCATATATTAATGCTTATTCAGATGAGAACTGGCATATTTTTCTTTATTCAAATTTCTCTAACTCCTGGGGTGGGACAGTTCAGTTCTCAGCTGGTAAAACCCATATTCTCTATGTATAGTCAGCCACTTTCAGAAGTTGAGGGAAAAAATAGAAAAGTTGGTTGGGATTCAGGAGATTAGAAAAATAAATGAGATGGTTAAGAGGATGAAAAAGACCTGCAGAAGGGAGTGCGTTGCATTTCCTCAGCTCTGAGCCTTTCCTCCTGCTGTCAGCAGCCCATAAACTCACTTCGCTTCTGGGTGTGTGTTTCAGGTTTACCTGCATCAACAAACTATGACTTTCTACAGGAACCTCTATGATGATGGGTTCTACTCACCATTTGGCTATGAAGACATCTATGGTTTTGGGGGCCTGAATGGCTACCGATTTGGGAGCCCGTATGGCTACTACCGGGACCAGTACCGATATGGGAGCCCATATGGCTACAGAAGCTTTGGGAGCCTGTATGGGAACAGAGGCTTGATTGGTTACGGGGGCTACTATGGGTACGGGGACCTGTATGGATTTGGGTATGGCTACCCCTTCTTTTCTCGTTTTGGCAACAGATACGGCTGTTGAAACTGCTATCCATGCTGAACCAGCAGAAATAGCAACCAAGATATTAAAAGCAGGACATGGATTCATTGGCTAAGCTTACGGTGCTGAGAAACACTGGGCACCCATGCCTCTGGCCAAGTTCAGCAGGACATGTAGGTGCCAGGCTGTGTAAGACTACCCCGTATGTAACCCTCTCCAATATCTCCTGTTTCTTCAACTATTACTCTAAAGGGCAACTTGAATTACAGCAAGTACTGAGGCATCTCTACATCATGTTGATGGAGTAAAGCAAGACTTTCAGGTATGAGTAAAGTACCTTTTAAGTTAATTCACAGCCGCTTTGTCTTGCCATAGTAATAAGAGTTTCTGCAACCACCATGAACAAGTCCACTTTGCTCAGCTATAAACATCACCAAAGATGACATCTGGTAGAGAAGCTCCTGTTATATATCCATGCTGTGCCTCATCTGGCAGTGAACATGTTTTACAAGAAACTCTGTGAGCAACAATTCTGGACTGTCAAACTCCACAGTTTCTACAAAGAGAGAGCATCATCCAGCATCAGACACACTCTGCTTGCTGAAGACCCTTTTGTAAAACTGCAAACTTATTCTTCTTGTTACTCACTGTTTCTCATTTTCATTAAACTTACTCTGCTTAACAGTATCAGATGTCCAGTCTTCTCCTTTTGTCTGTGCTCATGCACTGTAAAGGGACTAGCAGTACTGCCACTCTAACCGGTAAGAGGGAGGTCTAGACTCCAGAAGTTAGAGAATATCACCACATCTCCATCCAGAATGCTCCAGCCCCGACTCGTTTCCCAGAGTATGAAGAAGTTCTACCTTGTTTTAACTAACCTGCAACCCTAAGTTTACACAAATAATTCTCCAGAAAAGGGCATCACCTGACTCTCTGTATTACCAAACACACACACTCATGGAGCAAGCTAGAGTTTGTGCTTGAAAAATAAATTTCAAAAGCAAGAGATTGAGTGAAAGTCTTATGGTCTGCCAAGGAAAGATAGCAATGACACTCAAGGTTAACGACACCTGAGAGAAAAGACCAAAGGCAACCAAGCCATGACCATCCGCTGGAGAGATCATCTCCTTTGCAAACTGAACAGCCAGGTTATTCAGGGAGTTCCTGTCAGCCTCTACCATGTCACCTTAGGAGATTGAGTAGTCTTGATTTAGATTTATAATATTAAAGATTATAATCTGGCATGGAACAAGGTGGTTCAACAAGCACAGCCTAGACAAAACTGCATGGATCCTATGCAAGCCCAGTTACACATCAAAGACATCACCAGAAGTCAAAAATCTTGTTGCAGAAGTGACTGTGAAGGGCCACCTCTGGGCGGATTTTTGAGAGATATCCTACATGGCTACCCCTTCTCATGGTGGCACAGACATTTCTGCATTCCTCGGCTGACAGAGCAAAGTGGAGAAAAAGGTCAAGAAAATAACTAGCGAAGCAGACTGGAGAAGCACTTTCATAGGCAGAAAAACAGCAATAGTTAGCAGAATAGTCCCCAGGCTGTAAATGTTGTTCCTCCAGCCCAAAGTCTATTTCTTTACATCCATGTCATGGCTTTCACTTAAACCATTTGACCTTGAACCGGACAGTAGCAGATGAGCCCCACAGATCTATTTCCTTGCCTGGGAAGGAGCAGCCACAGCCAAGAGGTGGACCTGGTCTTCTGCCTTGTTGCACAGAGCTCACCTTTTTCCGTCCTAGTTTGAGCAAGACAGCCAGATCAGGATGCCCCAGAAAGAGGGTAAGGGTAGCAACCTCCACCCTAGCCTCCTAGCAGGGCACGTCAGCAGTAAATCAGTGCAACCCTTTGAAACTGGCAAAGCTATTAAGACATCTTTTGTAATCCTTCTGCTCGCTGCTGTCAGCAGCAAAAAGGGCTGGGTTCCCCAGGGAAAACATTAAGAAATGTTGGAGTCTCCCACCACAATAAGTTCAGCTTATCTCCCTTGGATGCCCTCTGGCATACGAGGCTTTTCCCACCTGCACGCACAGCTCAGACGGGCTTACGGGGATGCACGGGAAGAGACAGACTAAAACACAGAAGGCCAAAGATCCGGATGAAATTCTCAGCCAGCCCAGAGCCCTTTGTCCCCAACATAACATCAGGTCCCTGTCCACATTTGCCGACACAGCAGTATTTATGAGGTTTCTTCCCTTCATCACAACCCACTCAGTGCGTTACCAGAGGCACTGTCACTTCTGACAGCGGGTGCAATCACCACCCAGTGCCTGGGGAACATGGCCCACAGGCTGTAATTGCCCGACAACCCCAGCCTTCCCAGACCTACCACCTCTCTCCACCTCACTGCCCCAGAGCCTCCTGAGCACCATAGAATAGTTTGGGGTGGAAGGGACCTTTCAAGGCCATCTAGTCCAACCTCCCCCCACCCCCCCCCGCCCCCCGCAGTGAGCAGACACATCTTTAACTAGATCAGGTTGCTCAGAGCCCCGTCCAACCTGGCCTGGATGTTTCCACCATCTCGCTTCCCTTTTTGCTTTGAAGATGCCACTTCATCTTCAGGGCACAGCCAGGATGTCCTGCCCTGCTGCAGGTCAGCCTTACGTAAATGCTGAAGCCCAACACAGAGAGTGAAACCAATTTCTCAGCCCAAGCACCTCTACCACAAGGCTCTCGCCCTTTACTTACCAGGCAGGGACTGGATCATTTTATTACCTGTTCACTGAAGAACATCCAGGTAATTCAAGACGTCCCAAGTCATTGTGGACTCGGGGTCCAGGCTATTCTCTGCCCCCCACCCCCAGCATAGCACCAATATTGATTTCCCACAGATCCATCCTAATATCTCAGGAAGTTCCGAGTTTCTCATACACCTGTTCAGGGTTTCATAGGGTTTTGTGCCCTAAGGCTTAAGAAAAGTTGGATGATTAGAGGAACTTTATGCCTGCCTATGCGATATTATCATAGCAGATGACATGTGCCTAATTTAGCTAACAGAAAACTCCTGTAATTTCATTTAAACTTCTGAATACCAGTCAGAAGCAGGATGCATTTACTGCATGCATGTGGGAAATTAACAATTTAAATCACCCTGTGAACAACCCACACATGAGGCACGCTGCAGGACACGCCTCCAGCACAAAGATTCACTGCAAGAATGAGAACCATTTTTAAAGAATAAGCTTATCCCAAATGAGAAACTGGGCCCCAACTGTTGCACAAACCGGACTAGAACATTTTTCAAAATATTTCTTGGAGTGCAATATTACGACAAAACCTTTGAAGAGAAGGGAATGTGGACCCTGGTATAAGAAAAGTAGCCTTACTAGAAGCAACAAGAGAAACAAGAAGCATTTCAAAATTCACCATATTTAGAGGAATATTCTTATCCCATAATGCAATAATGATCCTAGGGGACATTAACAAATGCTTCTACTATCTTAAAAAGATATTGGTAGCTTCTTAGTAAGTCCTCAGAGCATTTCACAGGAGTAGCTTTTATATCAAAATGAATAAAAGTTGTATTATAAATAATTCCATAGAAATCCACTGGCAAAATTTCCTAATTTTTCTGACACTTAGGGTTTTGTGGTAATGGCAAGTCTCAACTTGTTACATGGAAAGTGCAATCTGAGAGGCCTAAATAAAAAAATTCAGTTCATCCAAATACACCATTAGCATAACAATAAAGATTCCTTCATCTGGCTTCTGAGGTTTGGGGGATTTCTCTTTTACAGGGAAGGTTTTATGTGGTTGGTAAGAATCTGGTTTAATCATCTCATCTAAGACTCACCAACAGTCAATTACACACTATTACAATGCTGGTCAACTTTGTTTTCCTTACACATAAGGATAATAATTCTCCAAATAGTGACTACTATGAAGTAATCCTACATTCTCATGTCATCTTGCAATACCGAATTACACTGTTTCTGTAACGAAGTGCTAATATGCTACATAACCTTTTAAACACATACAGCAGCATGGAAAGCTCGTGAAATGTTTATTATCGATATATTCCTGAAGAAATTCAAAATTCCATGAATGAACATCACAATCCATTTTCACATACATAGGTTACATCGTTGTAAAACGCCGAGCAGAACAGTAAAGCCAAAAATTTTTTACGCTCAGAAATAACTGCTCTTACGTAACACTTGGCTTCAGCTTCCTCTTCGTAACACCAACTCTCCACGCACCTCTGCTCTGACGCACTGTATCACTGCCTAGATGGGGAGGCTGAGCCTGAGGACACCAGGTAACACACCGTGCCAGAAAAGCCAATATTGAGGAAAGAGCTCCACAGAGTGCTGAGCAAGACCAGGAGCCACAAAAGCAAAGATGTGGGCAGCCGTTTCATGAAGGGACAGCTACAGCGGAGAGGTTGCTGTGGAAAGGAGGTGAGCACACAACCTGCTGCCAAATCTCTCAAGAATATCATTGTCCTGAAGCAGACTGATAGGATCGGCTTGGTGGAGCAGGACAAAGGCATCTGAATTAGGAGCAGCAGAGGGGAACACACACAGACATGCACACACGCATAGAGGCAAATAACACATTGCAATGTCATGTTTAATGAGAAAGCAGCAGATCATACAGGGGCAGGATTACATAGCACAGATTACAAATTGCCCGCAACCTGTGGTTTGATGCAGGATGATTCATGTAATAAGTGATGTTGCTTCCCTATTGCAGCTCGGCATTGATACTCAGCCCTGATCACAGCACAGAAACAGAGCACAGGCTAGTTGACTCCACAACCCTTTTTTATGCATCAGTAGCCACAGAAGGAGCCTACAAAGGGATCTAAAAACGGATGTCATACCAGACACCCTTACACTGCCACAACGATACCTACAAGCCCCCAAGGAATTAGCAATAGAGCCCATAGCATCGAGAACAGAGCACTTAGAAAGACAGGAAGACATTAGAAAAAGAAAATCAGGGAGGGTAATCTGAAGATGAAAATGGATTTTTCAGGAGATCTGAGCACCTACAGGTGCATTTAATGGCAGTCCCAAATGCTCAACCCTTCCTAAATGCTGTGCGCTGGAGCTCAGCCACATATCTACATCCCGCTTGTCATCTCCTGGACATTCTTCTTTCAGCAGCAACTCTCGCTACGTTTAGCATGGTCTACAGCTTCCAATCGGGTATCCCCGTCCCCATCGGGCACCACCATAAACATGTGAGCCCCCAGGAGCATGAGCAGCACTAAAGCCAGTTCCAACTTCAGGGGCTCCTGCAGATCCCACGACGCTCTGCTGCGGGAAGGTGGTGAGGATCGGTCCAGGGAAGGTCACAACAACCGGCGGAGGGTAGATCACCACCCTGGAGTCAGGACACTGCCGAACACAGGGCTCGTTGCAGCTGTCAGCAATGGGCTGTGGCACAGCCACCCCACACGAGGAGGCACTGCCCTCGGTGCAAGGGCTTAAAGAGTGCACCATTTTTCAGGGATGGTTAATCTGAAGTGCAAGGGAATAGTACAAAAATAAGGCACAAATTCTTACAAGTGTCACGATCAAACATTATAAAAGACTACCAACAGGCTAGAGGGAAAGGCAGAATTTTCATAGCTCGGTTCCTAGAAGACACCTATAAATCTTGTATTGAACAATAACATCTGGAAATGAGTTTTCCTGAAAAATTAGAGCTCATAATCCAGATCTGCATTTACCAAGACCAATAGTTAACAGTCACAAATTTATTAACTTACATTGAGAAAACTTCAGCTTGATATCAGAATATTTGCACATGATTCACCCTGATTAAAACTATAAAGGCTTTGTTAGAGAGAGGAATTCAGATGAAACTTACCTACCTCACAAGAGAAATAAGACAAGAGAAATGGTCATACAAGATCTGATGGTGAGCACTTTTATACTTGCCCTTAGACTACCCAAAGTGTGAATCACCTACCCGCATAACATCCTAATCGATTACTAAACACATTTCTTTCAAGACTTAACTTTGTTAATGAATGCCAATTGTTTTAAGTAAATCACTCTCTGTAATTATTATTTATCCTTCTACCCCTGTGACCTGTAGTTTACTGCCTCACAGTCTCTGCTATTTCAAAACTTTATATAGAGGGGATACTCTGCCTCTGTGTGTTGGAGAAAGACAAATGTTTATATGGTTCATGTTTGACGTCCTCCATGAATGGACTTGTTCCTGGGCAAGTGGTAAACAGCCATTTTCTTGGAAGAAAATGTACTGGACCCAGTCCAGAAAGAGTTGCAAAAGTGAGGGATAACCCATGTTCTTGGCCTAGGGATAGCTAGGTTCATGGTTCTGTGATGAAACTAGGCTAATACAAAGTCTGGTTAAAGCTCTGGCACTCTGAAGAAATCCTGAATTTTATAGAGTTATATATCCAAATAAGTCAGAGCAGCTCTTCCAATTGGACACCACAAGTGCATTTCTTTAAATGTGCAAGCTTTAACAATAAAAAAAAGGAAAAAAGGGTAAGGCCCTATTTTATATGAAATTAAATGTCCCATACTGTGAAGCTATAAATCATAACATCATTTAGGGGAATGGCAAAAAGACAATAAATAGGATGTTGCTTAGGCAAGACCTTGTTAGGCATTTTTTCCAGGGAGTTGCTTCTTCAATAAAAGGGCACCTAAAGCCATTACAATAATAACGCATGTTGCGTATACAGAATGAGTGGAAGATGCCTTTTGGAATCCTGATTGCTCATGAATTGCAACTGCCAGTGTGGGGTTATCATCCATTAAACAGCTGCAGGAGGAGGAGGAGGCTTTCTGACACTCAACAGAGTCAGCAACAAATGCCAAGGATGGCAATGGCGTGTGCCATACAGACACTCCCACCGGACCATAGAGGGTGGCAACTTGTCCATTCTGATTTGCACTTCATTTTACTTGAAAACAAACACATTTTGCTACTTCTGTAGTAATAGAGAGGACCTGTTTGGTCCGTTCTGTTATAGTGAACCTCATCTCAAAACCTGCTCCCTTTCTCCCAGCAGCAGCATGTTCTTGCAAGGAAAAGCTTTCCTTTGGTGGAGTTAGAGGTGGATGTGGTAACACTGCAAAACAAAGTTCCCCACTTCCAAGGGATCTCAGGGAAAACATCTTCTATATCATCAGATTGGCAGCAAAATTACTTTGAAGGGCAGGACTAGACTCCACTGCATTTTATGCTACTGTGGAGTAGAAACCACAATCAGGATTTCTGCAGCAATGGGTAATGACTAGGATGCTTTCCTACTTCAGTTGTATACCAAGATTTATCTTCATAGTGTCATAATGTTTGAAGATGACAAGATATTTGTAATTACTTCAGAAAATTGTCTCTGCCTTTTCTGTAATTGAAGATAACTACGTAAATTGCAACATGCGTCTTTATCTCAGCTTAGATTAGGTAGCAAATTATCCCTAAAGTAATTCCTCAGAAACATTGGAATTAAATACCTAATTACTATTTTCAAGTTAGCCAACTGAAAATAAAACCAAATGGTAAGTTTTGTTTTAGAAATGTATTAATATTTTTGTCTTGAAAAAGGTCAAGATCTTCAGTCCAGTGTCAGAGGAATCCACACTGCTGGGACTTGTTTCCTTCTCGGCTGCAGACTGCTTGGGGTTAATGTCACTGCAGGGTCCATTTACCTGAACATAAAGGCTAACAACGCTGACAGTAGGCATGCCAATGTTTTCTGAAAGCATTTTCAAAGCACATCGTAAAAGCTCATTATTGTTCTACACAACCGATGTTGTCATATGTATTCTTTTTTTAACAAGCCTATTACAACTGCCAGCTCAAGCACTGACAGAGATGACAAGGAAATAAAAGTGATGAGTCAACCAGAGAACCAATGAACCATAGCCAAAATTCAGTACCTAAAGAGCGTGTCCATAGGGAAGTAATGCAAGAAAACAGTGTACATGTCAGCCCAATTTACCAGTTAAAACAAGCTTAAGAGTCAAACTCCACCACCTTAAAAGCTAAAAATACTAAACACAAAAATCATCATCTTTGCATCCTTCAGGAGACAGGAAAAACACCTGAGCGACAGACAAGCCATCAACACCTTCAAGCACTCAGAAAGTGCTGACAGGACACATTTATTCTGTATTTAACTGAAATGTTAAGATTCTTCATAAGAATTTAACAGTCCTCTATCTGTAAGGATATGCAGGAAAGATCTATAAAAACTTAAAGGACCAAGCTAGAGCTCACCACAAGAGCAAAGAGCTCTCTGAAGACATCCAGTTGATTACACTGCCCAAAAGAAGCAGACAGATATCAAGAATCAAATCTACCCCTGAGACAAATGAAACACCACAACAAACAGATTTATGAAATTTCAAACTCAAAAAATATGTGTGGTTTAGTGTGCACACCACAGCAGGTGAGGCAGGAACCTTAGAAATAATTACATTAATTACATGTTGGCTTTGGCTAATAAGGACTTTGTGCCCAAAAAGGTGTCCTCTCCACCAGGCTGAGTAGGAAGATATATAAAAGGAATTTGAGGCTCCAAGCTTCATCCATTTCTCTTGGTTTCTCCTCCTCAAGCCAGGTATGTGTGATCAGCTCAGCTGCTTTATAACTACCATACTACAGCTGCGTAGACTGTAACCTTGAGAAGCTTAGCACATTTAATTTCCTAACAAAGAAAACAGACATGAGAAACCACTGGGGTTTTTCCCCACTTTGTCTTAAAGTTAACAATACCATAAAGGCTGTGAAGAGACAGCAGTTGCAGGGGGAGCTGAATTCGCTGGTGACTATGAAAGTGTGGAACAAATAGTGTGTACTTTTTAGAAATAACACCTACTGAAACCCTGGAATTACACTTAACTTAATTTGCTTTACTTCAGACAGAAGTTGTGCGCTCCACTTTTCCTTTGCATTAAAAGATTGCATTTTACCGTTTCATTTCATGCTTCATTTCTCTCAAAGGAAAAATCTTTCTTATGAACCAGGCTTCAGATATTCCATGAGTAAAAGTCCAGAGCTATTCTACTTCTGAATGACCAGCCATGCAGCTTGATGCCCAACTTTAAAACAGGACAGGCTTGGAGGTGTGCTGCAAACATCCCAAGACAGCCTTGATGTCTGCTCTCTTCTACACAGAACGGCTCCAAAACTGTTTCCCTATACACTTAACCAAACCTATCACTTACTACTGGCCCAGCCTCAAACCACCCTGCATTATTGCACAGAGAATGACACACTTTCCCATGATTTAGCTTTCCATTAGGTGCTTTGAATCTTATAGATGTAAACAGCTACAAAGACAACATGCTTTGAAGAAACCCAGCCCTGGGCTCAGCACCACAAGATTTGTAGCTGCTCCCAGTAAATGGGGAATTTCCCACTCAGACAGTGCACCTCTACAGAGGGCTCTCAATCTTTTATCAACTGGCCCTGAGACTTCTCATTGCTCCATGTGCTAGTTCATGCATCAACATTAAGCCATGAACAATAAAATCACCAGGAAAAGAAGAAATACCCATTTTTCCATTGCCAAGGGTTGTTACCTAGCAGCTAAGGCTCTCCATGCTGTGTTATGAGCGATGCAACGGAAAGGTGAAGAGAAATGATCTGCCAGGCTCTGGTACTACACCAAGGCAAATGCAGAGATGGAAGTGCTAAGAAAGGCTCCTGCCTCTGAGCATTGCCATCGTTAGACTTAGCTAATGGGACACTGCTTTATCTGCATGCCCACTGGGAAAAATATTTCCCCCTGAAGCAGATGGCATTGGCTATTGCTTAACATTTGATATTAACATGAAGCACTGACCTTACTGCCTGCATCCATCATTTTGTCCCAGAACAAGGGGTTGCAACGAAAGTCAGTATTCAGGGTTATAACTATATTCTCCTTGATATACAAACTTATGTTGTATTTACTAGTTATGTAAAGTCAGGGAGCCACACCACTAAACTCAATTGGTCTTCCTCTAAAGAGATTCTCTGAGCTGGAAAGAAGAAAAAAGGAAGAGAACACTGAACTTTATTGAACCATTGTCATGCCTCATGTCATGAGCCTGTATCAGAGCCTATTCTCACCCCACACCTCAGCTTTGCTCTACTGATAAATTAGAATGGTCCTCACCGGTACCATGCTTGCGCAGACCTGTGTTTACCCGTACATAAAACAAGAATAGCACTGACAGAGACTATTAAATAGCATCTTCTTAACAGGACCTCTTAAAAGTCCTCACAAATGCTCATTAATGTTTTACATGAGCAAAGCTCTCCAAGCTGGACTCATTATAATGAACGCCAGCACATACCCAATTTAAAGGATGCGTCTCAAGACGTCAAAGGCTACTAATTACATCACATGTAGGGAGCAGTTTTCCTTCTGATGGACAAACAAAAGGCACATGTACAGGCAGCATCCACACAGGCACAGATGAGGTCTAGGTACAATCCAGCAGCTGTTGGGATGGTCACAGAGTAAGATAATGGGGTCATTACAAAAGCACTCCCCTCTCCTTTGCTATCACTGGGATGCCATAACCTAGTCCAACCTGGTAACTCCTTGTTTCTCACCCAAGGAACCCAACCAGATGTCACCAACACAATTGCTACTTAGATCAGAGTGCCCGTAGGACCACAGCTCCCCAAATAAAACACTGCCCCCACAGCCAGCTTCTAAATCCTTGGTAAAGTCATGAATCCTTGCAGGTTTAGCTATGCCAGTTTCCAAGCAGATTTCAGTTTACCACAGGACAACTCCTGGACACAGCCCTGAGAGTTTTACGCCCCACCAAAAGGCAGCATTGACTTGCCTGCACATCGACATTGTTTCCAGCCATAAAAAGCAACTAAATGCAAAGCCTAATAAAATCAGGGGATGACTCTTATAAAGTTTGAAGAGCACTAGATCATCCATACAATGAGCAGCCAAGTGCCAAGATTTGACTAGATCCCTCCCAACCTCGCTTTGCAAAGCCAGATTCCTCGATGCCCGCAGCTGCCTACCTGCATTTAAATGAACAAAAGGGAAAATGGACTAAGGATGACCATTGCCCACTCCCCACTGCTGCTTCCTGATTGTCAATCTGCTAAAAGAAGCTTTAGGAGGAGAGGGATAGATTTCTTTACATAACTAATGAGGTCAATGGAATAAAAGGTGGCACTTACTTCTCCCATAAAGATTAAAAATGGAAAGAACCCGCAGGGTGTGAGGTGCATTTCATGATATTTGGGGATAACAATATATTAATAATCACAAGTGAGTAAAATAATTACAGCCAATGAAAAAGTTGCATATGAACAAATTCTTTCCTATATCTAATTAGGATTTGGTACACAGTGGCTCAGGTTTCCCAAGCAGTCTAAAAGACCATATAAAAACACGCATTTCCAAGATTTCAATCCAGTTCTTACTCTCCACTGCGAGCTCGGTAAGTTATTTGCCTATTTTTAACTAGCAAAATATCCTTTTGTTGGTACTTTGAACTTGAATCTAGATCCTGCAGAAATACTCTGAAACTGTAAATTAAGGGAGTTGTTTCTTTTAAAGGATTTTTCCTGGGATTGGGGGGGGGGGAGGGTGGTTTTGGGTTTTTTTCAGACATAGACAGATAGTCTTCTAAAGTTGAGCCTAAGATTTTACAGAACCTTACCCAATTTGGCATGTGATGTTTCCACTTTGATCTGGCCATTTAGGTACCTCTCGATTTCTCCTATATTAGAGGCCACTTATTTTAGTGGTTCAAGGAACTATTTCTATTGGCAGCTGACCTTTACCATCCTCATCAGAGACTGATGTAGATTATTTCTATTATAACACAGAAGCTAATTTTCTTCTGGCATAACTGAGGGAAAATTTGGCTTCTGCATATTTGAGACCCCTTTTACACACTTTTGTGGATTCTTCTTTACAAGAGCCAACATTACTTACCCGCTTTCAAAATATAGCAAGAAAACCCTGATCCAATCCTGCCTGGCATTTCTCCTGTGTCTGCAGTTAATTGTCAGCAGACATCTTTACGAACAAATCATGCCGATCTACAGTAGCTGGGACCTGACCCCTGAGAGCCTGTTCTTCGAGTAGTCCTGTACATCTGCAAAAGCAACTGCCACCAAATTGCAGAGTACAGACACCCGGGTGCCATTTGCTAATGCTGAGGAAAGCTGATCCGTAGCCAGATTTTAAATTTCAATTAGGAAACCCAAGGTCTCAGCACTTCCCCACGCTCAATCACATCTTTGGAACGGTCACCTGCTGTCTTCCAAGCAAGGCAGAGGCAGCTCTGATATCCCACGGCTACGCAACGCCTTTCCCAGGAGCCGGGACAGACCCTGCGCCCTCCAGCCTTCAAGGCAGGCCACCTCCACACCAGGAGCAGCTCAGCCCCGGCACTACGGGGTGCTCCACAGGCTAATCCAGGCAGCTGAGGTGCAGGCACGAGCAGACACCTCCTGTGATTCTTGCAGCCCTTTGGTTGCACCTTCTAGTGGAGCAAACTCCAAGAGAAAGAGCAAGAGACGGCAGAGTAGCTGGTAAAGCAACTACACAGCTGCATTCTGAGACGCAGAGGGTTACATTTGACTTCTTCTACGGGACACTGGCAGCTTGAGCTAGACTTCCAAAAGTCACTCTGTCCTTAATGAACATTAGGCTTTTAAAAATAGAGCTCTGCCACATCACCCTGCCAATTACAAAGATAACAATCCTCTGTTCTGCAATTCAAATTAGCATAAAGGGCAATACTTTCTTTTGCTTCACCTAGTGCCAGCAGAAAGCAATTCCAGTTTCAACTGAAGCATCTGGAAAGCAAAAAAAAATGATAGCCCTTGCCACAAAAAGACGAGAACCTCAGCACTAATCCCAGATACGCCATTGCCTCACTAGATGAAGCACGCAGGTCGCTTCACAGCTATGCCCGAAACTCCCCTCCTTCTAGGGATAATAGCTACCTGCTTCACATGACATCCAAAGCCATGAAAGAGATCATTAGTTAAGTGCAACGCTGTGCAGTTTCTGCTACGGAGGGGAGGGCTGACAGTCAGGGCAGCAAGCTCAACCAGCACAAAGGCAACTTGTCAGATACAAGAAGTGATCTGCAGGCAACCCATTTATCTTCCTTCCCTTCTTTGTTTTTTAGGTTCATCTCCACCCCAGAACAATGGTTTATTATGGATACCAGTACAAGCAGCAGTGCTATATTCCAGGCGGAGTGAAGAACGCCACACCAGAGTTCACGCAGTGCCACAACCCCGGTGCGGTGAAGTGCATGTCGTGTGCGTCATGCGCTTCCCAAGGTGCCAAGCTGTGCACTGCGAGGAAGACCACACACAGCAGCCCCAAGTGCTCCGCACCATGTTCATCACGGTGTGTTGAGACACACATTGTGGAAGGCCACTCTCCCTCCTGCAGCCCCAGGTCTCCCGACCTGTGCACCATGGCATTCCCTCAGCCCCACGTGCAGGGCAGGGAGCACCTCTGCGTGCCACACTGCGGCCAGCCGGGCGTTATGAGATGTCCTCAGATATGCGCTCCAGCTCACGTGTGCCAATGCAGCTCATACCCTTATTCATACCAGTGGTCCAATAGCTACCACTACAACTGCGGGCAACAATAAGCTCCACGGAGGTGCCCACAGAACAGCCGGGCGATGAAGCGCAAGATGCACACCCACAACCAAGTTCACAGGCACAGGTCTCAGAAGCACAACTCTTCTGCTGCAATTACTGGGGCTTGTGGACAACCTGGCACCTTTACAAATCAGCTCTTATTTAATCCTCTCCGTGGCATACCCTGCATTAGATTTAGAGGTCTCATAGCTTCATATCTGCACTCTGATCTACAGCACAGACCTCGACTGCATGAGCCAGTTTTTCCTTGACTGCCAGTGTAAAGGATATGTGAGTTTTACCATGGGCATAATCACTCACATGGATGACATTGCATCGTCAAAGTGGCCTCAGCCAGCCCAGTGCAAACAAAAACTAGGTCCTTTCATGCTAATGTTGTTAAGAGCACACATTTCTTTCTGCTTTCAACTTTGATCCAGAGGAGATTTTGTAAAGAAATCTGTTTTTAATTCTGTGTTTTGTTCTATATGCAAGCAACAGAAAAAGACAAGTACACGTAAAATGGTGGAAAACAAGACTTGACTTTCAGGTCAAGGGGGTCTACTGTGTGAAGCAACTCGCTCTGGAAGCACTTACTACTTTAATATCCACCTCTGATGTACCAGCTGAAAGTCAGAGTACTTGCTCTATAGTCTGTATTACTTTATTCTCTATGATATATAACCAACATCTCATATAATAAAGCCTCTACTGCATCGAACCACCTGCTTCCTATTTTGTTTTTTCCCCTCCATGCCTTTTCACACTTGACTCTGGAGCTGAAAATCCCCCGTTGTACAGCAGCCATGGAAAGACAAGCTCTGCTTCCACCTGTGGTGGTAACAAATACTCGGCTCCAAACAGTGGATCTGAGAACAACATAGAGAAAAGCTGAGACAGCTGTAAGATGACTAAGACTGTGAATCAATAAGCTACCAGCAAACACTGGAATTGTCAGGGCAGTGCTCTAACCCCTGGACCACACTGCTCTATGTGGTAGGACATTAAGCTATTCACAAATTGAGGTGTTATGACACCATCCACCAATAAACCCCAATTAAATTTACCCTAAATCATTCCTTGTGTGTTTGTAAACTGTACCCCAGCAATCCCTTGCGCTCCATCATGTGGCAAATGGATTCAGGGAGCGTGAGGGAGCCATGGCAAGGCAAGCCCCAGGCAGGACCACACTCCTTCACAGCACAGCAGCCAAGGGCTCTGCACAAAACTCCCAAGCTGTCAAGGACCCACAGCACCACGAACACCCAGCCAGAGTAAATCATCAGTATCAGAACAAGGTATAGCAGAAATTGTTAGATTTGCAGTGATTTTTTTTTGTTGTTGTTCAGTCATGACACGCATTGGGATTAATACTCCCAAACATGTCACTTGTGGCAAGGTTAGGCAGGCTGCAGGACTCCAGATTCAGTTTGATTTGCACAGAAAGGAAGCGTCTTTTAAAAGAACAAAAAGTTTGAAGCCAAAAATAAAGCAAGTAGACTGTCTTAGAGACAGAAAAAAAAAAAACAGAGACAGCAGCTCTGAAGTGGCACAGCTTCCCTGGAGTCAGCAGACGTGAGGATGACTTATGCCTGCTCCAGATCTGCCTACTAGCAGAGAAGTAATGAAGTTGTGCTCTCCACCAAGTCGCCAAAGGGCACACCTCTAATGTGGTCGTGTTCAAAGGAGGGTGAAGCTGTTTGGCGATACGCAGCAAGGGGAGCACTCTCCCATTCCCTCTCCTGGCTGCCACGCTACAGCCGGTGAATACAGCACATCAGCAGCGAGAACAAAGGAGACCTTCTGCATCTCCCTTCATGGTTTTTCACCCGTACCTTTGTGCTACACCCAGGCTCTAAGAAGTCCTGGGTAGTCAGTACTATGTGTTCATCTGGGGAACTTCCCTGTTTAAGAGCTCATTGCCTCAGTTCATCATGTTCTTTACATCACTTGCCTGGAAACACTTCTCATTTGCCCAACCCTGCTGAGCTCCACCACTTCTGGTTGACAATATCGCAATGAAAATGCACGTGATTTTTATTGAGATGTGTCTGTGCAATACAGCTGCCTGCTCTTTCAACAGGCTGGGCAGCAGCTGCCACATTTTTGTTATTCCTAATTAAAAACAAAAACCATTTCTACCATTCAGAAACCTCTATCACACTTTCAGATTTGTCTACAGACAGATGCATCAATGTAGTTAAACTCAAAATGCCACGCAGTCAAGTTGGCCCGGCCCAGGGAGACGGGGAGCGTTAGGTCAGAGTTACGCCGCAAGCACCGCGGTCCACGAGCCCAGCCCAGCCTGCCCTGAGGAGCTCAGCCTGGCCTGTGCCAGCCACCCGGCCCTGCCCCTGGATGCTTGCAGGCTGAAAAGAAACAGCAACTCGGTCAACTAACACAAATTTTGCCCTTGACAATGATACATTAGGTCCTCTATAACTGCAGATTTTAGAACTAAAACAATATTTCAAAATGGGAATGCTTTCACCAGTAGCTGATAACCAGTATTTTAACTCAGCAGCATCACGAAGAATAATCCCTTCTTTTGCTTTACCTATTAAACTGTCTTTGTCTCAGCCCATGAGTTTTCTCACTTTTACCCTTACAATTCTCTCCCCCATCCCACCAGGGGCGAGTGAGTGAGTGGCTGCGTGGTGCTTAGTTGCTGGCTACAGTTAAACCACAACAATAATTCAAATGAAAACTCCAATAAAAATATTGTGAATGTAATTAATACCAAGATCTTTCCAGTTTCAAGTGGGAGAGCTTAGGAACACGTTAGAAACCTTTGTCCCATCCCAGATTTAAGTCCCCAGCCACCATCCCACAGGAGAAGGGAGCTGACAACCCCAGGGTTTCTCAGAGGACACATCAAGTTCTCAACAAGAGCCAGCAGGACCTCAAGCCTTCGCAGTCTGAAGCTGACTTCACAGGGTGAATTTGTTCTCTCCTGATTGGCTTTGGCTTACCTCATACCTACAGTTCAAAACCTAGCAGGAAGAGTAAGAGAAGGGCTGCAAATCAGAAGTGTGATTTAGTGATTGGTGGCATCACCTCTCCCATGTAAGAGCTGAAGCCACCAGGAGCATTTCATAGCTAGGGATTTGCTCTTTCGTCCCTTATTTCTGGTGCAATTCAAAAGCATAGTAGCTGGGGGCTTTACCCTCCTTCCACAAAAAATCATCCTGCCTCCAACATCAGCAATAAAGCATCCAAAACCACTTCTAGCACACAGCAGCCAACAATTCAGAGACCAGACCCACAGGCACCTCTTCCAGCCCTGATCTGATGGAAAGCATTTTCCATGCGTGACCAAAACCACCCACTGCATCAGAAGGGATCAGAGCAGATATCCACGAGAAGGCAGCTCCCTGCACATCCCCCAGAGCTGCATTCCCTGACCCCAGGCCAACACCAGCTCTGCAGCTGCAGCCCATCGGCTCCCACCATTGCCACTCCCTGACCAAAATCATCCAGCACCTGCTGCTCAAAGCCTTTCATTTACTACTGATTCACATGCAGCATTCAGAGTTTATTACTACTTTTCAAACTTTTTTTTTTATATCATACTCAGAGCCAACTTTGTGTTAACTAACCTCACAAAGCACAGGAGCTGCCTTTATTCCAGTGCATTATTTTAAAAGCCCAGCTTGCTGCAGACAGTAATTTATGCTGGAGCATCACCTTGACATGCTCACAGCTGTCACCTGGTGGACGTGTATCTGCATTGAGCCACTTGCCCTAGAAACCAGGCTCAGGATTTCCAACAGCCCAGAGAGCACCCCAGCTATCCCAACACATCTGCAGTCACAGCCTGGGTAATGCAGTCTAGCTATGCCCTCCTCTGGGCACGACCAGCTTACACAGTTTCTGGTTTTCAGAGGATCTCCGACAGCATCGAAGCCATCAGCTGCTCTCTCACAATTAGCCAAGCTGCATTTTCTTCTGAAGCACAGACAGCAGCTCCTTCTCTCTCTTGAAAGGGGCCAGGTCAAGGACACACTTCAGTGTTGAGAGCCCAGAACTGAGCAGCACCCAAAACCCTGGTGCTGGAGCAGAGCAAGCAAAAGGTTAAGATGCTATTCTCCAAAGTGTTAGGGAGGCCCTTCGATGCCACAGAGGAGTTAAAAAGCAGGTAGAAGCCTCTTAGACTTTCTCAGATATAGCCCAGGTATAAGACAGGATCCTTCAAGCCAAGGATTTAACTCCTTGAGAAACTATATAAATGGTCAGTAGAGAAAAACAAAAGCTAGAGCAGCCCCAAGACTATTCCAGCCAAAGACAGCAGCAGTGAAACACAGTCCTCCATAATAGCACACAGGTTAAAACCCTCCAAAAACGTTTTTCACTTCAGCCCTTGATATGGGAATTAAGTACCTGTGGTGGTCTCACGGCAGGGCTGCAGAGCAGAGCTGGCCACAGACTTGCAGGCTCTTCTTCACTCGCAAACATTTTGCTTGGAAAAGTCTCCTCCTCACTAAGAAAGGCAACCCTGGGTGGGTTTCAATAGAGAAGCAGCTTGCAGATAAATAAACTGATACAAATATGAAATCCTTTCTGGAGAAGGAGTCAAAGCAGAGTTTTCTCCACCGTTCAGCCAGTACAATCACCAACAATCTATTACAGAGAAGAGCAGAAAAGAGCTTTCTTCTCCATCCAAAGCAAGTTTTCCTGTTTCTAAGTTTCAGCTATTTCTACCAGCTTCATAACACCCTCCTGGTAACTAACACCTGCACCAAGACCTCTCTCAAAAGACCTTCTGCATCAGGAAAGGGCAAAGGCTGGGGGGGGGGGGGACGACAGCTGTATTTAATGTGTGCCTGGGTCATTGGCTGACAAGCATGGGGCAGCTGAGGGCAATCTGTCTCCAAGCAGACGTACAGGGGGCATGGGTGGGGGCTGTAGCTGGTTTTTGCATGGCAGTATGGGTTGGGGGGGTGCCTGTCAAATCTTTGACGTGCTGGGTTTGGGGAGAATTCTGTTGCTAGTTTTTCTCTAGCATAAAAACCTGTTCACAACTCCCACTACTTCAGAAGCTGTTTGCAAATCTAAAACAAAACCTTAATATGGAGCTTTTTTCTGCTCAAATCTTTTAGAAAAATCGGAGCATCCTAGAAGCTGAGTTAGCAACAGACCTTGCGTTTCTTCCTGTTGTGATGCATATGCTAAAAGAGACAGGGGGGTTTGAGCAGGCTGCTGTGCTTTGAAAGACATCTATTGGCTTTGCTAGGTTTGGGAGAAATGGTAGAAGGTGACTGAGAAGAGCTTTTAGGGAAAGTCTTTTCATGTGTTCATGCAATTCTTTTAAATTCCTAATCACTCTAGCAGGTGTGGGATCTTCTTAACTCTGGGGGATTGGAGAAGCCCTGCTTTTTGAGACAAGTTATATAAAGTCTTCTTCAAAGCAAAGAGAATGAGCTAGATGGTCGCGGAGCACCATCCTGTGGCAGTGCAGGTGCTGAGCTGGAGGAATGTGTTCCCTCCTGACTCACCACCCCTCATTCCTGGTAGAGCTGCAGGTTCTTGTCGTAATTAGCTGATGCATAACCAGAGCTCAGCTGATCCCCAGCCCAGATGCTGCTATGGATGCAAACCAGCGAGGAGTGAGATGGGCAGACGAGCTATTTGAACAACACTTATGGAAGGTCTGGTGTTCTCCAGGGACCTCTGTAGGGCTCAGCCCCTGACTTGTATCAGTAAAAGAGACAATTTTTCACTTGCCAGTTTTTGTTCTTCACTTTGAAGGGAGAATCTGAGGTGTTGCATAAGGTGGTTTTGGCAGTTAAAGAATGAATGTGGGTGTGGAAGGGCAAAACAGTGCAGGAATGGTGTGCCTGGCTGTTGAAATTGCAAGTTGTTGCACTGATGACAAACTTCTGGCTGTAAAGTCAGTGATAAAGTGATGCAACGCTTGCCAGCAGCAGAGATGTAGAAAAGCAGGTATATGGTGCTAGGGACTCCTATGTGGTGGTACTGACTTGCCCATGACTAAGTGAAGTGGTGGAGAAATGGGCCAGCTTTAAAAGGAAAGAAGTGGCAAACCTGTTGAATGTTAATATCAGATTACTGTGAGAAACAAAGGGTTTCAGCTGCGAAGGCCAAATGCTGCATCTCCCTCAGCTGTGGATGTCACAGACCTTGAAAGGTCCCTGATCCAAAGGTTCCAGTTCCTTTCCATTCTGGAGGGACTTGCTATTTGACTTGAGTTTCTGGGGCTTTATAGGTGGCTGTCCACACCATTAGTTTATGCTTCTGCCTGCCTTATTGCCCTGCTTGTATCGTATGGGGATGTCACCAGCATCCACTAGTGACCACCAGTCACCAACTGGAGGCTTCAAAGGAGAAAATCCTGTTTCATTGCGGCACTTGGCTGTGTATATCAAGTCTTTTCACTACAGGAAGAAATAAGGTTTCCTGCAGTGTCAAGAGACTGCATTTGTCCCTCTCCACCCCAATTCCCTTTAGCTTTCTCTGGGTGGTGCTGATAGGATGAGGCTGAGAAGAGCGGGGAGGGCTGACTTCCATAGCCATATAGCTGTACTGTGTGTGTAATTCTAGGAGGAAAATCTGGGGGGACTCTCCCCCTGAAATGTGAGTCATAAGAACTTCTTCAGGTGTCCTTACCCCATGCAGAACATCATATTTCTGATGTGTCCTACTCTGTCCTATAAAACAGGTCATGGTTTTGCCGACCTCTACTGACATTCTCATGTAAGTAACTAAGAATCAACTGCTGAAGGGGAAATTCTCCATAATCTTTAAAAATCATGATGCCCTGGAGCCATGAGGCTTCCCCCTGCTCCAAAGTTGTCAACCTAAAATCAGTGTTGGTTCTGATGGACCCTGTGTCCTAATTCAGGGTAGCTGCATGATCAGTAAATGCCCAAATGGTGCCATGAGCTGGGATCATTGGAAGGGGTCCCCTGTGCTGGTGGCATTCCTTACTCCAACCATCGTCACCTTACTGTCAGACCAGTTAATCTTCATTTAGTCTAAAAGCTCTCTTGTGAAGCCTGTGGGGAGTTCCCAGGCAAATAAATTAACTATCGGATATGACCACTGATGATAATGAATGGAGCAATTAAGACTTTCCATTTGATGACTGTAATTTTAATGGGCTGGTGCAAGGCAGCTGAATAATATGGGAAGGAAGCTGCATCAGTGTCATAGGTAAAAACTGGGCAGATGACCCACTAAAGAGCTGGGTGGATCATAAAAATAGGAAACTATGCAGTTAAACTTGCCAGGTGATGAGCAGCTCCAACTGTCTTCCCAAGGATTTTGTCCTGCGCACAGCCATTGTCACCATTGATCCAACACTGGACGCTAAAATGAGGTTGGCCATGACGCATTTTGAGTGGTGCTGATGCCTAGGTGACAAATGATATGTTCTTCAAGCAAGATCTCCTGGCATCTCAGAAATGCTCCTATTCTCTGTTGGAGAGGAGAGCATGAGAAAAATGCCCACTGTTGAGATTCTGCTGGGGAATGAGGTGCTGAGGCAGTGGCCATCACCTCATTGCTACCCCAAGTCTCCTCTGTAACCCAGTCCCATGGGGTGCTGTGCACGGGTACTGCAGAACTCCTGCATGTGAAGATAAATGGCTTAGTGCAAAGTAGGATAAAAGAAAGACTTGCTCCAATATTTAGTGCTGCAGAGAGTGAAACAAAACACATGGGTTTCTTGCCCCCTCTGCCCCTGCAATGGATGCTGTTCCCTTTTGGAAGATCTTGAAATGTTGAGTTAATGAGGGCATGATCTGCCTGCTTGGGCTTACTGGGAGACAGCAGAATTACCTTCTATGAGGAGAGTCTGCTGTGTAAATAAACTGCGAACAAAGGAAAGGCCTGGCTCTTCTCACACTGCTACAACCCAGGAACAGCTTCATTAAAGCCAAAGGACGTTAAAATATCGCTTGCACCCAATGCCAGTGGATTGGACAGTGGGCAGGTGCCAGAAGCTTCCCATGAATGTCCTGTCACATGTCCCATTTCCCAAAACATGGACGTCTCTGACCCATGGCCCTGAGCTGAATGAATTAGTCATCTCCAGCCTAAATGTCCCGTAATGGCAAACCACATTTTCCCTTATCAGGCCAGGAAGTCTGGCTCAGGAGGTGATGTCTCTGGGTTCAGCCATCCCACAGGACTCTGGGGTGGATGTGCATCAGTGGTCCATTCTGTATCTCATTTCCTATATGTAAACAGAAGGAAATGGTCTTCTCCCACCTAACGAGGTGTCGTTGGTCTTGGGGCTTGCTCTCTGGTCACCATCTAACATGTGGGAAATCCAATACCAGAAATAATGGGCTCTTTGACTGGAACTGTAATTATACAAACGATATGGGCCAAAGATCCACGTTTGAAGGAAGGTAGTGGCTTTTTACTGTGGGATTTAGGTTGCTTTATGCCTAGGTTTTCCTGGGTGCTGTGTGTGTGCAAACAAACTAAAAATGAGCTTTCAGAAGCCGGGTGCTTCCCATGACGCAGGCTCTCACATGGGGTGCGCCATTGCTTTCCTCGTCGCTCTCTGCCATGAAGCTCGTGCCTGGGTCTGTCTCACCCCATGGCTGCCAGCACCAGAGCCACGGAGGGGAAGGTCAGCTGTGGTGTTGGTGGGCGCCGTGCCTGCAGCACCGCAGAGCCTTTCATCACATTCCCCTTCATGCTCCGAACTTTGCTGTCATTACAAAATCTCTCGGTGATGAGACTGTGGGTGTGATAAGAAATCTGCGTGTCTAATGTAGCAGGGCTGTTGCTCAATTTTGACTTATCCTCCTTTTTCCTTTATCTGTCTGTCACTATCTGACTTGGTAAGACTTGTCTCTATGTTGAGGTATGCCAGAGAAAAAAGTAGACCCGTGTATAATTTTTTTTCAAAATGGTCTTCCAATTTTTCAGAAATGTTAGACATTTCAATTATTTAAAAGCAATTACTTATGCTTGTCCATGCTGCTCTTTCTTATCACATTCAGCAAATATTGGTTGAAAAAAATGAAATAACCGAAAAAGTATCTTCCCTCTTTTGTTTGGTAGAGCATTTATCCTGTGATCTAAGTTTGATATAGGTGTGAGGCGAAGTACACCACTTCCATACATAACCTAGAGAACTAAAAACCATCTGAGGTGATCAGCTTTTCGGTATCCAGCAGACTCCACATGCAGCGTAGCTTCCAAGCATGCTCACCGCCAAATTTCGTCAGGTATTAAACAGAGCCGCTGTCCTTGAGATCAAAATGTTTCCATTTCTTTGATGTAGCCTCTGTGATGTGCTGCGATTTAAAGCCAGACAAAGCTGTGTTGGCAGGAGCTTTGCTTCACGCCATCGCAAAGCTGCAGTGCTGGGCAGATGTTGTTGCTACCAGTAGGGCAGGCCCAAGTCATCCTATTTTGTATCTCCCAAAGTCCCATTGTAGCACCGATAATTTCCCAACGAGCTTTGGAAGAATGAGGAACTAAGATGGGGGAAAGAAGAAAATGGAGAACAGGGTGTGCCCATGGCTTTAATCTATGTGGCAAACTGTGGGGACGAGATGAAAGTGAAACCAGGAAAGGAAGCCACAGCTGGACAACTAACTGTTCAACTTAAAAGCCATTGTATATTAATTATTGGGGAAAACTGTTCTTGCTGGGGTGCTCAAACCTCATCATCACTGTGTCCACATTCCTTGGCAGAGAGATACAAATCAAGCCTCATGTTGAAATTAGGAGAAATACTCGCAGAAAGAGCCCAAGCCAAGATCGTAGATGGTTAGGTATCGTAATAAGGGCAAAAGGGCAATTTCTCTTCTCAAACAGACCTGGGGCAAGAGCTGGCACTGAGGAGAGGAAAGGATTAAAAGCTCTGATCCCCAAAATAGAAGCAGAACCTGAGGGGTGGAGGCAGAAAGACTTCCAGATTAAAAATAATCCTTCCCTTCCAGTTCCTGCACCCATCTGACACCAAGGGTTAAGTGGGTAGAGAGGCAGTATGTGCCTTGTCGGAAGAGATGGGGAGTGAGGAAACAGGTGTGAAAAGGAAATGATATTATGGGAAGGAGAAAGGCAATTTCTGCTCAGTAGAGGTGGATCCGTGTCCTCAGAACGAAGGTGCTGACTGCACCAGAGCAGGGGCCACCACCCCGAACAAAGCATGGCATCAATCCTCGCCACCGCCAGGGACCATCAGCCATTGACGACACACATTGCATCTGCTGTCTGGGCATCTGTCATACCCAGCAGCAAATCTTGCATCACTAAGTCATCTGGCAGCAAGGGCAGGCTGCCTGTCTGCAGAGAGTGGGTCAGTCTTGCTTTGGTGGCAGTGAGCTGATGAAGAGATAAATCTCTTCTGAATATTCCTCATGAACCACTGCCCTTCTCGAGGATCACTGAGCCCAGTCCCTAAAGGCTTGGAGCAGATGGAGACCTCATGCTCCCATAGCCCTGAGAGTTGCCCAGGGTGTGCCAAGCTCTGTGTCCACTTCGCCGGCACAAGCGTCCCACAGTGCCTCGGTGGATGTCATATGGGGATGCTGGACATCGCAGGTGTTTTGTGCAGTAGGCCATTTTATTAAATGTTTTTCCATATTCACAGATTCACAGAATCACAATTTTTCCATATTAACCTAGTGAGGGAGAAACTGAAGTCTTTAGAGATACCTTACATCAAGGAACAGAAGGTGATCCTCCATCCCACCAGCCATGTTGTCTTTACCTCTCCATCCTTACCCACCAGCCTGTGACATGCAAAAAGCACAGCTGGAATAGAGGATTAAATGGAAAATAATCTGAGGGCTTCAGAAACTGGCTAGATCTCCGGTGCGCCTTGGTCACACTAACATCCAGCCCATCTGCTACCCATCATCCAGCAGAAGCGTGGCCATCTCGTACAATCGGGATAGATGTGAGGATCACGCCTCTTTCGTAACTCACGCAGAGTATATAATCAGGAGGTATCGAGCAAATGCGTCATGAGAACACGTATGCCTCTGTGGCAATTATACTCCACCCTCCTGGTACAGCTCTGGTAGCTACAAACTGTGTTTCACAGTGAACAAAAATATTCAGCGTACAGTGTTCTTTGGGGTCTCTACATTAAATCACTTAAAGAAAAAGAGAGCTCTGACCCCCAAATGCTGGGGAGCTCTGCCTCTGCAATGTGTGGCTTTATCTGGGGATAAAGCATTAGGCTGAGATTTTAAAGCTCTGAAGTCCCAAATTTGAGACTTTCCCAAATCATTCTCGCCTATGCATAAAATGGGGACATAATTCTGCTTTGTCTGATTTCCAGTCTTGTGTACCAAAACTCCCATTGATAGCCCTGGGAAAAGGGACCTTCAGTAGTGGGAGGGAGCTGTTGGTTGGAAGCAAAACACTTTTATAATTAACAGATGAAAGACTGCAGTTAGCTCAGCCTGGGACAGACTAGCTGTAAAGCTAATTTCAGTTAATGTGAGCATTTAACTTTGCTGTTGAAATGCAGGAATATGGTGTCAAATTCTGATTTTCTTGCTCTTTCTTAGCAGGTTGCAGCTACTACTGTTTTGCTGCTTGCAATGAGTCCTTTAACAAAGCAGCAGCGTGTGCCAGCACCTCTGTGTTGCTCTGACCTACCCAGGCAAGTTAACAAACCTCATTTAGAGCAACCAAATCCAGCTTCGTTATGCCCCACTCCCCAGCACACATACCTGAAATCCCAGGACTCCTCTTTTATGTGCCAGAACATGCTAAACCTCTTACTACTGCATCCTGACTACCCTTGATCTTAATAGCAGAGATAAACAAGCTGTTCTAGATATGCTAAGTATATGCTACAACCACAGCCCTTAATTTGGTTTTCAGACAAACAGTGAATCCCTTGACATCTATCTTCCCTGCCCTACTTACCTCCCCAGTCCAGGCACACCACAGAGGGGCTTTGACATTACTTGTGATTGATTGTGCCTCCATCACATAAGTGGCATGGTCTCAGCTGGGTGTTTCTAGATGTAAACGTAGCAGTCATATTGTAGGAAATACTGCACCAAACCTTAGTGAAAGACCAGGTGGGAAGGGGAGGTGATTTTTATTTTATTTAACTTTCTTTGGCTCTACCCACTTGGATGCTCATCCGCATACTCTCAAGCAGCCAGATGTGCATGAGTACCTTGTGCGGGATCACTTGGGAGCAACACAAGGGACACCACATACTGAGGTACGGCATCTGGGCTCCTCAAACAGTGTTTTTGGCAAGCTTTTTATAAAAATCAATAATTATAGGGGGATATTTTGCCTCAGTCACTCTCCTTGGCTCCTGGGCAAGGTTGCAGCCTGCTGTTCAGTTTCGTTGTTTTACACATCATACAGTTACCATCTGTCTCCTTGCTGGGATAAAAGCAGAAAAGAAAACACATTAGTGATATGAATATTCTTCTACCCAGAACATGGCTTTGCAAATTACATGTTTTTACAAGTGTGTGAAAACACAGCCTGGCTGATAGACTTCCACAGGCTTTTCTAATA
Organism: Phaethon aethereus; assembly: GCF_964289735.1. NCBI lineage: Eukaryota > Metazoa > Chordata > Aves > Phaethontiformes > Phaethontidae > Phaethon > Phaethon aethereus. Next base: position 2,541,475 of record NC_138604.1, read on the forward strand.
GACAATGGAAATATTATTTTGGGCCTCTTACAGGCAAAACCCTGCAGCTGTCCCATGAATTCCCTCTCAGACCAGAGCCTTCAACAGAGCACTGCGTGCTGGAGAGAGGGTCCCTTGTCCTCCACCACCAATGGCAAATGCCTCCTTCCTCCCAGGAGGGCGGCCATGGGCAGGGGTTCGGCGAGGCAGACAGGTACGGCTGACGGAGCATCGGAGCATCATCCGAGAGGCGCAAGTGTGAAGATGAGATAAGGCTGAGCAGGTCTCATGCTCCAGGGCAGGAAATGCACATGGGCAAAGCAAGGAAGGAGGCACTTATCAGAGACTATGAGTGGCACAGCCTGCGGCTCTCTGTCGCGAAGCATGGCTCTGAAACAATAAAGCAAGCTATGGTTGCCTCAATCAGCTATATCTGAGTGAAAGATCCTCCCAGCACTGACACTTAAGAGCTTGCCTGGAGCTGGAGGGTTTTATTGGAGGAACTTGCTGCTACTTTTTGTAATGATTCCAGCTGGGCAGAAGACAGACACAAAAAGCGTGAGCAAACTGTATATCCAGAGTGAATTCCCCTGCGGCCCTTTCAGTTAAGGGATGAGATGCCACAAGAGGGTAATGGCAAAGATGACCCCTTATACCTGTAAGTTTTGTAGCATGAATTTACCCATGAGTAAATGGGTTGGACTTGATGATCTTGAAGGTCCTTTCCAGCCTTAGTGATTCTGTGAGTAAGTGTAGCAAAATATTGTGTGCAGCCTGCCATAAATTTTACTCTCTCAACAATAGGGGTTTCCCCTATTTTTATATGCTCCTGAGAGGTTTAAAGAGAGCCTCTTGCATATTTATCTGCCCACTGGATATACAACTCCCAGTATTGCCCTGAATTTTTTTCAAAACTGCTCCTTTTCTGTCACGTTCACTCTGCCTATGACAATGCAGTCAACACCCAGAGCATCCAAGCATCTCTCACTGCTATTGTGTATATAACCATGAGTGAACATAGCAACGAAATAGCTTTTGGACTTTCCTTAAAGATAAAATTACGTAAGCTGGCCATGTCCCTTGGCTATGCCAGGCACAGTCTAAGCAAAAACACTGGGAAGTACCAATGAAGCTATGACAGTCCACCACCCTGAGGGCAAAGATGGCTCTCCCAGTGCCTGCATAGCTGTGGATGACTCCCACGATGTGACGGGATGTGGTGGCTGTGCTCTCGCAGCACCACCAGCTCATTGCCCTAACTGTCAGAGAGGACAGCCGGCCCCTCTGCTCTTGGGCTGAGGTCTCTGCAGGCCAGCATGGTTAAAAATAAAAAGGCCACAGTGCTAACCCAGGTGCTCTTACACCATTGCAAGTCTGCATGAAGACCACTTCACTGCCTCTTTGGCTGTTTGGGTTTCTTTCCTCCATTTCTCTGTAGGTCAAATCCTCCAAGGCTGTAAATCATGTAGAGTCTCCCAGATTTGCATCACTTCAGTCTCTGCCTCTGTAGGCATGTGTTGTCTTTTGGGGAGCTTAAACTACTCATTGGACCAGAGTCCAATGTGTGTCCCTACAGCCCCTGGCAGTAACGTGGGTGTCATTAGAAACATGTCATGTACTCCTACTAATCTGCCAGTTACGACACAATATAATGACATGCCAGAGCCATGTCTGGGTGCTCAGAAACGTATTCTAGAATGAGAGATGAATTATCTATGTCTATAAAAGACAAAAGTTCTTCTTTCCCCCCTCATGTTTCCTTTCTGGAATGTTGGACCCCTCTATATGGGAGATGTGAAAGTAAATCAGTTTTTTTCTGAAAATCCATGAGCACGTCTGCTTTTACCCATTTCTTCACTTTACCTGTAGTAGGTGGAGCCATCCAATGACTTTAACATAGCTGAAAACAAAAGAGGTGGTGGAAGGGAGATATCAATCAGAAATGACAAGCCCAAGATTATGCCAAGTAAGTGGGTAGTTGTGGTTGGGTTTGGCTGGTAAATAAATCAATCATTATTTCTTTCCAAGAGGAGGACTAGATACTATATAAAAGTTCTCACACACCAGGTTTCCTCACTCCATTTGACTTCTTTCCACTGGTTCGTGCCGTGGGACACGGTAAGATATTTCCTGCTACTGATGAAAGTTAACTTGGCTAATTGGAAAAGGTGGGAGTGAATATGGCTTTTGAGTCTCATAGTCCAAAAATTTGTCCTTATTTACAGTCTTTTTTTTTTTCTAATTGTTCAATGAGTGGGATTACTTAATCACACAAAAAAACGGGGAGAGCTGGGACATAGAAAACATGGTCTTTGGAGCCCCTTTGATTTCTCTGGGCCCATCACCATGTGATACCACTGTATACAGGCAGCTCCTAAATATTCTTGGAATGTAAGTCTTAAGAAAAAGGACAGGAAGAAGAGTTTCTGCAGGTACTTAGCAAAAAGTGGGAAACAAAGGAGCTGAAATACAAAATGGGAGTCTATTCTCATTTTCCAGACTTTTATCTAAATTGGAAAAGGTTCTCTTTTGATCACCTTTTTTCTTGGAGGAACCATTTTCTCTGGTGTGTTTGGACACCTCAGCCCTCAGCTGACCTATAGATGTTTTCCATTAGTAGAGCTGTCACTTGCCTGTCAGAGGAATACAAATTACAACTGCCAACAGACAAGGATGTGGGCTGTGGTGGGGGTTAAGTGCCAAAGAAGTGCTCAAACTTCACAGCATCCCTGTAGGTTTCAGCCTTGGGTACAGGCACCCATCAAGCGGTGACCTAGAGCATTCGCCAAAGCTTTGTACAGGTGCTTTTGGAGGGGGGCATTGTTATCTTTTCCACTGAGTGTTCCTCTTTCTTCCAAATTTTAAGAAGAAATAAAACAGTCACTGTGCTCTTTTGAAACAGAGATCGAAGAACTTCAAAGTGCAATGAAGTTATTGTTATGTAAATGATGGCCCAGGTTCTTTGTTTCTTGTATGACACGGAATATTAATACTTATCCCCAAGCATTACAGCCCTTTCAAAATTCCCAAACCACACTAAGATAAGTGTAACTCTGGTGTACCACAGCCTTGTGTACCTCTTGCAGTGGCATGCCACTCTTGACAACTTACTGCGAGAAGGTATCATTAAGGAATGATTACAGTTGCAGCTGTCCTAGAAAAAAAAAGACCAGTTATATATGGATAGAGGAGGTCCTGTAGAAAACCTGATCAAGGGATATGGAATGAGCTGAAAACTTCCCAGTCCTTCCTAGTAAACATTTTAATTTATAAATTCCTGAGGTTGACAATACCCTTTTGCATTAGCTATCTGAGGTGGATGGGGGGAAAAAGGGAACAGAAGACATTGTTATATATCGGCCTACATTTCGAAGGGGATGGGGAGGCACAGCAACATGAACTTCCCCCCCTGGGTTTGCTAAGGCCTGTTTTTACTTTCTCTTGGAGGACTCCCCGACGCCTGGGACAATGGGTTCCCATCAGCAGAAGGGTGATGGCCAAGGGATCTCTGAGCAGTCTGGTGGATGCCATGGCAGCGGTGGCGGAGGAGGTTCATGCCACGGGGGTGGTGGAGGAGGATCCTGCCACAGCAGTGGTGAAGGAGGATCTCTAGGGTACCAGATCCAAGGATCATCTTGCCATGGAGGAGGAGGCAGCGGCGGCTGTGGCAGCGGTGGTGGTGCTATTTACCAGGCACATATATCATCATCCTCTTTTGGAGGAGGAGGAGGTTCGGGCCACCAGTGCCAAGGATGCATCAGTGGAGGAGGTGGAGGAGGTGGAGGAGGTGGTGGTGGGTCAGGCCACCAGGGACAAGGACCCATCTGCATTATTGGAGGAGGAGGAGGTGGTGGTGGTGGAGGCCACCAAAGTCAAGGCCCCATCTGCATTGGAGGTGGTAGCATGGGAGGAGGAGGTGGAGGTGGTTCAGGGCACCAAAGCCAAGGTCCCATCTGTATTGGTGGTGGTGGAGGAGGGGGAGGTGGCGGTGGCGGGTCGGGCCACCAGGGCCAAGGGCCCATCTGTATTGGTGGAGGTGGGGGAGGCGGTTCTGGCCACCAGGGCCAAGGCCCCATCTGCATTGGAGGTGGCAGCATAGGAGGGGGAGGAAGTGGTTATTCAGGTCATCAAAGCCAAGGCCCCATCTGTATTGATGGAGGAAGCGGTGGTGGTGGTGGTGGTGGTGGAGGTGGATCAGGCCACCAAGGCCAAGGCCCCATCTGCATTGGTGGTGGTGGAGGGGGAGGTGGTGGTTCAGGCCACCAAAGCCAAGGCCCCATCTGTATCGGAGGCGGCAGTATAGGAGGAGGAGGAGGAGGTAGTTCTGGCCACCAGGGCCAAGGCCCCATCTGCATTGGTGGTGGTGGTGGAGGAGGAGGTGGTTCTGGCCACCAGGGCCAAGGCCCCATCTGCATTGGTGGTGGTGGTGGAGGAGGAGGTGGTTCTGGCCACCAGGGCCAAGGCCCCATCTGCATTGGTGGTGGTGGTGGAGGTGGTTCTGGTCACCAGGGCCAAGGCCCCATCTGCATTGGTGGTGGTGGTGGAGGGGGAGGTGGTGGTTCAGGCCACCAAAGCCAAGGCCCCATCTGTATTGGAGGCGGCAGCATAGGAGGAGGAGGAGGAGGTGGTTCTGGCCACCAGGGCCAAGGCCCCATCTGCATTGGTGGTGGTGGTGGAGGAGGAGGTGGTGGTTCAGGTCATCAAAGCCAAGGCCCCATCTGTATTGGTGGTGGTGGTGGAGGTGGTTCTGGTCACCAGAGCCAAGGCCCCATCTGCATTGGTGGTGGTGGTGGAGGGGGAGGTGGTGGTTCAGGCCATCAAAGTCAGGGCCCCATCTGTATTGGAGGTGGCAGTATAGGAGGAGGAGGAGGAGGTAGTTCTGGCCACCAGGGCCAAGGCCCCATATGCATTGGAGGTGGCAGCATAGGAGGAGGAGGAGGAGGTGGTGGTGGAGGTGGTTCGTCCAGTTCCGGAGGTCTGTCCATCCAACAGCAGACTCAGCCAATCTCCTGGCCACCGCAGACTAAACACAAGTAGTGTCTGCAGAAGGGACTCTCAGATCAAGAAAGCCCAAGATGCAAACACGGCTCATTTCTTTCTCTATTAAATTCAAGAATATTTGCATTATTCCTTTTTCCTCTTCCTTGGGATTTTTCTGTTCAGCTCTCCAGCTGACCAGAACCTCTGGTGTTGTGTATCAATAACTTCCAGCCAGGGCTGTTTCATATGTCTATTATCTGCCTTCATTTTCTAGTGCTTGCACAAGACAATAAAACTTGCAGTTCTAGAGAGCTTCAGTGTCTGAGTGGTTGGATTTTGCTTTATACCACGATGCTTGCATTATTTCAATTATGCTTTTTATTCTGAGCTGATGCTGTTGTAATAAAGCTCCGGAGCACAAGTGCATTGAAAACCCACCTGGAGAAGAGATGCTGAATTCACTAAATATTCTTAGGTCATTTTTTAATGTCTGTTGCTACTCACGATCCTGACTTTTGCCCATCAGATAAGGTACCACAAAGTTAAACATTGCAGTCTCTCTACCTCATCAAAATATCATGCAATTTTGGTTCATGGTTGAGCATTCCATGCCCAAGGAAGTTTTAAATGTGTTAGGAGAGAAAAGATGCAAAACCTGTAGTAGAAAGGATTACAAGGTACTACTGCAGGTGTGAAGCTGAGGCCCTTGCAGATGTATGGTGCAGGAGCTCTTGGTGCTCACAGCTGCACCAAGCAGCTGTGGAAGAGAAATGAGGGGTCTCTCCAACCCTTAGTCCAGCTCTGAACCCCTAGAGGAGCCACAGCAGGGACAGAATTTCAGAAAGCCCGTTGCAAGGGCTGAGATGCTAAGCCTGGAGCAACTAGGGATCTCCTCATTCCCACAGGAATAAAACACAGCTCCAGGTATGAGTCTTCAGAGGGAGTTTCCCTATGGGAAGTGATTTCTTTGATGTGGTATATTCTGGCAATTAGCAGGGAAAGGAAAATAAACCTTCTCTGCCTGAACTATTCTACGTCAGGCAGATGACAGATGCCTGGAAGTGTCCCAGAAGAGACAGGAGTGACCCACACCTGTAGCAGGTAAAAGAGCTTCATGTTTATATGTCCCTCTACCCTTTGTCCTCTCTTTGTTCCCTTGGGGGCCCCCAAAACACGTCTGGACAAGCTCCTCCAGCCAGTGCCACCACTGGAACAGCTGAGTTGCCTGGGATTTTATTATGGAAAGTCATAGGGTGCTAAAATACCAATGACTGGGAACTGCATGAACACTGCCATTGCCTGCACAGTGCTGACACAAAGTTTGGGGTCCTGCTTCAAGGAGGTGGGAACGTTGCTGTTGAACGTCTCTGCATCCAGAAATGGCCCAGGACCAAGAAAGCCGGAAGCCACGTATCAGAGGCTCTCAGGGTGAGAGCAGGAGCACAGCACATCCTCAGATCTTGTTGCTTCTTCAGAAATGCCAGACCCATCTCCCAGACTGGGATGAATTCATCCTTTCGGTTAATATCCATCAAGATGCTGATAACACAGGGTGGATGCTGGATTTGGTATCCTCTACCTGCAACACTTCAACTCCTTTGTAAAATAGGCATCATCCCTCCTCCCGGAGGAGCCTGCCTCACCTCTGTACTGTCCATAGTGGTGCACTCAAACAAAACTTCACTGGTATAGTGGGGAAGTCCAGACATGTGAGTGGGAGTCCAGGCAGACACCAAGCTGAGTGGTGCAGTTGACACGCCTGAGGGACGGGATGCCATCCAGAGGGACATGGACAAGCTTGAGGAATGAGCCCTGTGAACCTCATGAGGTTCAACAAGGCCAAGTGCAGGGTCCTGCACCTGGGTTGGGGCAACTCCCAGTATCAGCACAGGCTGGGGGATGAAGGGATGGAGAGCAGCCCTGCCGAGAAGGACTTGGGGGTACTGGTGGATGAAAAGCTGGACATGAGCTGGCAATGTGCGCTCACAGCCCAGAAGGTCAGCCGTGTCCTGGGCTGCATCCAAAGCAGCGTGGCCAGCAGGGTGAGGGAGGGGATTCTGCCCCTCTGCCCCACTCTGGGGAGACGCCCCTGCAGTGCTGCGTCCAGCTCTGGAGCCCTCAGCACAGGAGAGACATGGACCTGTTGGAGCGGGGCCAGAGGCCACAAACAGAGGGCTGGAACAACTCTGCTGTCAGCACAGGCTGAGAGAGCTGGGATTGTTCAGCCTGGAGCAGAGAAGGCTCTGGGGAGACCTTACTGCAGCCTGCCAGGACTTTAAGGGGGCCTATAGGAAGGATGGAGTCAGACGTTTTAGCAGGGCCTGTTACGATAGGAAAAGGGGTAACAGTTTTAAACTAAAAGAGAGGAGATTTAGACTAAAAATAAGGCAGAAATTTTTCACGATGAGGGTGGTGAACCACTGGCACAGGTTGCCCAGAGAGGTGGTAGATGCCCCATGCCTGGAGACATTAAAGGTCAGGTTGGACGGGGCTCTGAGCAACCTGATCTAGTTGAAGATGGCCGTGCTCATGGCAGAGAGGTTGGACTAGATGACCTTGAAAGGTCCCTTCCAACCCAAACTATTCTATGATTCTATGATTCCTTTGCTGTCCCAGCAATAGCAGTCCTAGCCCGTGCAGCCCTCTGCGTTCCCCTGGACATCTCCATAGTCTGTAACACACAATAAACACGAGTCTCCACAGCCCCTTCTGCTGTCAGTCACCACCCCAGCAGCATCTCCCAGCTCGAGTGGAGGGTGCTAGCTGGAGCCCCACAATCCGACCTTGAAAGTCAACCGTTGGAGCTGAGCTCACACGTGATACCTGCAACTGAGCTGCAGGTAGCCTAGGAAGTGATGCACTAGAGAGGCATTGATCGGATTCGATGAGTCAGGACAAGTGGGCTGAAGGAGGACAGTTTGTTGTAAACAGGAGGACAGTTTGTTGTAGGTAAATAAACCTACCACCATTCCTTTGGATGCCTCACTTCCCACTTGGGAAAACTAGAAACAGTATAAAAGTTGCTGGATCTCACAGTGCTGCATTCGCTCAGCTCTGCTCCGTGGTACACATTGTCAGAGCCAAGAAGGTAAGTCCATTTCTGCCAAAGGGAGCAATTCTTCTCTTACTTTCATGCTTGCCAAACATATATGTTTTGGTAAAGTACATCTGGTGGGTGGTGGCTGGAAGGGCAGGAAGGTTGCTTTGTTGAATTTACATCTCCTGTGGATGTCAGCAGAAGCAAGTTCATCCCATGCTACTGAAAGTCATGTATTTCATCAGTATAGAGATGGAGATGGGACAGCTATGGAATAAAAGATTTTAAATGATGGTTTGATTAACTTCACCAATCTGCTAATCTCCTGTTAGCAAAAGGCTCTGCGTGTGGCTGGGATCTATGGACCACAAAGTGCTTAGAAGAAAGGAAATTCATTGGTTCTGGAGACAGCCTGCCAATGCCGTTGGGCTGTACAAGGGTCCTTCTGGCTGCGGAAAATTCTCAAAATGACAGTGGCTGCTCTTGAGTGAAAAGCATGCTTTTTCTTGCAGGTTCACTGCTCAAAGATGTGCTCCAGACAATCCTCCGGAGGCTGCCATGAAACGTCCTCCCAGTCCAGTGGATGCCACAGCGGGGGATGCTGCTGCCATGGGGGCAGCTCCTCCAGCTACCAGGCACAGGGCTCCTCCTGCTGTGGGGGCTCAGGCAGCTATGGCGGGGGCAGCGGGAGCTCTGGCAAGATCATTGTCAGCTCTGGCGGTGGAGGAGGTGGATGCTGCTGCAGTGGGGGCTCCTCCGGCTACGGCATGGGAGGAGGATACAGCGGTGGCAGTGGGGCATCTGGCCAGAAGATCATTATTAGCTCAGGTGGTGGAGGAGGTGGCTCGTCTGGATGCTGCAGTGGGGGATCCAGTGGCGGGTCTTCAGGAGGCAAGATCATCATTGGAGGTGGAAGCAGTGGAGGGTCATCTGGATGCTGCAGTGGGGGATCCAGTGGTGGGTCTTCAGGATCAAAGATCATCATCGGAGGAGGAAGCAGTGGGGGATCCTCTGGATGCTGCAGTGGAGGATCCAGTGGCGGGTCTTCAGGAGCAAAGATCATAATTGCAGGTGGAGGTAGTGGGGGATCCTCTGGATGCTGCAGTGGAGGATCCAGCAGTGGGTCTTCAGGAACAAAGATCATCAGCGGAGGAGGAAGCAGTGGGGGATCCTCTGGATGCTGTAGTGGGGGATCCAGCAGTGGGTCTTCAGGAGCAAAGATCATCATTGGAGGTGGAAGCAGTGGAGCGTCATCTGGATGCTGCAGTGGAGGCTCCTCCGGCTATGGTATGGGAGGAGGATACAGCGGTGGCAGTGGGGGTTCAGGCCAGAAGATCATTATTGGCTCAGGCAGTGGAGGAGGTGGCTCATCAGGTTGCTGCAGTGGGGGATCCAGTGGTGGGTCTTCAGGAGGGAAGATTATAATTGCAGGTGGAGGTAGTGGAGGTTCCTCTGGATGCTGCAGTGGAGGATCCAGCTATGGCATGGGAGGAGGATCCAGTGGGGAGTCTTCAGGATTAAAGAGCATCATTGGAGGTGGAGGTAGTGGGGGATCCTCTGGATGCTGCAGTGGGGGATCCAGTGGTGGGTCTTCAGGAGCAAAGATCATCATTGCAGGTGGAGGTAGTGGGGGTTCCTCTGGATGCTGCAGTGGAGGATCCAGTGGTGGGTCTTCAGGAGCAAAGATCATCATTGGAGGTGGAAGCAGTGGAGCGTCATCTGGATGCTGCAGTGGGGGCTCCTCCAGCTACGGCATGGGAGGAGGATACAGCGGTAGCAGTGGGGCATCTGGCCAGAAGATCATTATTAGCTCAGGTCATGGAGGAGGTGGCTCGTCTGGCTGCTGCAGTGGAGGATCCAGTGGTGGCAGTGGCGGTTCCTCGGGCCACACAATCATCATCGGCTCTGGAGGGGGCAGTGGAGGGTCCTGCCAGTCCACGCAGCAGAAATGCCCCATTGTCATCCCCAACATTGAGTCCCATCAGACCAAGATGGCCTGCCACTGGCCCCCCACCTACCAGAAGTAACAGCCACACATGGCCGCAGTTCTCATCAGGAGCAGCCTTGCCTCTGTCTTCCATTTGCCTGTTTCTTCCCAGCAAGCCCTCTTCCTTTCTCTTCCTTTGATGCTTCATCCCTGTACCATCACCTCCCAGATAGCTCTTCTCACCCACCTATGGGCATGGAAATAAAAATTACTGTGTACAGAGAGAACTGGTTTTGCAAGGTTGCTTTTATCCTTTGTCAGTCCCCTCTTTACTTTCAAAAAGTGAATAATAAATCAAATACATTCAGCTGTGAAATATTCCTCAGCCTGCAGTGCTGGAGCAGATGGGTGTTAACAGATCTTGCTTGAGAGAGACCTTGTTGCCCAATCAGATGATCTGCGCCGCTCTTGCAAATAATGTTCACCGAGGCTTCAACCTCGGTCTGGGGAGTAGCTCCACATCGGTTTCCCCTCCCCAGAGAAGGACACAGATGACAATCTCTGGGTTTCACTGCAGGGATTTCCAGTGCAGACAGCAGCATCCTTTGGAAATACAGTTGGGTTTTTATGTACTGCATTTCTCCACACTTATCACAGGAAAACTATTAATTATGGTCGGAAATATCCAGTAGCATTTGTACTGAAGTCAGCAGCAAGTCCTCTTCGGGACAGGCATGATTACAGTCTTGTGCTCAGTAAATTTTAAGCTAGGAGGCTTTTTTGTCCATCCCACACACACAACTGGTAGGCAGGAAACAAAATTAGGAATAAAAGGGATGACCAGCCATACAAACTCTTGAGGGGTCATAACTGACCAGCTTCTGCTTTTTGCAGACAAATTGGAGAGTTCCTCTTACACCAGCAGTATCTTCATCATGTCCCATGCTAGCAACAGTAGCATCACTGTTCATGAAGGAAGCTGCTGGGAAAAATGATTGTTGGGTCTGGACAAGGTTTTTCTCTCTCTCATAACCACGCGCACCAAGGCACCATCCACTGAGGTGTTGGCAGGGATGAGACTGAAAGATAACGTGACCTGCCAGCCCATTCTGAAGGTGACTGGACTGCAGGGCAGAAAAGGGCTCAGACAGCATCAGAAAACAGGCAGCGGGGCCCAAATTTGGGGCAGCCTCCACTGTGAAGCCTTTTGCACCCACCTTTGCCTTTACCCAACATAGGTATTAAAGTTGCTCTTTAACCTGGGGAGTGGGTGTGGGGGTGTGTGCATGCGCGTGTGGCAATGACGACCCCCCCAGCAGTTGTGCTTGCAGCCATGCTCTTCCTCCACATGTGGCACGTACCACCCATGTGCATGTGCTACGGGTTCAGTGTTTCCAGTCCCTGCAGGGTCCAGCCTTTGGGTCTCCACACACCAGTGCTTGCAGGAACACTTCTCACCACCCCTGCCGAAAACCTCCACAGCCTTCTCTTGCACCCTGAGTCCTGATGAGCTGCAAATCCTAGGTGCCCCTTTGTGCAAGTCCCTACAGGTTAAATGCATGGAAGGGATCAAGATGTTGTGATGCTCAGTAGCACAACACCCACACTTCACGGGTGAGAGCCAGAATTGCAGTAAGACCTTAGATTTCCCTTTGGTGATGAGAGCGGAGCTTAGGCCACTGGAGGGAGTCCAAAGCAAAATGAAGGAAGCCCCTTGTACCCACGTTCCTGGTGCTGATGGTCCTGTCCCCATACCAATGGAGTTGCGTGCGTGCTCAAAATTGTGTTCATGGTGACAGGGCTGGGCAACCTGCTGCTGCTGTCATGCATCCTCTCGGCTAAAACCCCCCAATTATGCTTTCCTCTACTCAACCTCCCATGAGGGTGGATGCTGTTGTCAGCCTCCAAGCATGCATGACACAGTGACAGGATGAAGCTGCTGCAAAACACAGCAGCCAGTGCTGCGATAACTGTGCTGACAAACTGTCATTCCCCAGCAAGCAAAATACTCAGCTGTCTCCCCAGCCTCAGGTGTGGGTGGGCTGGCCAGTGAAACAGGACCCTCAGAAAATGGGTCCTGCTGAGACAGAGGAAATGTTTAATGTCCTTGAGTTCAAGGGCAAGGTCTTGATGGCCTTCAAGTGCACCTTTGCAAACAGAAAGTTTTCAAGATTTTCCCCACTCCAGGTGTGTGATCAGGACCCACGGGAAGTTGGAGCTGAACACAGACCTCTCTGCTTGATCCAACAGCAGCGTCCACCTTGGGGTCCCAAAAGGGTGAGGGAAAATGGCCCCCACATTTCTGTCACTCTCATGGGGCCCTCTGAAATGGATCTGGGCTGAGGTTCTCCAAAAGCAGTGCACTGCCCCGTCAGAGGTGGTACCTCTGGCCTGTTGAGCACATGATTGCGTTTCCCAATGGGCTGGACATACTCCTGCTCCCCATCCAGCTCCCCATCTCACCAGTCCTTGAGGAAACCCTCTTTCCCAAAAATTCCCTGGACTCCAGCATATGCTTTACCCTTGTCCTTCCATCGCGCTCTAGCCCTAACTCACTCCAGCCTCCATCCCTCAGGATCTGCTCTGTCTCCAACTCTCTGATGAGTACCCAAGAAGCTGCAGCCTAGCAAAAATACATTGGGGAGCCCCCAAGGTAGACCCCCAGCAGAGGTTTGCCCCCAGTGTTTCAAAGCAAGACTCCCAGAAACGAATCATTAAGTAGAATTAGCAATTGTGATGCAGAACGTAATTGATACATCTCCTTCCGATCACCTATCGGCTGCAAGTGAGTCAAAGAAGGAGGTAGCTAAAGCCAGGCTCAGTAAATAAATCTATCAGCATTCCTCAGGGTGTCTCACTTCCCTTAAGAGCTCAATGCATACGATATAAAAGCTCACCCATCCCGAGACTCCTCATTCACCTGCCACCGAGCCTTGCACGCATCTCCAGTTGCATTGAAGGTAAGCCGGCTGATATGGAAACTTTTTAAAATCCTAAGCAGAAAGGTTGCTCCAGCAGTTGGTCTTTGAGCATGCTTTGAATGAGGCAACCATGCTGGCTCGATGTCAGATAGGGTTCACTAAAAACCAAGGTGGTGTGCCTGCAGGACTGCCTTCCTAACAGAAGGGAGTTCTAGCTGATATTCTAAGAGCACACAAATATGGCTGGATTTTCAGCTGCTCTGGGTTTTTGCAGTCTATACATCCAGAAGGTTCTATGGTGGGACTAAAGTTTTTAGAATTCCCGCTCAAAGCGTGACAGAGCACGTGTGCAAATCTCTAGAAGTACTCTCAAGTTTTCTGCACGCAGTTTTTCTGTAAGAGTTGTAGTCAGTCGCTCAGTCCCTGGGTGCCTTTCATTGCAGGTCTTTCCTACAGTGTCACTGTCCTACTGTGAGGGAGTTTATGAAGCTGCTGTTCTTGTAGGACTGCAGAAGATGGGGCAGATGGGGTATTTCTTCCTGGGTATTGCTCCATTCATAGGCTGCTGTGAATGTTCAGCAGCACTTCCAAGGGGGTTCTTTCTAACAGCACCGTTTCTTGCAGGTTCACTGCTCAAAGATGTGCTCCAGACAATCCTCCGGAGGCTGCCATGAAACGTCTTCCCAGTCCAGTGGATGCCACAGCGGGGGATGCTGCTGCCATGGGGGCAGCTCCTCCAGCTACCAGGCACAGGGCTCCTCCTGCTGTGGGGGCTCAGGCAGCTATGGCGGGGGCAGCGGGAGCTCTGGCAAGATCATTGTCAGCTCTGGCGGTGGAGGAGGTGGATGCTGCTGCAGTGGGGGCTCCTCCGGCTACGGCATGGGAGGAGGATACAGCGGTGGCAGTGGGGCATCTGGCCAGAAGATCATTATTAGCTCAGGTGGTGGAGGAGGTGGCTCGTCTGGATGCTGCAGTGGGGGATCCAGTGGTGGGTCTTCAGGAGGCAAGATCATCATTGGAGGTGGAAGCAGTGGAGGGTCATCTGGATGCTGCAGTGGGGGATCCAGTGGTGGGTCTTCAGGAGGCAAGATCATCATTGGAGGTGGAAGCAGTGGAGGGTCATCTGGATGCTGCAGTGGAGGATCCAGTGGCGGGTCTTCAGGAGCAAAGATCATAATTGCAAGTGGAGGTAGTGGGGGATCCTCTGGATGCTGCAGTGGAGGATCCAGTGGTGGGTCTTCAGGATCAAAGATCATCATCGGAGGAGGAAGCAGTGGGGGATCCTCTGGATGCTGCAGTGGAGGATCCAGCAGTGGGTCTTCAGGAGCAAAGATCATAATTGCAGGTGGAGGTAGTGGGGGATCCTCTGGATGCTGCAGTGGAGAATCCAGCTATGGCATGGGAGGAGGATCCAGCAGTGGGTCTTCAGGAGCAAAGATCATAATTGGAGGTGGAGGTAGTGGGGGATCCTCTGGATGCTGTAGTGGGGGATCCAGCAGTGGATCTTCAGGAGCAAAGATCATAATTGCAGGTGGAGGTAGTGGGGGTTCCTCTGGATGCTGCAGTGGAGGATCCAGTGGTGGGTCTTCAGGAGCAAAGATCATCATTGGAGGTGGAAGCAGTGGAGCGTCATCTGGATGCTGCAGTGGGGGTTCCTCTGGCTACGGCATGGCAGGAGGATACAGCGGTGGCAGTGGGGGATCAGGCCAGAAGATCATTATTGGCTCAGGCAGTGGAGGAGGTGGCTCATCAGGTTGCTGCAGTGGAGGATCCAGTGGTGGGTCTTCAGGAGGGAAGATTATAATTGCAGGTGGAGGTAGCGGGGAGTCGTCTGGATGCTGCAGTGGAGAATCCAGCTATGGCATGGGAGGAGGATCCAGTGGTGGGTCTTCAGGATTAAAGAGCATCATTGGAGGTGGAGGTAGTGGAGGATCCTCTGGATGGTGCAGTGGGGGATCCAGCAGTGGGTCTTCAGGAACAAAGATCATCATTGGAGGTGGAAGCAGTGGAGCGTCATCTGGATGCTGCAGTGGGGGCTCCTCCGGCTACGGCATGGGAGGAGGATACAGCAGTGGCAGTGGGGCATCTGGCCAGAAGATCATTATTAGCTCAGGCGGTGGAGGAAGTGGCTCGTCTGGATGCTGCAGTGGGGAATCCAGTGGTGGGTCTTCAGGAGGCAAGATCATCATTGGAGGTGGTGGTAGTGGTGGATCCTCTGGCTGCTGCAGTGGAGGATCTAGTGGTGGCAGTGGTGGTTCCTCGGGCCACACAATCATCATCGGCTCTGGAGGGGGCAGTGGAGGGTCCTGCCAGTCCACGCAGCAGAAATGCCCCATTGTCATCCCCAACATTGAGTCCCATCAGACCAAGATGGCCTGCCACTGGCCCCCCACCTACCAGAAGTAACAGCCACACATGGCCCTGGTTCTCATCAGGAGCAGCCCTGCCTCTGTCATGTCATCTTTTTCCCTCAAGACCTGGGTCTGTTCACCCATTTCCTTCCAGCGTGTCCTCTTCCCTTTATGCTTCATCCCTGTACTGAGAACTCCAGGATTAATGGAGTAATTAATCTTGTGCCCTTCTGCTGGTATTGAGATGCCTTTGATAAGGCTCTGCTACTTTTCCAAAGAGTATTTATTATATCTAATAAAAGTAGTAATATCACAAAGCTGCCTTTTTGGTGGAGTTTGTTTTTTCTTGTATTCTTCACCAGCATCTTATGGTCTTGGAAAGTGGAAATCTCTCTGATGAGACATTTCACTCTTTCTGTCTGTAGACAGAGGTGGTTTCAACAGTGCATTGCTGTAGATGCATCTCTACAGCCACACAGTTTATAACCCTGGAGAGCTTGCACCTTCATTTTCCCCCTGGGCTCTGCGACACAGCCTAAAATGTCAAGCACCCACAGCACCCAACATCCCTTTGGCACCTGTGCACGGTGCAGCCATCCCAGTCATGGCTCTAAGTTCTCTGAGATACCAGCACCCAATGACCATGTCCGTAGACAGAAGAAGACACAGAGCAGAAGACACAGCCAAGCCCATCAGGCTCAGCCCTGAAGAGCGGGGACTGGGACTGACCCTCAATAGCTGCTGTTGCTGTCTGGGGTGGCCAAAAACACCATGCCAAAGTCCATACCCCTGTCATCCTCCCCCTTCCCTCCCAGCTTTGCAAACCTCAGAGCACCTCTACCCAGAGGGTAAGCCTCACAAGCTGAGTCAGCCAAATCAGCCCTGGGCCGGGCAGAAGGAAATAAAACCAGCAGCAAGTCCCTCAGGCAGCTCAACACACTCCAAATCATGCCTCCAGGCCTTAAATCCCTCCTTGCCCAAGCATTTAAAATCTGCTTTGAAATGCCGAGGGCAGCACCACCACCCCCGCGCACTGCTTTCTGCCTGGGAGACGTGGCCAAGACGTGGCCTTTTGCCAAAGCCGGGACTCGCTGTCCCCACGGCAAAATTGCTCAGAGCTGAACAGACCTAGTCCAGCCTGTGGTATGAAAATGCAGCAAGAAGGTATTTGGAGGCATAAGCCTTCACTAGAGGAGTAACCCAACCACAGTGGGTTTAAGTGTTAGGGCATTCACACCTCTGCAATTCTCTCCAGGGCCCCTGAGCTTTCTCAGAGCAACTCTAGCACCCTTGAAAATAGCCCAGCCAGGCGCTTCACTTTTGACGAGCTTCTGGTTCGGATGCGAATGTCTTCCTTAGAAAATCTCCCGCTGGAGCCACCAGTGAGGTGCTGGAGGGACCAGCGTGCTGTGTGGCCACCAGATGCTTTCTGAGCACTTGCCTTCCCCTCTCCCGGGTACCCACTGATCACACCCACCCTCCCAGCGATGCCCCACGCCGCGAGCGCTGCCACGCCACCCCCTCCCTGCCCCTTCCCTGAGCAGGACCCCGTCACCACCACCCGCTGCCCCACACTCACTAATCCTCTTGCTCAGCACTTCCTTACACCCACCCACCTCCCCCAGTTTCCCCCAGCGTCACCACCTCACTGGGGGCCGAAGCAATCCCGCGTAGCTCAGGGCAGGAGCACAGGAATAGGATCATTAAGCAGAAGTAGCAATTACTGCCGCACGCAGCACAACCAGCAGCATGAAGGAAAGATATCGATCAGATGGCATGAGTCAAAGCACACACTGAAATCAGAGTTTGATTGGCAGGTAAATCCTTACCATTCCTTAGGATGTCTCACTTCCCATATATGCTAAACGCCGTATAAAAGTTCCTGTCTGTTAAAGCTCCTCATTCAGTCAACTTTTGTCTTCTAAATGTGTTTCCAATGGCTGAGGAGGGTAAGTCTGCTCTTTTCTGGGACTTTATTATTTCATATTCGTGGGAGATAACTTCATCTGAGACCTCGACACATGCTTGCAGCAGTGCCCACGTTGCCTGAGCATCTATAGCAAAGTTCTCGGGATCTGCACGGTGTTTTGCTGTGGTGTGGATCAGATTGCTAGGAAGCAAAGTGAAGTCAGGTAACTGGACTTGGAGCCACAGGGCTGAGCAGGCTAAAAACCCAGACGAGTCTGTAGTGGGACCAGCACACGGTGACTGCAGAGTCTTTGCGGTTTTGAGCGTGTTTGCAGTATGCGAGACACGTTTTTTTATATTATTTAATAACAAGCCTATTCTGTACTTCATCATGGTTACATACCTCTATGGCTGTGCCGACTACCTTCTGTAAAAGATGTTTGGGGATGCTGCGCGACGATGGCCGTAATACAGCCAGCAACATCATCTGGCATGGAAATTTTGATCCACCACTCTTGCAACAGTTTAAAAACAGGAACAAGGATAATCCTTGCTATTTTTACAGCTCTGCGGTTACAGTCGTGAAGATGAGTGGGGGAAACCATGGCAATTATTAGATGTTAAAAGAATATATTTTGATTCTCTGGAAATACACCATGGAGATAAGCAAGAGAAAAGCTGTCCCAGGAAGAACCAAAATACTCTTGCATTTGAAGAACAGCTAGGCAGTACCCGGTTATGAAACCTGGCATTGCCCTAGGTCCTGGCACAGCTTTTCTGACGACACCACCTGAAACCTTCCCACCTGCCATGGTGCAAAAATGAAGCAAAATGGTGCAGATTTGGGGGTTTTTTTTCCTCTTTCAGATTTATCACTGTCTCCGAGGGAGATGTGCCCAGCGGAACAGGGGCTACAGC
The DNA here is from genome assembly GCF_964289735.1 of Phaethon aethereus. Taxonomy (NCBI): domain Eukaryota; kingdom Metazoa; phylum Chordata; class Aves; order Phaethontiformes; family Phaethontidae; genus Phaethon; species Phaethon aethereus. Next base: position 2,559,496 of record NC_138604.1, read on the forward strand.
AATGACATCTCGCACCACAGAGCATGCTGCAGCAGGGACTTCTCAAGCCTCCAGGGACATGGCTCCTTCTTCTGTGGCGGGGAAGGCTCGGTCGTCTACAGCCGGGGAGCTTCGTCCTGCCAGCCCATGCCAACATCGTCCACCTACAGCGTTGCAGGGGGGTACAGATGTGGTGGTGATGGATCTGTCATGATAGCCAGTGGTGACAGCGGGGGGACATCTGGCTGGGGCATTGAACGGGGGACAGTTCCAGTCCATGGCACCGGGGCTGGAATAGGGTGCAGTGGTGATGACTCAGGCCAGAACATCATTGGCAGCTCAGGGGCTGGTGGAGGATCCAGCTGCCACAGTGGGAAATTGGGCATCACTGCAGGAGGAGGTTTTGAGTATGGGTGCGATGCCTCACCGAGAGAAAAGGCCTTAACAGCAGGTGGGGACAGTGGCAGATCAGGGTACTATAGCGGGGGATTGGGCTATGGCATCGGGGGATGCTCGGGCCCAGAGCTCAGCTCTGGGGGCAGTGGGTCCTCCCAGGCCATGCAGCAGAAATGCCCCGTGGTCGTTCCCAACATCGAGGCCCACCAGAGCAAGCAGACTAGCCGCTGGCCCCCCAGCCAAAAGAAGTGACTTGACCCAGCAGCCACCCCTGCTCAAGCAAAAGTGCCCTGAACGTACCACAGTGCATCTTTTCCCCGACCGCGCCATTACGGTCAGGGAGCTTTGCATTCCTTTCACGGGGCTGCGCTAGCCACATCGCTGCAAGCACTGCCGGAAAAAGTGATTTGCGCTTTGGTGACGGGAAACGATTCTTCTCTCCATCTCCTTTTGCTCACGGGTTGGAAAATAAAACTTCATAGCCTGTGGGAAATTCCAGTATCTGAATGGTTTCTTTAATTTCTGGCTCCTTCACTCAAAATACAGATAGATACTCGAGGAGTCTGCTTCACAACACAAGATTGATCTTCCAACATGTTTGATACGCATTTTACAACCATAATTAGGTGTAATTTTTAATTTAATAAGATTAAAATACATAATTTCCAACAGCAAGAGAAGGCTCTTCATTTTGCTCTTGCTGAAGACAGAGCTTCCCCCCACCCCGTTCCCACCAAACGGAACGCTGTGCCCTGGCGAGACCCTCCGCGCGGGCACGCAGGCCAGACCCCGCGAGTTACGCTAAGGGGATACGCAAAACTCCCTGGCGATTTCCAACTGATTATTATTTACGGTGTGACCTTGGGAGTACAAGGTTGTTTACTTGGAAACAATCACACGCCAGGTTCCTGCCCCAGAGAGATTGCAGGTGATGTTGTAAGCTGGAGCACGTAAACCTGATGCTTGCACCAGTGGCATGAGGCAACTCAAACAAGCTCGTTTGCTTCTTTGCAGCAACCTGCTTCATGACATTTTTTATAGGATCAGGTCCTAAATTAGGCACCGGGAGAAGACGGTTCCTCTGTGCTGTGTTGATGGGACGGCGCGGGGGCGGCTCGAACATTCAGTGCTGGTTGTTACACGGTATTCGCCAAACGTTTGGTGTTTTGGGAGTGTTCTCTGGGGGCTTTTGACTCCTCCAATACTGGTAACAAAGGAAAAAACACCCATAGATCTGTGCCCATTTAACAGGGAGACAAAAGACCATAAAATGACATTGTAAAATATTTTTTACCATTGCTGCTTTCACCTACCTGTGGGGCTTTTGACCCTTTCAGTTCAATAAAAATCCAGAAAACTTTGCCCTGACGTTTGTAAAACACCATAACTTACAAAAACCAAAATCCTCTGAGCTCTAGCCTTGTGTTTGGTGCCACAACGGTGACCTTCCATGCTGTAAAACGTTGTAAGGCTGTGGTGCAGGGAACATTACACAAGGTTTTGTCACCAGCCATATTAAATTCCATTCTAAAATTTGACAGCACTATCATTTATTTGCATCTACTTATATTTCTAAAACCTACCACTTCATTACTGATTTCTGTTATTTTCCCTGCTTCATCTGAGAGCACCAAAGGCGGCAAAAGAACTCAGAAACCTCGAACAATTCCCAGAAAACCGAGTCCAGAGTATTCAAAAACTTCTTGTCTATTCAAATAATCGACCAAAATCCATCTCAAAATTTCAGTCCCCTTCCCCCCAGAAAAAAAGAAAATAGAAAACACTTTAAAAGCATTGTTCTTATTCACTGTCCCACCTGGCTGGGTCTTGGAGGCTTGTGTCAAAAAGCACTCCACAAGCTTGGATGTTAAGCGGGGTAGGTGATACAATACTATGCTAAACCCAGGGGAGAAGGAGGATGTTCTTGCATCCAGAGCCGGAACTCGAGGAGCTGGGGCTGCATCCCACTGCCTTGGCACACGGGGTGGCTGCAGCTCACCTCCAGCGTGCGGCTGGGAGCCAGTGGAGGCTGGATTTTACGCGCCGGCACGCACATGCGCACTGGCACATGCAGATTTCCTTCCCGCTCGTTGTGCAACAGGGGAGGAACGAGTCGTCCTTCACGGCTGATGGGCTGTGATAACGCAGGACTCCAGCCCACGAGCATGTCGGTGCTCGCAGGAGCCGTGGCCCCTCTGCTTCGGCTGGGTGTAAACAGGCGGGCTGAACGGTAAACACGAGTCTGGCTTCTTGATGAAAGTCCCTAACTGGCGCCTCTGGACAGAAACTAAAGAAATTGTTTTAGGGATAGCAAGTGGGAGCCACCCTTCTGCTTCAGATGTTCGGTCGATCTCTGCCCAGCAAAACCTTGTGACTCCCGTGTTTGCAGAGGGGGAGTTAAGATGCAAAATGAGTAAAAACACAGAGCGAGCCCTGCCGAAGTTGCACGGTCAAGGTGTTAGTGGGAGGGAAACGGGGAAACCGGGGCTGTTGCAAAGCCACGGTTGCACCGCTGACTGCACCAGGGCCGGGCGAGCGCCCCAGGCTTGCAGCACTCCGCTGCCTTGCACCCAGGGTGCACCCGTCCCGCCCCAGGGAAGAGCTGGCTGAGCTCAAGGTGCGTGGTGAGCAAAGGGTGCGTGGTCTCTGAGCTAGCACTTTACTCACAGCTTACTCATGAATGCAAGGTTTGCCCAAGCGGGTTCTGTAGGCACGCGTTTCCCATCACGGACAACGGCGGCTGCAGAGGCAGGTAAATTAAAATACTAGAAAAACAGAAATTTTAAAAGAGGAATTCTGTTCGGGGCTTTTTGGTATCGGCCAGGAAAAATGTCAGCAATGAAAATTAGTGGTAACTATGTCGATGTCAGCAAAAAGGCTATAAAATCAGGCTTGAAATGGATGGACACAGGTAGAGAAACCACCCTACATTTTTGGGGTATTCACAGGTATAAGCCAAGACTTCCAAAAGTGGCCTGTACCGCTACCTGGCTTTGACAGGTCACTTTCCAGTCGTAGCCCTTGGAGCTTGCCACAGTGGCCACAGGCTTCATTATCCTGGTTTTATTGCTCTGGGAAATGACACAGTCAGAGAGAGGAGATCGAGAGGGGACCCTCAGCTGCTAAGCTTCTGGCACGTGCAGATGTCTTACAGGGTGAAGACAACTTTAAAGATGCTTTCAGAGGACACGTGATGAGGACTTTCTAAAAACTTGCTATTTTTTATGGTGAGGACCTAAAAGTGGTGGCTCTTGTCCACCAGGCATGACCCCGGTCCTGCCAAGAGCAGTTAGAGGTGACCAGACATCGTGACCTCTCCTCCCTGCCAGACTTCGTGCAAGAGGTTTCAGGAAGATAGAAACCCAAAAAAGCACCACCTTTGCCATCCATTTTGCAATGTAAAACTCATCCTGGCATGACGGTGAGACAGTCAAGCCACCCACACGGTTTTCACTCTTCATGCATTACAACCTGCATGGGGCAGGGTGGCAATTAAAGCTGTGTAACACAAGGAAGACAATCTACTGTATGACAAGTCAATCAAAGAAACAGGGTTGAATAAGCTTTTGAAGGTGGTGGATAATTAGAGGTGTGGCTGTTTTGTAAATACGTTGGTCATTTTTCCCCAGGGGTTTATTGCATTTTCAGGAAGAGAGCTAGGAACTGTATAAAAGTTCTCGGATGGGAGAGCAACTCATTCACTCAGCTCCGCTCCTTCTTCAGAGCCTTCACAGCCAAGGTAAGTTGCTACTACACCACTACTATTTCATTCCTACGAAAATTTGCTGAGCTATGCTCTTACAAAGATGGGTCTGTCTGCAGGTGTTGGGATTATTGAGAGCCAAGTTCTTGCCCCAGTGGCTGGGGCAATTTTGTGCTATCAAAATTGGTCTCAAGAATGCCTATTGCTAAGAAGCAAAACTTATTGTTCTTATCACATGTAGATATATTTTGATTACTTCAGTGCTCAGGATTCCTAGTTTCCAAAGGACAAACTGGAAACAAAAAAGTAAAGAATGGGATTTGGGAATGAATGGGAGACAGCAGGCTGATCTGTCATAAGAAACTTTGGGCTTAAGCTGGGAATTTTAATTGCACTTATGAGCCTGACTCATTTACTAAGCTCCGTTGGAAAATGTAAATCTTCCAGAGCTGAAAGTATTAAGGTGTCCTTGAAGAAATTTAGGAAAGAACCGAGAAGGCAGATTTAAGCTATGAGAGGACGGAGTAGCACAACAGCCTTCAGCTCAGCTGGCCGCATCCTGGATGCCTTCTGCCCCCTTGAAATCTCAGCTCTCCCCAGAAGGGGGGTTAGATGTGCACATAGGATTTTCCTCATGCCTCAGGAAATTGGGCACTGGCCAGCCAAAGGTCTGCAGGACACAGAGGGAAGAGAGGACACAAGGAGGGAGGACGGCACAGGAGTCTCTTCATTTTGAGTCCCTGGCTTCGAGAGTAGATTTTGCCAAGGCTCTAATACCACCAGTCCTGGCTGTAGGTTCGCCGGCTGTGCCAGGGCCCCTCTAGGCTGCAAGTTTTTCAGACCCTTGCCAAGACGCCTCTTGCCGGTGCAGCGTAAACTGGCAGCCCACAGCGCGTCTGCCTCTCCATTAAGCAGCCCCGAGATCGTCCCAGTCCGTCTTGCACGAGTGCTCGCGGGGTGCAGCCAGGGAGAGCAGGGAACTGGCCCACGGAGCCCGGCAGAAACAGAGATCGGGGCTGCTGGGGGGCCGGTGAAGGTGTCCAGACGGTGCGGGCTGATCCGCTGGTGCGGGCTGATCCGCTGGTGCGGGAGCGAAGCCCCAAGCCAGGGAAAGGGGATGGGCAGACAGGCAAATGCTGCTGAGCCCCAGCAGGCTCGTAAGCACTTTCCCGACGCAGAGCAGGGAAAGCATGCTGCCCTTCGTGTGCCTAACGACAAAGGTCTCTCCTTCCCAGGGTTCACCGCACCAACCGCAACATGTGCTCCCGTGGGGACAGAGGCTGCCACAGCACCGAGAGCTCCTCCTGCCACAGTGGAGGCTCCTCCTGCCACGACAGCGAGAGGTCCTGCCACGGCTCCGAGGAGGTCGTCTGCCACGAAGTGAGCGCCGTGCAGGATGTGACACCGGTGGTGGTCCTCCCTCCCCAGTGCCCCGTGGTCACCGTGCCCGGGCAGGTGCCGGTGGCCCCTGCTCCCTGCCAGCAGCAGCAGCAGATCAAGCAGCCGGTGCAGTGGCCCCCGCAGCAGCAGAAGTGAAGGGCCGAGGACGAGCCAAGGGCCAGCGCACACCGCGGGGCGGCACCTCTCCCCTCTCCTCTGCAAGATGCAGCCCTGAGCTTGGGCAGATCCTGCCCCTTCCCTCCAGCACAAATTACCTCTCCCTGCTCCTGATAACGCGAAGTGGCATTAGCGTGACAGAAACGTGATTTGACCTCGCGCGCGCGAGAATTTGAATCCATTAATTTCCTGCTTCTGACTCCAGTAGCAAAGATGTGATATTAAAACCTAAAGCTCACAAAACATGTTGGTGTCCTAGTGTTTTTCCACCATTACCTTCCTCCTTATCTTCAGCATCATTTTCAAGCCCACCTTTTTTAACGAGAGCTGCTTTCCACAGCTTCCCCCCCCTTCCCATTGCACTTCAGTGCCAGCAACGCATCAAAGCTCAGCTCTTCAGCCCCCACACCCTGCGCGTCTGCCAAAGAAATCCAGCTGCTGGGTTTGGAAAAGCTGTCTGGGGTTGAAGGTTATGAGCATCTCTCGTTAATCCCAGCCCTGGGCTCTGCGACAACTGGCCTTGAGCCTCAGACCCTCGTTTTGAGGGAGCTAAAAGCGAAGCTTTGGGTCTGTAGTATGTGCATGGCTGGTGAGCACAAAAGCGGACTCCGTCTAGGAAGTCTGAAAATCACTGAGCACCATAAACAAGAGGGTATAAGTAGAGGAAGGGCTACGTTATACTTAATCTTCTTTCTGACCTCTTCTAAATACAGAGTATGGGGTTTGTTAGACATTTTGTGCAAGGTAACTTTACCTTCTTTGAAAATTCCAGCAAGAGTCCATATTGCCTAGGTGAAATGTAGATGCAAAATAAAACTGGGTTTAAGTCAAGCCATGCACTATACTCCCACTGTGAACTCTCGTCCTGTGAACACCACACATGTCTGGAAAACAGGAGAAAGATTGCGAAAGAAAAAATGTTCCCGGTTCCTACCAAGACTTGAGGTAACTTTTCTCAGCAGAAACCATGAAAGTTCTGAGCTTGCCTTGTAGATGTAGAAAAAAGGAATATCAAACGGGCAGATGGCCACAAAGATCGGCAGCTGTATTTCCCATCGCACGAGGTTCATCCCCAGGTTCTCCTCTGGTGTCCACCAGCACGGAGGCAGATGGCTGCAGGAATTCGTGCCTCTGTGGGATGAGCGCAGTATTGTGTGTAATGCGCTAGATATTTAATTAGCAAAGCGTTTGCACTGAATCTTTGAAGGGAACAAGAAACTTATTATTAGCACTTGTTTTATTATTACTGTTAATTAAAATAACAAGGAGCACCATTGCCATATGCAAGGGACATGACTGCAGGTGCAAGGAATGAACGTCAGGGTCAGAGACGTGCAGCTCTGACTGTGCATGAAGCCGCCGCGTGGTGCCCCCGACGGCCCCTTGCCCCCAGAAACCCAGGTACCCCTCTGCCAAACCCACCCTGTGCCAAACAGGAGGTTGAAACCAAGCCAGACTGGAGGCTCTAGGCTGGGTTTGAGTCTGACTGAAAGCATTTGGGGGAAGGGGAGATAAAATCTCTTATCTTAATTCTTTCTAGGCAGTCCAAGTTCTCACCTACGCTCTCTCGCTCTCAGCTAAGCTGAAGCGCTGCCGGTTGTGTCATTCGTTTAAGGAGAGGCTTTAGGAAGAGCCTGAGGAATAGAGAGAGCAAATCTCTCCTGAGCTGGAGTTTTGTTATCTCAGCACACACATCTGGGAAGCAAAGCAGAAAAGCGGATTGCACAAATTCAGCAGGAAATTGTCCCCACCTTCCCCCATCACGAAGGCAACAGCAGCAATGATGCCTGTGCTGAGGGCAACCTCTGCAGAGGACATTTTCTGGCCAGTGCCCCAATCAAGTCAGCAGGAGAGGAGTGGGAGAGAAACAGACCACAAAAAGCATGGCAAACCCAAGGCGAACGCTAGAAAAGCGAGAGGCGAGGGGGCCCTGCACGCAGAGCACGTTTCTCAGCACTAAGCGAGTGCTGGGCACACGTTTCTGGCTGTGCCGTTGCGGTTGCACGCAGCGATGCTGCAGCGTGAGAGTCCCGGACCACGCCGGGGTGAGGGTCCCGCACAACCCCGTCTCCCATTAGTTGCAGCGTTAACACCCCTCCCAGAAGAGCGTGCCATTTTGGGTGGCGGAGTACACCTAAAGGAGAGGTATCTCAGTGACGGAAGCACAACAACATCTTTTTATGCGGTTTTTTTATCCACTGCATTTCAAGATAAGGAGGGCCAGAAATAGAGGGCTTATCTACAGCAAATTTGGGGGTTCTTTTCCCCCTGTTTTATCAAATTATCTTCTGGATGACATGTTAGATACCGTAGTATTTTTCCTGCAAGTCAGATATTTATTCCAAAACCTATTTTTATTGTTATTTTCAATAATTCTATACCATTTATCAATGAAATACAAGAAATATTCCATAGAAAGTATCTCTTTCTCACACTATTTACAATAAACAAGCAGTTTGGTTCTAGGCAAAGCCAAGTCAAGTGGGTAAACACAGAGAGACAGTCTACAAATAAGTTTCCATAAACGTTCCAGATCATCAGTCAAATCACGTACCTTAGTCAACAACAGGGGAGTTATAGAAGAAGTAAAGTCAAACTGAAGGGAAAGGCGTGAAAGAGGGGAACTTTTATAGAGTCAGAGGCTTCAGCAGTGAGGCACCCCTGGAGAATGGGGATTTTGCTCTCCCCTGACCACAGCCGGTTTTGTTTGCTGCCCTTGGTTCCCGACATTTACATCTGACACACTTTTTTTATTTTTACCATCTTCTCTCTTTTACATGACAGCAGACTTAGTCCCATACACTACCAAAGATTTCTAAAGGTGCTGCCTAACTACAGCCTAAATAAAACGTTGCAGCAAGATATTTATAGGTTCATTCCGTACATTGTGATACTGAAGCACAGATGAGAATGGACCTGTTTGAGGGATCCCCGTGACTCAGTAGAGCATCACCCAAAATCAATTGTGCTTGACGTCTAATCCACAATGCTGTCCCGGTGTTGACACATTCTCTCCTTTTATGGGACAAGAAAATATAATTGCTGGGTTAGATGGGCATGACCTGTACGTAAACACAGAAAGGAAGACCGAAGTTCATCCGTGATTCACGGGAAAATCCAGGCTCAGAAGCATCTACCACATTACGCTGTTTTGTTTATTTTTGCTTGAGCTACAGCCCTGTCTAATGCATATTTCCATAAAAGCTGCAGAGATGCTGTGGCTGAGTACCAAAAGCAGGACAGCAATACTAGCGCTCTGTCCCAGCTAATAGTCCAAGTAAAATCTTCAACATTATTGTGAAATTAAAGATCTTAAACCTTACTCTGCAGTCAGGAACATGGCCCACCTTCTCACAACCTCAACAGCTAAAAATTTCCAGAAAGTAAACTAAAGGCAGGTTTTATTTAAAATGTTGGGAAAAAAATTAGAAGTACATTAAAGAAGGACAGAGGAAAATAGGAACAGACAATAACTACACCTCTGGGAGTATGAGCAGGACTTGGACTGGTGGGTTCACCTCCAACCATTCTGCTCCAGGATTTGATGTCACTGCAAGCAATACCATATTGCAGAATTAGACTAAAACAGCACCTGTAACAGGAATAAAATAAATCCTTGACAGGACGCATCATGCAGACAGCTTGAAATTATGAATGAAGGACATCTTTGGGCAAATGCTGAATCTCTCATTAAAATAGCCGGTACCATCGGGCAATTCAGCTAGACTATTCCTGCCCTGAACATAATCCGCAGGAGTTAACATTGGTAATCCTTTTTCTTTCACATGGAGGTGTGATCACGTTCAGCTCTTGGTCCACGTGACATCCCAGCACAGCTTGAGGAATTGGTACTTCTGAATTACAAACATATCTTCCGCTTGATACTTGTTGTCCGTGACCAGATCCATTAGTTTCTTTGGTATTGGCGTCACTTTGCGTGAAATACCTTCCAATCTCCTTCACAGGGAGGCGAAGGAATTAGAGTGCTATTAATAACCTATGGGACAATTACAATGCTAAAAGCACAGTGCATCAAAGGGAAAATGTCGGAAGCTGAATACAGCGGATAGAAATGGGCTGGGATATATAATTAGGTTACACTTGCCAAGAGATGTCTCATGTCCCAGATAACCCTTTGGAAGAGTATAAAAGGTCTCTCATCCCAGTTTCCTTCACTCACTTCTCTGCACCTATACACCTTCATTCCTGTTGCTGAAGGGTAAGTCCAATTTTTCTATTTCTCTTGAGTTTCTTTATGAAACCAGCTGCTTTCATACCAACTTTGGTAGAGCTGAGTATGATACTCACTCCTCACCTCTGGACCTCAGTCATGCCGGAGACCAAGTTCTTTTTACCCACAAGAGCTGTTTTATTAACACAAATGACAAGTGGGATATAGGGTTAGCAGGCAGAGGCTCAAGCCAAACCAAAACAACAGAAAATTTGGGAAATACAGAGAGAGAAGAGTCAGTGGACTTTATGGAAAAGAGGCTTAAAAGTTTTCAAGTAGAAGGCGCTGGAGGGTCTGGGGCTGCATATGAGCAATGGATGTTTTGAGTAATTTTTCTCTGAAAAGCAAATTGCATCTGTAAAAGTGTAAATGTTTTTAGTGGGGGATGTAAATCATCTCCCAGTACCTGATCAGGACTGAAATGACTTTCTAATCCCTGAAGAACTAGAAATTAAGAAGAAAATGGGGAAATCCAGAGCAAATTAGAGAATGCAAGTATGCTCATGTACCTTGGGGCGGCCGTACCAGCATGACCATTTCTCTCTTGCTCCTGACAGCTTTGCCGATACTCCATAAAGATGTGCTCCCGCGGGTCCTGCCACGACTATGAATCCTCCTGCCACGGATCCCGCTCCTGCCACGACTCGAAACCCTCCTGCCATTACACCATCCAGAGGCAGCCTGTGCAGAAGTACACCTACGTGACACCCTGCTGCCCCCCCGTGCAGCCCTATTGCCCCCCTGTGCAGCCCTATTGCCCCCCCGTGCAGCCCTATTGCCCCCCCGTGCAGCGCTACTGCCCCCCGGTCCCCTACTGCCCCCAGTACAGCAAGAACGTCTGCAAGCTGCCGCCGACATGCCCCAAGTACTAGCCACAGGATCGGGCCCCGGCACCTGGACCCGCCGGCTCGCTCCTGCCTTGGATGCTCTCAGTGCCTTAAAGCTTGAATCGCTGGTTCTCTTTTCCCATTTTTGGTTTGTGTGAATCCTTGAAGACCTCATCTGTGATTAGAATTTTCTTCAAAATATAAATCAGATCTGTTTAAATTTATTTAGCATAAAGACCCAGCTTATGTTCTTTTCCAAAAGACTGGGAATGGTTTCTGCTGGCAGTGGCTTACACATGATGTGTCAACCTCCAAAATATGCACATGAGACAATAAAATTTCATTTCCAAAAATAGAAAAAGTTTATGATTTTTGTATTCTCTGACCTCTTTACTTGAGAATTATCTTTCCTACTGACTTCTTAGACACCACTTCTCATTCTTTTCATCTTAAACTTGTCACAAAATGCCCACATCCTGAAGTTTCCAAATGAAGGAAAGCCAGTCATTGCAGATGCGGCAGATGAATGCATTTATGGACAGCATACAGGGCGCTCGTCCGTACCGTATTTAGCCTAGGACTGGCTGGCGTCGGAGGCAAATGAAAGATTCGGGGGAGGCAGGTCAGTAGGACACAACACAATTAAAAAAAAGATTAAGGAACCCGGATTTAGTGGTCAAGAAATTAAGAAGTAGTTGTACCTAAGCATTAAACCACGAAGACTGAGCTGTCCTTTTATTCTTGAAAAATGTAACTGTCATGAGATCAGCAGAATCCACAATAACTAGGGTAAAGCTGAAGGCTGCAGGGGGAGATCACGACCACCGACTCAATGAGGGACTATGCAAATTACCCCCCCACTCTTTCTGGGAGCATGCGTGATAATTTATAATAATCAATTGGTATTCACTAGCCAATAGTATTTACTATTATCAGTAATAATCAATGTGGTAATTACTAGCCAATGAATGTACATTTGGGAGGTTCTCTGTTGTTTTCACTAATCGTGTAATAGAATAAATATGTGGTGATTCCTTTGTGTGGTGTGCTAGCTTTGTGCAATACCACCCAGCACCCATATCTGCACAAATACGCTGTAAATAAAATACCTCTACTCGGTGTGTGTATTGGCGTGTTGCGCACCGGGTATACGATCCCACTTTCGGGATGACATGTCTTTTTCAATTCCCTACTTCCGCAGCACCTCATACTTCATTTGTCACTCTGACTCAGAATTACAAACATTTTGAGGTGTCTAATAAATGCAAATAGGTGCCTAGAGGTCTTCTCTAACCCTCCTTCTTTCCCTGAACTTCAAATTACTGTTTTCTATGAAAATTGCACACACTTAAAAATAAATGCTAATTCTCTCTCTACTTTTTACAACCTAAGACTATCCTTATCTCCGCAGTCGCCAGCCCATCTAGCTGAGACATCTCTTCTAGAACAGGATTGCTCGCTTCCTTCTGCCAGTGCCTGTTCCTCTGCATCGGTTTCACAAAGAGCTCGACAACCAGCCTCAGCTTAAATTATTAACCTGGAGTATCTAGAAAAGGGTGAGATGAATGCACCCCGCATGGCAAGGAATTGACACAAAGGCCTTCCCCAAAAATACCGCTTTATCAATCTAGATGAACCGTTTCTACATTACTTATAACTCACAGTGCTTTTCAGAAGACTGCAGGTGAGAATTTCCTCAACAAAGGATAGCTCTAAAAAACTTTTTTTTAAACAATTTTTTTTTGCTGAATCATGGCCTTGAAAAATAAATAAAAAGAACCCCAACCAGAACATGAAACCGTGCTTTCCCTGGATGTATTTTCAAATTCAGAATGAATTAGCATCTCACAAAACTGTTGGCAGTGTAGCAGGGGTTTTTTCCCCAACTTTGTCATGAAAATAAGCCCTGAAAGATATGAAGACCATCCCAGCAGGGATAGCTTTCCCTTCTGAACTCAGTAAGCAACTTTTAGGACCCTCTTGTTCCAGTTGCATCAAGTCTGACCCTTGAGATGCTCCTGAGGGTTTCCTGCAGCACCCACCTGGATAAAAGTCACAGGAAAGGAACAATTACCAGTTTCACTGTCCTAAAGTCAAGTCTTGGGCTGCTGTGAGAAAAACTTGGTAGTAAACAGTGAAACACTGCAATGAGTAAAAATTACAAAACTGCTTAAGTAAGACAGGAGCCCGAAGCCATTTGGGATCTGAAAACAGGATGCAAATAGGTGATAGCTTCCCAGCACAAATCCTTCCTGCTTAGGATTTGAAATCCCCTTCTTCTAGGAGGAAAGTAAACAGGATAATATTGTGGTGCAAAGGAAAAACAGCTGATGGCTGGTGGACTCACAAACGGAATGAAAAAAAATTGGAATTGGAGACGGCCTTCTAGCGTCATCGTCGGTGTTGAGGCGTTAGTTTGAGCTAGTCAACAGGACTTCCCTCTAAGTAGAGTCCATGTGAGTTGTGGCTGTTAATTACAGTCCCTTGTGTCACGAAGAAAACATATCAATCAAAATGTGAGTCTGCCATGCAGACCAAGGGGCAGCATGCAGGGTAGGAGTCAACACTTTTTGAATTGTATGTTGATGCAATACTGGTTGCCCAACGACAAATCACTTAATAACTCTAGGGTTAGGTTTGTTTTTAATATGTAAATGTGCAACTGCCTTCAAAATTCCCTTATAAAGCAGATTGGGAAATTCATTGCCTATTAACATGTGAAGGAAAAAGTCATAATTGTTTTCCCTGACTCTGTCAAATCGGAAATGCTAAAAACTAGACACAGAAGATAAATATGAACATGACTACTTAATTAATTGTCAGCATTGCCAAGAGATGCATAATTTCTCGGACAACCCTTTGGAGGATATAAAAGTTCACCATCCCCTGTTCCTCCTTCATTCGGCATCAGCTCTCGGTGCTCTTCCCCTTGCTTGCTCCAACGAAGGGTAAGTTGGATTATATTGATTTATCTACTACTGAACAGCAGGAGCTCACACAGGAATTCTAGCTGACAAGTTCTGTGTTTAGACTTGCCTTTGTCTTAGAAATTTCTCACATCTCATGATCGGGTGCCTGAACATGGAAGGTACGCAAAAGGTGCTCGTGGTTTGCTCACAGATGGGATGACAGAAAAATAGGAGTAATTTAGGGACCAGATCTGCAAAGACACAGAGTCTTTGGGTCCCAGTGAGAAATTAATTCCCGAACTAGCTGGTGATGGAGGGAGACATATCTCAGACAAGTGATTGCAGATTTAGAACTAAATTTTACCTTAAAAAGCCAACAGTAGTGACTTGGTAGTGAAATTACCATCAGAGCTGGATCGTCATAGAGTATCTCCCAAAAGACAAGGCAGTGTCACCCTCAGGGTCAAGATATCCCATATGTTACAAAACAAGAAAACAAATTTCTCAGACCACTACAGCGAAGGAGTCGAGGAAAGTGCAGAAGTTTACAGTGGGGCAGCCGTGCCAGCTTGATGGTCTCTCTGTCTTCCTTACAGCTTTGCTGATACTCCATAAAGATGTGCTCCCGCGGGTCCTGCCACGACTATGAGTCCTCCTGCCACGGATCCCGGTCTTCCTGCCATGACTCGGGACCTTCCTGCCATTACACCATCCAGAGGCAGCCTGTGCAGAAGTACACCTACGTGACACCCTGCTGCCCCCCCGTGCAGCCCTATTGCCCCCCCGTGCAGCCCTATTGCCCCCCCATGCAGCGCTACTGCCCCCCGGTCCCCTACTGCCCCCAGTACAGCAAGAACATCTGCAAGCTGCCGCCGACATGCCCCAAGTACTAGCCACAGGATCGGGCCCCGGCACCTGAACCCGCCGGCTCGCTCCTCCCTTGGATGTTGTGGCCATGGATCGTCTCATCCCTACTGAAATCCCTGGGTCTCTGCCATGTGCCTCACCACTGGTCTGGATGAAGTGTTCTCCTAATTATCATTCAAGGTGTCATTCTTTCTAATTATTCAGGAAATGTCCTTTCTAATTATTCAGTGTATAATTACTGTTGGGAATCTTTCTATGCCATGCACTTTTATTTCAGACTCATCTGGGTGTGGGAAATAAATCTTACAATTCATGAGACCCGCATTGTCTTGCAGTTTCTTTATTCACTTTTTCCTTTAGACTTTTTTTTTTTCTGGATTCTTCAGTCAAATTTCCTCGTATTCTCAAAGTTGGTGGCCAATAACAACAATTCCCATGTTCATTTGGGCAGAAAACAGACACATTAGGAGAGGAAAAAGTTCTCAACTACCAAAAATCTACATGGACCTAAAGGCTGAGCAGAACAAAGTTTCCCCTGTTTACACTAGATGATGAGCTGGTCTACACAGATTTTTTGCCCCATCGTTTTGAAAACAATGAGATCAAAGACGATTGAATGCAAACTCTTTTGTTTTGGAGACAAGCATAGCTCTTTAAATGGAAGAGGAATAAGTAGTTCACAGTTGCTAATATTCTTACTCAATGCATGCAATAATTTATTCCAAGCTCAACTTCAGAACCTGGGCGTAGAAATATTTTCAAATACCTTAATGCCTCTGAGACTCTGGCAACAGAAGTCACAAACTTCTTTTTCATATTGCAGTGTTGTTTGTCACTAGTATATAGTTTAGAGCAGAGAAATGGGTTAGCCCAGAGAAGGTCCATCTCATGTAAGACTCGTGCACTTGCACAGCACAGGTCTGAACACCACAATATGTTATTATGGAGAGCTCATAAACCAAACACTACTGAATATGATGGAGCAAGTATCAACCCCCACATTGCTCCAAAAATGACATTTCATCATGGTAGATTGGGCTTCCCTTATGCAATCCCCTAAAAGAACTGCAAGTGATGGATGATAACTCTTTAGAGTTTGTGTTTTCCTTAGCAGCATCTTTAGCAGGATCCTGGAGTTTGTGTTTTCCTTAGCATCTGAATTTGAAAGATTCAGAAACACTTTTTTGAGTGGGTGTAATGCAGGACACCTCAGCTTTGGAAGGCTATTGAGGAGTGAGTTAGAAAGACTTTGGAGGAACGTTGGTGTGATGCTCCAAGCCAAAGCATGGAGGAAAGGAGAACCGTCGCACAAAGCAGGGTCTTCACCCACTGGGCAGTTGCAGCCCTTCTTGGTTTTGGACCCACAAACTGAGTCACAAAATGTCCTTGAGGAATTTGTGCAGTCTTCCCTAGATGACCTTTAAAGCTCCCTTCCAACGCAAACTATTCTACGATTCTACGGTTTCCTTGCTACACAAAGCTCACCACAAGCATTATATCACCTCTAGCCTGAAGAAAAGCTGTAGGACACCCATACTTTAGAGAGAACTCCTCGTTAGCAGTTAGTGAATTACGCTAATGGGTAACTTTTCCAGAGTTGATGAGTTAGGGTTTCATTCTCTTATGCTTCAAAGGCTGAGTCAAAGAGGATTATAAATCCGTCTTTAGTGCCCATAATTTCGCCACTAGTGACAGAACCAAACATTTGCTCAAACTTCAGCTCAAATGATCCCTTTCTCTGAATCCTTTGCTTTCCAGACATCTCCGCAGGTGAGATCAGGTGGGAAAAGTATAAGAAATCAGTGAATGGGAAGAGAAACCAAGGAACAGGAAAACTTAACATACTTATACCATGTACAGAGCTCATCGCCAGAGATTTTTCTCTGATTTTAAGTACTGAATAACCTTTAATACATGTGGAACAATCTGATGGGGGCAGCCAAGTCATCTGACAAGTCAAGGAACATGTGAAGAATCAGAAATATTTTATTTTTTGCCAAACTGAAGAGATCACGCCAGACTTCCCATCATCGTGCCATGCCCATGAGTTGCAGCCGGTAATCCCATTTCCTTTTGGCATTCAACAACATGTAAATTAAAATCCTGAGCTGTCACCTGCATAAAACGGTAGGCCTACCCCAGGAGTCAGCATTTCTGAGACGTAAAGGCCTTTCTGTCACTGATGCAATCCCAGATTCCCATTGGCAAGCTAATTAACACCTATGAGATTAGTGTCAGTCTCCAGGAAATGGGAGAGAAATGCCTTCCAAAATCCTTATAGGAAATGCATTAGGAATTACATATGGGGCAAAACACAATGCGTCAAAGAGGAAACGCTAAAGATAGGATAGCGCAAACATCTGTGGGATTGAGTGCGGAAATAATTAAATTGTCATTGCAAACAGGTGCCTCATATCCGAGATAACCTTTTGGAACCATATAAAAGATCACTGAGCCCAGTCCTCCTCAGATGCTCGCCTCCACTTCCATACACTTCTCCCTGTAGCTGAAGAGGTAAGACCTATTTTACTATTTCTGTTCCTGCTGAGAGAGAATAAACCTCCACTAGAAGTTTATATGGACCTCCTGGGAGCTGGGACTTAGCTAAACACCTTCTGCTTGCACCCTTGAAGTGTTCTGAGGCAGGCACAGGGAATGGCAGATGGAGGGCCAGGGATTGCTGGGGAAGGTGCAGCAAAGGTACACGAAGGGATCCTTGAGCTCCATGAGCTGTTTCCCAAGGGAGATGGGGTTTGGGAGTGGCTCACGGTGCTCATTGCATCGGCTTGCAGGGACTTAGCTTCGACAGCAGCTGCCAGAGCAAGCCTCGCAGATTAGGCAGGGTCGAGGGTGCATTCAGTCTGGATTAGGTAGGCAAAAAGACAGAGAGAAACAGTTTGCTGGGGATCTCAAGAAAAATATTATTTTAAAAAAAGGGAGAGGGAATATAAGAAGTGAATCTGGGGCTCTTCTCACCATGTTTCTCTCTTGCTCCTGACAGCTTTGCCGATACTCCATAAAGATGTGCTCCCGCGGGTCCTGCCACGACTACGAGTCCTCCTGCCACGGATCCCGATCTTCCTGCCACGAATCCCGCTCCTGCCACGACTCGAAACCCTCCTGCCATTACACCATCCAGAGGCAGCCTGTGCAGAAGTACACCTACGTGCAGCCCTATTGCCCCCCGGTGCAGCGCTATTGCCCCCCCGTGCAGCCCTATTGCCCCCCCGTGCAGCGCTACTGCCCCCCGGTCCCCTACTGCCCCCAGTACAGCAAGAACATCTGCAAGCTGCCGCCGACATGCCCCAAGTACTAGCCACAGGATCGGGCCCCGGCACCTGGACCCGCCGGCTCGCTCCTCACCCGCAGCCTCGAGTTCGTCTCCTTGCTCATCGCTTGCCAGCCCGGCCGCTTCTCTGCAAGCAAACGCTCTTCAAACGGTTGGACGGTAGCGTGGTATCGGGATGAAGTCTCTGGGTTTACTGAGTTTTGAGCTGTTCATCTTCTTTCTGCCAATACAAAGCACACTGTCCGTTGGGGACAGTGTCTTGCTTGCTTTGTTGCTTCGTTCTCTGGCAAGACAATAAAAATTATATTTCCAGCCTACCTAGCAGTTCTGGATGCTTTTAGTCACCGCTCCGTCATATCTGCTTGTCTGGAGGCATCTGTTTTTTCTCTCGCGGTTTTAGAGCCACGCTTTAATCACTGGTGAAAATAGCTGAAGTAGGAGGAAAACCAAGGAAACATGAAAGTCAAGGAAAATGCCCGTGGCGCCCGCCAGTGATGCCAGGAGCACTGCACCGCACGCAGAGGGCTAGGAGAAACACATCGGGTTAATTCTTGGTGAAACCAAATATTTGCACTGAGCTCAGCAGATGCAATGGGGGTTTCAGAGTTGCAGCCGGGCGCCTGGCCTGCACGTTCGTGTTTTTACCACAGACATGATCTTTAAAAGCCGCTGCTATATTTGGAAACAAAACAAAGCAAATCCTGCAGGGTTTGGAACCTGCCTTGGAACACCGTCAATTAAACAATTTCTGCAGCGTAAAATGAGAGAAGGTTTCCCCAACGTGATTCATCCATTCCAGGGCAGGCATGGGAAACAGGTTGAATGAGCTGGGCACTGCAAGCACCCAGCAAATGACCGGTTTGTATATAAGTAATTGGAATTAGTTATTTATAGGTTATGGAGAAAATTGTCATTATAGAGGAACAGCCTGCTAAAAAGGAAAAGTTGCAAACGGGATGCAGAGAGCAATTAATTACTCAGCTGCATTCGAGTTGTCGCCATTGCTAAGAGATGGCTCATTTTCACGCGACCCTTGGCAGCTACATTAAAAACTCTGTTCCTTATTCGTTCTTCACCTCTCTGCAGCTGGGTATTGAGTCAGTAAGGCTTTCTGTCTACAGGAGCAGTTTTGCCTTCAAGTACATATGTTCACTTTCCCCTGCTGCCCCAGGCCTCCAACTTTCTATTCTGTGACTAATCACAGCACATTTTATTTCCTCTTCCTTTTCCAAGCCCCACAAAAGGCACAAAGCCTCTGAACTGCTTCCGCTTTCTGCTGTGCTCAAGCTTGCAGTTCCCATTCACTTGAGGATGAGAAACAGCAGCAATAATGAGGAAACAAGAGCAAAGCTTGCTCCTCTCCTCTCCTCTCCTCTCCTCTCCTCTCCTCTCCTCTCCTCTCCTCTCCTCTCCTCTCCTCTCCTCTCCTCTCCTCTCCTCTCCTCTCCTCTCCTCTCCTCTCCTCTCCTCTCCTCTCCTCTCCTCTCCTCTCCTCTCCTCTCCTCTCCTCTCCTCTATTCTATTCTATTCTATTCTATTCTATTCTATTCTATTCTATTCTATTCTATTCTATTCTATACTAAGCTTTTGTCATCCCTGGAGAGGTTCAACACCTGGAACATCAGGAATCAAAGCCTTTATGAATGCTTTACCTTGTTAGAACATTTTTGTAACAAATCAGAGACCATAGACATTTGGCAAGAAAAGTCTTCTATACCTAACGCTCTAGATAGCTTAGAGGAACATTTTTGCTCCGCCGAGTATGTGTTAAATAATGTAACAGCGGATTTCCACAACCAGGATAAACCATGAGCAAATCCCTAAGGATTAATGAGGAGGAATTTGCTTTAGCTGTTTCGCAGCGAGGATTGCTTCATTGCATCTGTAATTCTCAAATGCAAACAGAGTGGTATTGCTCTGGGTGTCTTACAGAGCCTGCCAAGCTAATACACTCAACCTGAAATTTAATTGGGATCTTTTTTTGGATCTAATTGGAATCTTTCAGAACAGAGGTGGCAGTTCTTTAAGGACGTTTTCCATGGGGCACAAGAGCTATTTATCTCTAGGTGTAAGAAATCAGGAAAGGAAGGCAAAAAAACAGTATGGCTGAGTCAAAACCTGCTGGTTGAACTAAGGGGCAAGAAGGAAACGCACAGGCAGGGGAAGCAGGGACTGGGATCCTGGGATGAGTACAGGGACGCTGCCCGGTTGCGTAGGGATGGGGTCGAGAGGGCCAAGGCGCGGCTGGAACTGAACTTGGCAAGGGATGCAAAGAATGATATGAAGGGCTTCTACAGGTATGTTAGGCAGAAAAGGAAGGTCAAAGAAAGCGTACCCCCCTTGATGAGCAAGACTGACAGATTGGAGGCTGAGGTACTCAGTTACTACTTTGTTTCAGACTTCACAGGCACTCTTTCTTCCCACAACTCTCAAGGGAATGGCCTGCAAGACGGAGACTGGAGGAGCAACGTCCCTCCCACTGTAAGAGAAGATCAGGTTCAAGACCACCTGAGGAACCTGAACATACACATGTCTATGGGACCTGATGAGATGCATCCCAGAGTCCTGAGGCAACTGGCTGATGTAGTTGCCACGCCACTCTCCATGATACTTGAAACATCCTGGCAGTCAGGTGAAGTCCCCAGAGACTGGAAAAAAAGAAACATTGCACCCATTTTTAAAAAGGGTAGAAAGGAGGACCCTGGGAACTACCAATCTGTCAGCCTCACCTCTGTGCCTGGGAAGATCGTGGAACAGATCCTCGTAGAAGCTCTACTAAGGCACGTGGAGGACAGGGAGGTGATTCAAGACAGTCAGCATGGCTTCACCAAGGGCAAGTCCTGCCTGACAAACCTAGTGGCCTTCTATGATGGAGTGACTACACCAATGGACAAGGGAAGAGCTACAGCTGTCATCTATCTGGACTTCTGCAAGGCCTTTGACACGGTCCCCCACAACATACTTCTCTCTAAATTGCTGAGATATGGATTCAATGGGTGGACTGTTGGGTGGATGAGGAATTGGTTGGATGGTCACATCCAGAGGGTAGTGGTCAATGGCTCAGTGTCCAGATGGAGATTGGTGATGGGCGGTGTCCCTCAGGGGTCCGTTGTTTAATATCTTCACGAATGACATAGACAGTGGGATCAAGGGCACCCTCAGCAAGTTCACAGATGACATCAAGCTGAGTGGTGCCGTTGACATGCCTGAGGGATGGGGTGCCATCCAGAGGGGCATGGACAAGCTCGAGGAATGGGGCCAGTGAACCTCATGAGCTTCAACAAGGCCAAGTGCAGGATTCTGCACCTGGGTCGGGGCAACTCCCAGTATCCGTACAGGCTGGGGGGTGAAGGGATGGAGAGCAGCCCTGCCAAGAAAGGTTTGGGGTACTGGTGGATGAAAAGCTGGGCATGAGCAGGCAACGTGTGCTGGCAGCCCAGGAGGCCAATCGTAGCCTGGGCTGCATCGAAAGCAGCGTGGCCAGCAGGTCAAGAGAGGGGATTCTGCCCCTCTACTCCACTCTGGTGAGACCCCAGCTGGAGTCCTGTGTCCAGCTCTGGAGCCCTTATCACAAGAAAGACATGGACGTGTTGGAGCAGGTCCAGAGGAGAGCCACAAAAAAATCAGAGGGCTGGAACACCTCTCCTATGAAGACAGACTGGGAGAGTTTGGTTTCTTCAGCCTGGAGAAGAGAAGGCTTCAGGGAGACCTTATTGCAGCTGCCAGGACTGCCTACACCCCCTTCAACATCTAGTTGAAGATGTCCTTGCTTATGGGAGGGGGATTGGACTAGATGACCTTGAAAGGTCCCTTCCAACACAAGCCATTCTGTGATTTTATGATTCTATGATGATTTTGTAAAACTCTTCCTGTAAAGTTGTTTGTGGGTCTCCAGGTTGCCCATGGATCTGTCTCTCCTGACTTTAGACATTTCTGAAGCGCTCATCCAGCTCTACCAGTAACAGTGGGGGTTTTTGACTCAGAGGGGACACTGGATGAAGCAGTGCACCAGATCTGTACAAAGTCACGCAAAAAACTGTCTCATTTTGTTCAACATCTCTTTGCTCAGGGTCCCCCATGTTACCTAATGTTGGGGTCTCCTGTCATTTCTCTGCAGGCTCAGAAATCCTCTCCTGGCCATCTCACAGGCTGCCATGAGCCTCCTTTGTTGCTAGCTGAAGTGCAGGTACTCCTCTGGTGTACATCTCTATCATTAATTAGATTATAATGTGTGTCAGTGACCTAGTCTAACCGGGTCATTAGCATGAAGCCAAACTCAACAGGAAATTAAGCCTGTGTTTTAGCGGGCAAGAACATGGACCTTAGAAAGAGCTTGCCTGGAAAAGTGGTGACTTTATGGTCCTTTGAATTCACCAAAGCAAGACTGGGTAGCTTTCTAAAAGCTGGGATGTAGCCAAGTAAAAACAGTAGCTACCAGAAGAAACTGGGTGGAAACAGAAGCTTTATGCCACCAAAAGTCAAACTGAAGTTTCACGCTGACTTATCCTGTACTCGGCATCTGTGATCTGGCCCACACGGTGTTTCTATATAAACAGAAACAGCCTGAATCTTACCTCCTTCACCTCAGGAGAAATCGGGATTACCTCCAGTGAAGCTGTATGCCATAGGGGAGGGTGGTCAAGTGTCCTCCAGTGCTCTGCTCCCACAGATCACAGCCCCACAGCAGCAGGAGCAGCCCTCCTCCTCAGGATGATCTCAGACGTGAAACATTTAATCACGTCAGTCACGATCCTGGGTCCCGTGAATTCCCTCTGACCGGAGAGAGATAATTTTTTAAAAAGACGTAGTTTAATTTGAAATCCTAAAGATGCTCAGGGCATCACGTGGGGCCTTCAGGCTTTCGTAAAAAATAAATATTAACACCATTAATGAATAATTGCAACATGATCATTAACATCAGCACTAATGACTGCCAATGGATGACTGGGAACTGAGCATAGAGTTATTCCAAAAATAACATCCGTAGGTGGATCTTTCATTACTTGAGGGCATACTAGAACTTAAAAAAAATGGAATAGGAATTTCGCAGATCAAGTTATGCTAGGCAGCAACAGGATGTAAAACTTCCAGAAAAGTTTTGTGTTTTGCTTTTATTTAAAGATGTCAAAAAGGAATTGGAAATATGGACTCCAATTTGACCCAAACTCCATTCCAAATTTCCATGATGAATTTGCACAGTCCTTTGCACCTAAAATTTCTGATATTGGCATGGCCAAGGGCATGCATTTTCCAAAGCATGGATGGGATGAGGCAACAAGGGATGAGAAGTTCTGTATTTGCCCTTCTGATGACCAGAGACCCCAAAGAAAAATACCGGGTGCCACCATTTCTGCACTCAAAAACAAAACATGGAGCCATGGAATTACACTTGCTGGAATTCTACTTAAAAAAATCATATCCAGCAGCGACTGACGTCCAGAAGGCCTCTGCATGCCTCTGGAATCCACTGCTCCTCAATCTTAATTATTATTTTTATGTTAATTAAGCACTCGCTAGCCCTGAACAAACCACCTAGCATCTCAATGTAACAGCGTTACTATATGCAAAATGAGCAGAAACATACCTTTTAAGCCGTTCACAAGCATCACACAAGAATTAACTTGACATTAAAAAATTGTAAAAAATTTACAGAACAAATTGATAATAACCCAAAATTGAAGGGTTGGTCAAAAACAATGAGGCAAAGACTGAATAGATGAAGGCACATTCAACAAATAAGTATAGGCTTAGTGCGTAAATCACGAATTGCTGTGGGGTACCTCATTTCCGGCAGGACAATTTCGAGCTAAATAAAAGGCGTCCCCGTCCCTTTGCTCCTCACTCAACTGCACCACTCAGCACGGTAAGTGTTACCTACTAGCAGTGTTCCTGGACAGCAATGGTGCTCATTTGGTTTTGGTCAAGAAATGAATTGAATTGTGTCTTTATATCTGGTCTTTGTAGGGTATTGGACCAGACGACCTTTAAAGGTCCCTTCCAACCCAAACTATTCTGTGATTCTATGTTCTACAGCTCTCTGAAATCCAGGTTTTCCTAGCCTGTTGGTCTATTGCTTATTGCAAAAGACAGTTGGTAGAGAGAACCCAGTGGAAAATAAGCTTCTTGGGTTGGAAATTCAGGGAGTGATCTTCATGGTTGAGCACAGGAAAGTTAGTTCCCAGGATAGTTCAAAAGATGCACAAATACTGCTGGGGTAGTGACAGGTGGCTTGATTTCTGTAAGGACCCTTTTTTGCAACGCAAAACAAATAAATAGGAAGCAGTGTGTGATGTGGCTAGCACCCATGGGCCTAGACAGCAGCATTCCTATGCCAAAATAAAACACATCTATATACTTGGAAAGATGGGTTGTATCTGAAAGCGTGTTCTGTTTCAGATCCTCGCTCCTTCCAGCTTTGACTACACTACAAACAACATGTGCTCCAGCGGATGTTGCTCTACCGGATGCTGCTCCATCGTGAAGAGCAAAACCGTGTGCTGCAGCCAGCCGTGCCAGAAGACCATCTGCTGCGACCCATGCCAGAAGACCATCTGCTGCGACCCGTGCCAGAAGACCATCTGCTGCAGCCCATGCCAGCAGTCCTGCTGCTGCGACCCGTGCCAGAAGCCCTGCTGTGACCCGTGCCAGCAGTCCTGCTGCGACCCGTGCCAGAAGCCCTGCTGTGACCCGTGCCAGCAGTCCTGCTGCGACCCGTGCCAGAAGCCCTGCTGTGACCCGTGCCAGCAGTCCTGCTGCGACCCATGCCAGAAGCCCTGCTGTGACCCGTGCCAGCAGTCCATCTGCTGTGACCCATGCCAGAAGCCCTGCTGTGACCCGTGCCAGCAGTCCTGCTGCGACCCATGCCAGAAGCCCTGCTGTGACTCATGCCAGCAGTCCTGCTGTGACCCGTGCCAGAAGCCCTGCTGTGACCCGTGCCAGCAGTCCATCTGCTGTGATCCCTGCCAGAGACCCTGCTGTGACCCATGCCAGCAGTCTTGCTGCTGTGACCCATGCCAGAGACCCTGCTGCGATCCATGCCAGAGATCCTGCTGTGACCCATGCCAGAGACCCTGCTGCGACCCATGCCAGAGACCCTGCTGCGACCCCTGCCAGCAGTCCTGCTGTGACCCATGCCAGAAGCCCTGCTGCGACCCATGCCAGCAGTCCTGCTGTGACCCGTGCCAGAAGCCCTGCTGTGACCCGTGCCAGCAGTCCTGCTGCGATCCATGCCAGCAGTCCTGCTGTGACCCATGCCAGAAGCCCTGCTGTGACCCGTGCCAGCAGTCCTGCTGCGACCCCTGCCAGCAGTCCTGCTGTGACCCATGCCAGAAGCCTTGCTGTGACCCATGCCAGCAGTCCTGTTGTGACCCGTGCCAGAAGCCCTGCTGTGACCCATGCCAGCAGTCCGTCTGCTGTACCAAGGTGTGCCAGAAGTCCTGCTGCTGTGGCCAGCGATGCATGCGACCCTGCTGCTGCTGCGGCTGCTGCCCCTGCTGCTGCTCTGGATGTCTGTCTTGCTGCTCCTACGTGGTGAAGAAGAAGCCCGTTGTGGTGTGTTGCAGCCCCGTGCAATACTGCTCTCCCATGAAGAAGTATTGCATTCCCATCCAGCAGTGCTGCACCTCGATCAAGAAGAGTTGCTGAGCCAACTCTGGGTAGCAAAAGCAGCTCTGCCGGCTCACATCTCTGGTGTGCGACAAGAACAGGCACAAGGAGATGAAAACTTGCTCATTCACTTCTGGCTCACATGATGATGGAGTAAATGCCTAGCAATCATCTTCTTGTTTTCAAACTTCAGCTGTCGTCTTCTTTCTGTCCTTTACTGAATATCTGCAATGCACTTGAATATATCACCCATTGCATAAGGCAAAGAGCTATTAGATATCAGTGTGGCTGTTAATTCTCTTCTTGGTGTGTGGGACTTGGGATACCTTTGTGGTTCATGTGATCATTCTTCATTTTCTCTCTTGACTTGTAGACAATAAAACTTAGCATTAAGCAAAATGCAAAATATCTTGTCTTGTGGTTGTTCTTATATCGCTTTGCTCAGAATGTGTCCTCATTCTGGTCCCATTTTCTGTGCCTTTGTCCAGGCTCCTGCTGGCTACAAACCTTCTCCCATGGCACAGCAGAACATTTAGGAAACAAAGAGCTGCCCAGCCATGCTTCCCATTGGCATAAATTAGGTCATGCCTAAAGACAGCAAGCAGAGCAGTGTGATTCCTTCTTGCACCTACTGATCATCTGCCTCAGCTCAATTTTTACTATAAAACTAAATGGTTAAGTTAAATAAAACTCAAAGGAAACGGACTGAATGAAGCATGCATAATTCCACCATCTGAAAACACAGCACTCCAGAAGATGTATAAGAACTCATCCCTGATACTGGAATAGGTAGTTCAATAGGCAGTGAGAGGAATTCACTACTCACTCAATAGCAGGCACCATCTTCTTCCACTACCATCTTCAAAAATAAAACTTCAGAAAACACGCTAAATGGTTGAATTATTTTTATGCGAGGAGAGATTTTCATATGCGGCGTTCCTGGATTACAAACGCTGGAATGAAACCCAGGTGTTAGCATACAACTTAAAAACCTCATTCCTAAAATAGCATGCACATGAGTCAACAATACCTTTTCTACCTGGCTGCGAATTCCTTTACTATTAAAATTCAGGACTCAGCTCTGAATTGTATGTCTCAGGAAAGTGCCTTGAGCGCTCTCTTGATTGCTTCCCTCAACCAATCCTTCAGAGCATATACAAAGTCTGCATTAGAATATTCTTCTCTACTACATTAAACTCTCCTGAAAAAATTATTCAGGTCTTTAGGAGTTTTTGATTAGTAGGTAAATCAAGTACAATACACTGGCAGAAGGGTATCCTATACCATGCCATACTGTACCACGCCATACCATACTATATCAACGGTGCATTCTGTTAAGAAAATCTTGTGAATATTAATTTCATCATATGCTGGAAAAGCTGCCATGACAGATTCCTCCCTGTTCACAAAGGTACTGCAGCTCTCAAATTCACGTAACCACCATGGAGGTTTATAAAGACATCATGGCATGGCACAGCATGGCACGGCACAGCATGGCACGGCATGGCACGGCACGTAAAAGGGATCTAGTGTAGAAGGTGTTCTTTCTGACCCAACTATACATTAAATGCCAGTATCTCCTCAATATCTGTATAAGACCCTGATTAGCAACAGCATTGCAGGGTTCACATCCATTTCTAAGACAGACATGGACCTGTTGGAGCAGGTCCAGAGGAGGCCACAAAAAAGATCAGGGGGATGGAACACCTCTCCTGTGAGGACAGGCTGACAGTTGGGTTTCTTCAGCCTGGAGAAGAGAAGGCTCCGGAGAGACCTTATTGCAGCTGCCAGCACTGAAAGGGGACCTATAGGAAAGATGGGGACAGGCTTTTTAGCAGGGCCTGTTGCAACAGGGGGAAATGGTTTTAAACTAAAAGAGGGCAGATTCAGACTAGATACAAGGAAGACACTTTTGACAATGAGGGTAGTGAACCATTGGCACAGGTTGCCCAGAGAGGTGGTAGATGCCCCATGCCTGGAGACATTAAAGGTCAGGTTGGACGGGGCTCTGAGCACCCTAATCTAGTTGAAGATGTCCCTGTTCATGGCAGGGGGGTTGGCCTAGATGACTTTTAAAGGTCTTTTCCAACCCAAACCATTCTATGATTCTAACACAGGGATCATCTTGGCCAATATGGCAACAATAAAGCCTGATAAAAAGGCAATGAATTTGTCACTTACTCAGTGGATGACATGTTTGAGGGTTTACACAAAGAGGGCATTACTTCCTGCAGGCACGTATCTGGCTATTGTCGCGTGACCAAAACAATGCTCACCTAGGGACAATTCCAGGAGAGACATCCAGCATTGTAGGAGGTCATGTTCACATCTTGGGAAGAAATTACATGTCCCAGCCACCAGGAATCACCTGCCACCAATCCAGCCTCACATTCACAGTCTGCTAAACATGATGGCAGCCTTTATTTGCCGTGAATAGATGCTGCCTCATCATCTTGGGACTCTCATCTTGTATTGGTGCCCTCCCTCATCAGTTGAAAACTCCATCAACACTTTCTCATGTGGAGCTGTCCTGGCTCTGCACGTGGCCACAGTTCCTTCCCCCATCCCCAAACCTGTTTTGTAATATCTGCCTTGACTCCAACCATCCTTTCCATTCCCTCTTGACTGGTTCAGTCAAGCTTTGTATGCACAGCAGCTTTGGCCTTAGCACACTGCAGCCAAAACAACTCTAAGCAGTTGCTGGAAAAGTCCTGTCAGGTGCCTGAACTCAGAGCATCTGTGAGATACTAGCTGGGGTACCGAGGTACAGGAGAAAGGCATGGAGAAATGCACTCAGGATTGGATTTCCAGTCTTGAACCTACAGTGACACAGAATCAAATTGTTGGTGTGAAACACTCAGATGCGCTCATCACGAATGCCATTAAATACAAGGCATTTACATCTCTCACAGGCCTTAGAAATAATCTCAGAAAATGGAGTGTATGGAAACAACACAGAAAAAAGCTAACATGTCTGCACCACTGCTTTGAAAGTTGCTTAATTTAGACTTAATCCATCCCTTCCATGGAAGAAAATGAAAAACATTCTTAATGGTTTAGAAGAAATAAAAAGCAGTGAGGACAAAGCACCATGGAGGGAGACCCAAGAACAAGACTGAGAAAGGAGAAACTCTTGGGTCTGTACTTTGACCACACAGCCACCTCTCGGAGGCAGGAAAAAAGGATTCGCATTTACCAATAGTTTCCATGGGTCCCCCAAAAGCCCAGCCAAAAGCAGAGGGGACACATGAGCAGTGATATTTCCAAGTTCCAGGCATGGTTCTCCCAGTGTTTCAGCACCCACCTCCCCCAGGCACATTGTTAAGCGTCTCTGTGTCTCAAGGTCATTCCTTGGGAAGTGGATTGGAATACCTTACAGCTACCTCCGGTTCCCATTAATGCAAATTCATTAGAAAATTTACACCTGTTGTTTATATGTATGACTAATTACAGTGCAGAATTGAGGTGGTGAGCAAACAGAAATAAGTAAAGTTTAAATACCGGAAGACACGTGAGAGGCATAGACCAGGTGATACACAGCAAAGTCAGAATTTCCAAAGAATGCCTCATTTCCAGGGGGGTGGCTTTGAAGCACATAAAAGGCTCCCCCTCACAGTGGTCCTCATTCGCTCATCTTGACTTCTCCTCACTTGTCCTCACTGGTCAACAGGGTAAGTCAAAGCTTACTACTTGCCTTTACATTTGCACTCTACCTTACTTCCGTGTGCTTTTCCAGGAAGCCATCCATGATTTCCTGTACTGTCTGGTTTGGGACCAACTTTGAGAGATTGGTTTGGGGATCCACCTGGGTGGCTTCTTTCTGATGGAACCAGTGTTGGACAATATGTCACATGCACCAGTTGCCCATGGAAAAATTTAAAGATCTCAGAGAAAGGCTGTCAGGGGATTCTGGACAGTAGGGACATCCCAAACCAGTTTGGGATGGGCTTTGGGATAATTGTGCTTTAAGCTGCATAAACAACTGGGAAATTCAGGCAGAGAAAAAGAAACTCTCTCTGTTCCTTCCAGCTTTGCCTACCCCACTACCAACAACATGCCCAACGGAGGTTGTGGATGCTGCGGTGGAAGTAACTACTCTGTGTGCTGCTACAGCACCAAGAAGTCGTGCTGCAAGACCCCGGTGTGCTGCCCGCCCATGCAGTGCTGCTGCCCCAGCCCCTGCTGCATGCCCATGCAGTACTGCTGCTACAGCATGAACAACAACAGAGGCTGCTGCGGCAGCCACAGGGGCGGCTGCTGCGGCAGCTAAACCCACCCGGCAGCTGTCGAGCGGGGCTGCGCTGCCTGCTGCTGCCCTCCTGGATCACCCGCCGTTGGATATCTAAACGCTCTTCCTCCTTTGCTTAGAGACTGTAGATCTCCTCTCCTCTTCTTTGCCCGCCTTTAATCACCGAATGCCTGTAACGTGCTTTGAAGTTGCCACCCACTGATCAATGTGATCTTCCTTTGCGAGTGTTACTCCCGCTGTTAATTTTCCTCTTGGTGTGTGGGACATTTAATTCTTTTCACCTCTGTTTTGCTTCAATCTGTCTGAAAAAAAAAAACCAATAAAATCTGTAATTATAACCCTGCAAAACTCCTGGTGGTTGTCTGTTTGCTAGCTGGTGCATCCAGACTGCATCATTACACCTATCGCATTTTCTTTGCATTTTCTTCTGGTGTTGGGATGCCCCTGTCTGTAAGGTGCTAACTGGGGGGGTTTGCCTACACAAAGAAAATCAATGCATCCCTGATGCAGTTCTGAGCTTCTGCTGGGTCTATTCAAACACAAGCTGAGTGTCTGGCACCTCTGTGAGCAATATTTCTCTTCTCACTGTAAAACTACAAAGAAACAGGAAGAAAATAATGCATAAACTTGTAAAGGATAATAATGTCTTCTGAAAGTTTGACACAGGCACAACCCAACTAGGAAATCTCCATGTAGAGGTCTACTTCAGAACCTACAGAGAGTCCCTATAAATACTTTAACATTTATGAGAAGGAGGTCTTGCCTATGCTAAAATATCTGGGTTACCAGATTTCAAGCTGAGGTGTTAGAATAAACGGTGAGAAGCCTCAACTGTCTTCAAAGAATGACAGAGTCAGTAAGAGTTGTACCAAAACATAGCACGCAAGATCTGCACTGCAGTCCTCAATCTGTGTCTAATGCCCTTTACTGACTCTGTTTCCACATTGTTTCAGTCCCTTCTTTGCATTAGGATCTGTAGCCCACTCACCAAAGACCACGTGAGTACCTAGGTTACACCAATGGCTGGACACGACTATCATGGGTAGGAAATGCCCACCTAGATCATCACTTCTTGCAGCTGCAGGATTTGCCAATGAGAATTTTCCCTCTGGAGGCACAAGTGAAGTGTGTCCCTTTGCTTCTGCCCCATTAATTCCTTGCAAATTAATCAGTTCTCATGGGCAGGCAGGTGTATGCCTCCTCAGAGGGGACCTGCTGGGAAGGAAATGCCATTCATGTTCTTCTACCCTGTCTGGAGAAGTTGCAATTACATGTCTTGCTTCTCCAGCAATTCACTCAAGGAATTACTCTCATCCCAGCAAAGTCTGGAAAGGAGCTGGCTGCATTTACCGCAGGGGTGGAGCGGCACTAAAATCGCAATCTGCTCCCCCTTGCACCGTGCAGAAAGCAAACCAAGGACCCTGCTAGCATCCTCGGGGCTTGCAGCAGCTCATCGAGGAGCAACCCTCTTTGGAGCACCCCAGGGATCCCGGAGGATGTCAGGCAGCAGGCAGGGAACTTGCCAGGCAGGCTCCACCATCCTCTCATTAGGCAGCGCTCCTCTCAGGATGATGTGGTGAGGTCTTCAAATGAGAGCTGCAATTTTAGGCCGTGGAAAAAATTCCTCTGAAATACTCTGTGTTCTTGTCAGCGTTCAGCCCCACAGCAAAGTGCATTGGAGGCCATGGCTGGCATTAAATAAGCATTCATCCACCCTGGCTCAGTTGCCCAAGGCTCTGCCTTACCTTGACCTTCCTCCCTTCCCCTCTCCCTCCCAGAAAATGGTTCTACCTCAACAACGTCTCTTCCTGCATGACTTCTGAGTCCCCACTTCCCACTTAGGTCCATGACCCCAGTTAGGACCAGTCTTCTGTGATTGTCATATCTCTTCCATCTTCACCTTCCTTTCATCCTCTTGGCCCATGCTGGGCTCCCATTTACCACTTCCAACACCCACAAACAGTCCTGCACAACCTCCAACTCTGAGCCCCGCTCCCTCCCTGCTGAGCAGCTGGGCAGGAGTGGTTCTGCTAGGTGCCAGGGCTCCAGCACGCAATAGGATTTTAGCCAGATGAAAGGGGATGTTGCAGGAGGGACATGTTGACCTGCAGTGCATCATGCCCAGTCCCAGAGCCTTGGTTCCTTGTGCTACCACTTGCACAGGCAGTGCTGCCCCTTAACTTCTCTTTTAAAAATGCAACAAATACTGCAGTGAGGCCAATTCAATTCAGAGCCAGAGAAAATGGTCGATGCCCCATCCCTGGAAACATCCCAGGTCAGGCTGGACCAGGCTCTGAGCAACCTGATCTAGTTGAAGGTGTCGCTGCTCATTGTAGGGGGTTGGACTAGATGGCCTTGAAAGGTCCCTTCCAACCCAAACCATTCTATGATTCTATGATTCTAAAATGTTCCTAGGAAAGCAGTTCCAACAAAGCAGGGCAGGAACTGAAGCCCTCTTGTCTGCCCTGTGTTAGTGACACACACATGCAAACCTAAATCCCCCATATTGGAGGATTTGCGAAAGATTAGGCAAGCCGAAAGACAAAGATGGCTTTGGCATCACAGAGATGCTCTTAGCAAGCATGAGGGCAAGATGATCTTGCATGGAGTTACGTGCAGGTGACTGAGTCCCGGGAGGCAGCATGACTCCCAGCACATCCCAAACACATGGTCTTCTTGCTCCTTCCTCACGTGCATGTCCTGTGACCGGGAACAAACATACCTATTTTCATGAAATTTTCCAAATATTTGTTTCAAACACCAGCCCGATGAAACAGCCCATCACGTGCCCGAAAGACACAACCCAGGGGTTCAGTTTCGGCTCTTACACTGATTCAGCACCAGCAGCTGCTGAGTAAGTCCCTTAGCATCTTTGGCCGTCGCTGTCTGCGTTTGTCAAACAGATACGAGGACGCATTTTTTGGCTCCCTTGCAAGGTTGCAGAGGCGACAAATTCATTAGCATTCATAGAAGGCCTTTGATTTTCTGCAGGCTAAACAATTATGAAGCAAAACAAAGGTAGTGATCAGAAATAATAAGCCAAAGAGTAAATACCAGAAGACACGTATAGCTAAAAAGTATGGGTTTGGGTTAGTAAATAGGGATATTCAAATGGTCAATGGCTGTCTCACTTCCAGGAGGAAGGTGTCTAGGACTATAAAAGGTCTCCTGGCCCAGCTCACTTCATTCGCTCATCTTCTCTTCCCTTCACCTCTCCTCACTCTTCAACAGGGTAAGTGAGAACATCTAAACCTTCCTTCCTTTTCACAGAAGCAAAATGCTATGGCTACCTTACTTCAGTATCCAAGTAGAACTGGGTACCTGGACTGGGACTTTGGCTGAAGTTGGGCTTTTATGAACCGTGTACTAGGAATTATGGGGACGAGCTAGAAGTGTTAAGGAATGGAGAGACTACAGGAGTACCAGCAGGGCCAGGCGGAGCAAGGGGACCAAGAATGTCTCAGGAGGGCCCAGACTGAGGACTATGTGCACTGTGCTGTGTGATTCTTGCTAAGACATGAGGGATGCCCTGGTACGAGTAGGTGAGCATCTACATTGCAGGAAAAAGACAGAGAGAAGAGTTACAAGCAAGATTTGCTACAAACAAGACAGCACTCTGTTTCAGCTCCCTGAATCTCTGAATTCAGCATCAAGAGAGCTTTGAATTAATTCTGTATTTCTAAATATCCTGCTCCCAGTCACAGACAGACTCTCTCTTGTTCCTTCCAGCTTTGCCTACCCCACTACCAACAACATGCCCAACGGAGGTTGTGGATGCTGCGGTGGAAGTAACTACTCCATGTGCTGCTACAGCAGCCCCAAGTGCTGCAAGACGCAGTCGTGCTGCCCGCCCATGCAGTACTGCTGCCCCAGCCCCTGCTGCATGCCCATGCAGTACTGCTGCTACAGCAGGAACAACAGAGGCTGCTGCGGCAGCCACAGGGGCGGCTGCTGCGGCAGCTAAACCCACCCGGCAGCGGTCGAGCGGGGCTGCGCTGCCTGCTGCTGCCCTCCTGGATCACCCGCCGTTGGACACGGATATGGATACGGATATGGATATGGCCCTGAACGCTCTTCCTCCTTTACTTAGAGACTGTAGATCTCCTCTCCTCTTCTTTGCCCGCCTTTAATCACCAAATGCCTGTAACGTGCTTTGAAGTTGCCACCCACTGATCAGTGTGATTTTCCTTTGTAAGCGTTACTCCTGCTGTTAATTTTCCTCTCGGTGTGTGGGATGTTTAATGCTGTTGATGTATCATACTCCCTTTTCTTGCTTTAATCTCCAATTAGTCGGGCTGGATAATAAAATTTGTAAGTTTTGATGCTACAAACTTCTCGTATATGTTTATTCATTCGCCTTTTAATATATAGCCCTGGTCTGGGACTTTTTTAGCATTTGCTTAGTTTCTGAATATAATGAATTTTTCAACTATTTGTCATGTTACTGATGACAGCACCCCGGCACATGCAGTAAACTTCTTGGGTCAGTCTCTCATCCAGGGAAAAATAGCGCTTGCTAGTGTCAGTACATTATCTCAGCTACGGGACCATCCTCTCGGCATTGCAGTTTCAAGCTATCTTTCCCTTCCCTATGATGTTGAAGACACACAGTCTGCTGTCGAAGCATCGGTATGGTCCTAAAGGTCTTTTTTGTTAATGGAAATCTTTCCAACAAATTTGCTGAGCTTTAAAGCCGGCTTCTTAAAAGGCCCGATAACTGGTCAATAAGATTAAATAGACCAGCAACATGGGAAAAAGTCATTGAAAGATGTGGAGATATAAGTCTAGCCCGAAGGATTCAGAAATACCGCCTAATTTAATCTAGAATTCTATTGAAGTGTGGCAAATTTTAAGAGATGAGATTCAGAAATGAAATATTTGCACTTCGTGATGTGAAAAATCCTCAGGAAGGGGAAGAAACTCCAACACATCTCTTCTAACATGAAAAAATCCAAACCCAGCATAATCTTGGGACTGCGGTAACGAGCCATAAATCTAAAATTAATGATAAATCTAAAATTAATGATAAATCTAAAATCCTTGTTGGCTCATAACAGATACCAAGGTCTTTTCCGCCCTTACATGCAAGCCCTGTGGCTTCCTGCAAGGCAATTATGCTTTTCCTATAGCTAAAGAATAAATTATCTCCGCGGCAGCAAAGTCGCCAGGTCCCATCACGCGCCCTGGCGTCGTGCCCCTGAATTCTGCGCATGCTTTTCCCAGTGATTCAAACCCAAACGCCACTGGAAAAACCTCTGAGCATCTCTCGCAGAGCCTCTGCCATGGAGCGAGCGCACGGAAATACCTGTTGCACTCACAGCCCCGGGGCTGCCGTGAGAGATGCTTTGCTGGTATTTAAAAAATGCCTTGACCGTCCACAGAAATGCAAAGTGGAGCAGCTACACGGAAAATGAGTCAAAGCAGAAATGTCAGAAAGGTGGATATGGTGCTTGGCAAAGCCTGGAATTGTTAGTTCATGAGGTCAGCACGCCTCGGTGGCGTCCGCGTCCCAGACTCGCGGCGCGTAAAAGGGCTTTCAGTGCCGTACGCGCTCACTTGACCGAGGTGCTCCTCGCTTGGAAGGGAATTAATTCGTTTCAATAGGGGAACATCCATCCCAGCCACAGCCTGACGTGGTCCACCCCTGTCCGTAGGGATCCTCTATTCAAAGCTCGCGTCTTCCAGTCATCCATACTACACACAGGGCGACAACATCCGCCGTCCATCACAGTCCTGATGTCACCCTTGGTGCCCTCGCCATCCCTCCCGCTGTCCGGTTCCTCTGTGCTCTGGAAGGTGGTGAGTACCACCTGCAGATTATCACAGACCTTCTCTGACAAGCAAGGTCCAACCTGCAGCCCCATCCACAAAGCCAGCTGGAAAACCTCCCGAGTTTTCTAACAGAAAATTTCAAGTTTGCAGTAACACATCAAAAGCCAAAGATGTTTCAGATGGAAGCTTACGAAAGAAAAAAAAAATCCCAATTGATTGATAACGTTTTCAGCGTCAGAAGATGGGTTTGTTTGGCAGAAATTGCAGTTTTTAAAGAAATAATTGTACTCTCTGCACTTTTTTAGATGCCTTCTGCAGCTTCAGTGCTAGGGTACTCCATGAAGAAAGGTCATCGTATCAGGAAAATGTTGTTAATTAAAACCTGATGTCTGTTTTTAAAGAACAGACGCATTAAAGTGTAAGTTTCAGATGATGTTTTTTCTGAATTTTGCTAATCCAGAATTCAGAATTTTTTATATATAGTAAACAAAAGTCCACTTGGAGTCCAGCTTCACGAAATAAAATTGCAGTCTCACGAAGTTAGCATAATGAAAAGAGGTTTTCCCACTTTTAATTATATTCAAGTAGAGATGATAACTGTGTGTAGCCCCTGTTCCATCACAGGGCACCTCCAGCCGCAGACCATGGTACCGTGGCACAACGCGTGGAGCGGGGCGTGAAGAGGCAGTAAAAGCGCCTCATCTCTGCTGAGTATCAAGCTGGATTTCCAGCTGTGGGTAAAAACCCCAGGCAGCAGTTTGGGGGAAAAACCCAGCTCCATGGAGCCCACCACAAACACGACGATTCCTGGTTTGGGGTTGGTCAGGGTGACGTTAAGCTGAAACAGAGTTGAAAAATCCATCACTTCTTACTGAAAACAGAATTTCACTGTTTTTCCAATTTTTCCTTCTTTAAAAAAAATTGCACTTTATTTTGGCAGGAAGCTTGCTTGTTTTCAACGACAGGTTTTTCTCT
Organism: Phaethon aethereus; assembly: GCF_964289735.1. Taxonomy (NCBI): domain Eukaryota; kingdom Metazoa; phylum Chordata; class Aves; order Phaethontiformes; family Phaethontidae; genus Phaethon; species Phaethon aethereus. The sequence continues at coordinate 2,595,855 of NC_138604.1, forward strand.
GTTTTCTTTCAGCCCCATGAAAAACCATTGTCATTTGTGTACCTCTGCTCCAACACCCTGTTTCAAGACTTAAGCCATTGGGCGCCCAGACATGGGACTGGACACCAGGCCTCCTGGGCCTTTTTGTGGTTTTCCCACTGCCACGAGAGACTCCTTTTGGGCACACCACTCAGCATCATGGTATTCCAGGTATCCTTATCCCAGGATCCCATCTGACTAACATTAGGTAACAGCGTATTTGAACATGACCGATGGGAGAACTAATTAGATAATGGCCACCGCATATGCAAAGAGCTAAGCTGACATTACATCAAGGGAGATGCTAATTGCAGCTGATTAATCCACTAGCAAGTGCCAGAAAAAATACACATACAGAAGTGGCACTCACTGCTCAGCTATTAATTCCCATGGCATGCCTCATTTCTAAGAGAGCTTGGCCTCATATAAAAGCTTTTGGCCCCAGCGCTGTCCTCAGGACTCAGACACCCTGCTCAGCCCGTCCGTCCCCGGTCCCAGGGTGAGTTGGATTCTCTCAGCTGTCTCGGATTCCTCATTTTTATTTCATAGAAACAGCAAAAAAAAAGAAGTCGGTGGGTTTTTTTCTTTTTCCCAGACTGTTTATCCCCGAGGGCTTGGCCATCTCTGCCACAGGATGCATTACCATAAAGGCGACGGCGACCAGGACTTGTGCCACGATGGCTCGGTCTGCGGCGAGAAGGGCTGGACGTGGCACGGTTCCACGGGGTGCTGCCACCACAGCCCCATGGGCGCCACGGACCTGCCCCCTTGCCACGACCCCGGCAGCCTCAGCCGCGACATCGAGGGGTCCTGCCAGAGCGAGCCGCAAGGTTGCCAGCCCATGGAGCCATGCCCACTCCAGAGCTGCTGCCCGCCACAGCAAAGCTGTAATTTTGGCAAGCCCCGGCGGCGGGTGGAGGTGAGCCACGTGCAGCCCGTCTGCCCCCCACCCGTGAAAATCCACCGCCGACCGCTGCAGCAGTACCGCCCACCCTGGCATGGCGAGGAGCCGGGTTGCTGCGGCAAGCCCCGGAGGCGAGTGGAGCAGTGCCCCACGCAGGATGCCTGTCCCCCCGTGATACTGCACCCCCGGCCGCTGCAGCACCGCTGCCCCTCCGTCCCGTGCTGCCGCCCACCCGTCCAGCACTGCTGCCCGGCCGCTGTGCCCCTGCCGCTGCACCCCAGCCAGCACCAGCAAAAGCAGGTCCCCCTCTTGCCACCCTGCCTGCAGAAGAAGTGACCGCGGGGCCGGCGAGGCACCGGGACCCCTCCCCAGCACGCGTCGGCTCTGCGCTCAGCGTGGGGGAGGCTTCACTCCTCGCCCAAAGCGCTGATGCTCCCACCTCGGCTTTCGGCACGGTGCCACGCCGCGGTGGCTGAGGGCTGGTTGCTGCCCTTCGCAGGCTGGATTCAGGGTCCGCAGTCCCCTGCGCGACCCCGGCACTGACACTTTGAATTCCCAGGGTCCTGCTCTGCCGGGGAATAGGCTTTAATCGTCCAAATTCCACTTGGTTCTTCCTCAGCCGTTTCTCCCCTCTTCTGAGAAGGTGAGCAGCCTGGGGATGGAGAAAGCGAACAGAAAAAGCCTGAGCAAGAACGGGGAAACAGCCTGCCACGGACTCACCTTCTCCCACGGGTTTAGCGGACCATGATTCCACGGTTGTCTGAAAACAGAGGCAGGACTGTACTGGGAAAAAAGTACACACTGTGGCTTGCAGGAGCATCAGGGACTCCCGCAATTTCATTTTCTCCCTGTGTATTCAAGAATAAAGTTGAAAAAATTCAGCTGACACTTGGTTCCTTTTTTTTTTACCCCCAAAAATACCAAGAACATTTCGATGAGAAGATGTCAGAAGTCATTAAATTTCTCACAAGGGAACTTGTAAGTTTAAAATCGAAATTAGAGTGCACAGGTCAGGATCTCAGCTCTGGCTGCAGCAGCTTCACCAGGCTGAACCGCGTGCTGTAAAAAACCCTCTCCTGCGGTTACCCGCCGCAGGACCAATGGATGGACTTCACCATGGTCCATCGGCAAGTGATCTGGGCGCAAACAGTTTGCTCTGTAACGTGTGCCATCACCCTCATTAGCCAGAGAGTAACCCTGCACCGGGAGCCCATCCATCATATAAACGTTAATCATGATAATAAGCGAGTGCCCCAGCACGTGAGGCGTGTCTGTGCGTGCCAGGAATGCCTTTTCACTCCGGGAGGGAAGATGCAAGCCAGGCTCTTCCCCCGCAGCTCCCCACTGCCTGGCTCTCGCAGGCACACTGGTAACGTGCTGTTTCTCTCCCGCTTTGCCAGAAAAGCCTTCCACTAGTGCCATCAAAATATATACCTCTGTTTGTTTGCTTTGGCTAAGCATAGCCCCAGTGTGTCCTCACGGCCGCTAGCAACCACCGAAGAAACAGAGGAAGAAAAACAGAAATTCGTTCGTGTTTTCTTAACGCAGAAAACCACAACAATTTATTTTTCTCACGGCTAATCTTAACCAGACGAAAAACCACTTACAGATGAAACTTAACCTCAGAAATTCCTTATTTTATTAGCTGTTTTCTTCCCGCCTTCTCCTCCCTGAAGCCAGTTCCCAGGCACCATCCCAGCAGGGTGCCTGAGGGCTGACTCAGAGCCCGCAGACCAAGGGCCAGATGAGCCCTCACGCTGGCGCTCCCAGGTCAGCTTTGGTCCATCTTCCAAGATGCTTTTCACCAGCTGCCCCAGCCTTTCCATACCAGTTAGTCCATCCCAGCTGCAGGACCATTCCTCCAGCCTGCCCACATCCCATCTTCCAGCAATTTCAGCTGCTGACCCCAATTCAGTGCCACCTGTAGATTTGCCAAGTCCACCCCATTGTCCAGGGCATTAATGAAGATGTCAAACAGCACCAGCACAAGTATCAGCCAGTTTTTCACCCACCATGTAGTTTACCCATCCAGTCCATACCTCCACTAGTTTAACTACAAGGCTGCCTTGGGAGACTGTGCCAAAAGCCTTGCAAAAGCTGAGGTAGCACCATCCATCACACTCCACCATCCACAGAGCCAACCTCTTCATCACCGAAACCCATCAGCACGATTTGCTTTTGGTGACTCTGAGGTGGCTCTTCCCAAGCACCTGTTTGTGCTTCAGGCACATGGAAATGCTCCTCACGGGTAGCAGAATGGGAAGGCCGGGACATTAACACTGTGCACATCACAGCTCCTGACTCACAGGTCACCCATCAGCCTCCAGTCAGTGTCTTGGTCCTCTGGAGATGGTGAATAAGTACATTATTACTCTCCTCACATAGTCAATGTGTGGCTTAAACAATATGAGTCCTTTATGTGCACCACTCAGTAACTACGTTATAATTAAGAGATGCTTATCAGGAATTGTGAGTCAAGCAGAGCATGCCAAGTGCTGGGAACACCATCCAAATGGAGGAGATGTTTTGTCAATAAATAATTTAGTCCTCGTTCCTGCAGCGTGTTTCATTTACAAGGGGAACACTTGGAACCATATAAAAGGCCTCCATCCCTTGCCTCTCACAATCTGCTCCACTGGTCAGCATCTGCCTTCCCTTGTGAACTGGGTAAGACACATCCCGGAGCAGCCGGGTTCATTTTCGGATGGGTGTCTGGATTATTCAGGAGCTCACAGACCTGGCACGCTGGCACTGTCCTTCAGACCATGCTCCACACACAAGGGTTGGATGGACGATGGGCTAAGCCAAGAAAGAAGCTGTCGGGGGACTTGGGTATGGGATTTACAGCAATGACACTATATGCTGTAGTGCCTTATGGTAGTTTCCATTCTTGGAGGAAAAAAAAAAATCTAGGGTGAGATCAGAAAGAGGGTTTGGACATAATCTGACCAGTATCGGGCAACTGCAGGAATTTCCTTTAGATCCAGGCTTTCAGGTTAAGCAACGTTGACCTGTACGTAGATCACTAAAGCAGCTTTATGGAAAATTAAGTTAAAACAGAGGAGATGGAAATACAAGCCTACCTGGCCGTGTGTTTTTCAGGCTTTCCCCTACAACTCAAACATGATATACTCTTCTGGGAGAGAATCATACTTCAACTTGAATTCAACCTGGTATGACCCCTCGGGGTCCTGGCTGGACACCCGGCGCACACCCTTCCGCTACGGCTACAACACCTGCTCCTCGGGGTGCGACGGCGAAGGCGTTGAAGGTATGAGAGGACACAACTACCGGCATTACGGCTATCGGCAGCCAGTCTGTTCCGAAAGATGCCAGGGCTACGCTGCAGCTGATTCGTGCCACGAAGGCGGGGGCTCGAGCTGCATCAGGAGACCCACATACAGCTATGGGTCATCGGGGGGATGCCACGGCTATGGGAGGTCGGTCTGCTCTGAGAGGTGCCACGGGTCATCAAGTTCGTACCACGGAGGTGGTTCGAGCTGCGTCAGGAGACCCACATACAGCTATGGGTCATCGGGGGGATGCCACGGCTATGGGAGGTCGGTCTGCTCTGAGACGTGCCACGGATCAGGGTACCAGAGGGGGAAGCCGTGCTACCGCAAGCCAATGCAGCGTGTCCCGCAGTGCTGCCCAGTGCAGACCTGTCCCCCTCCAGTGCAGCAAGGCTGCGTGCCCGTGGCAAAGTGCATCCCAAGCCAGCAGCAAAAGCAGGTCTGCAAAGTGCCAGCCCAGAAGATGAAGTAGAGGACGTGAGGAGTGGGGAAGAATGAGAGAAACTTTTCACTCTCGCGACGTCGCCGTGTTGGTCAGCGTGTCCCATGTTGCTCACGGATCTCCGCTCCTCCTGTCATTTGGCTTGTAACGCACTTTGAAGGTGTAACCCGCCGTCTCTGTGAAATATTAAGTGCTATTCACCTCCTTATTTCACAGCAGACACGGAGGCAATAAAAATTATGGTTCATAACCTCCTTGCATCAGTGTTTTCCATCCCTTTGAACTGCTTCTGTTCCTTCTTGTGGCCAAAGCTGGTGTTTGCAGTGTCCCCGTTCACCCTCACATAGAGGTTCCTGGTTGATTCAACCTGGTGTCTTTTTATCCCTGCTCCAGACACCTTCCTCACTGAGAAGGAACTGACAGTTTTCATCACGGATTCTTTATGCAACCCAGCAATTAAATACTAATATACTAATGTAAAAAAACCCACACACTTCATCAGAGAGGTAAAAATGAGAGAATCTGCTTGGCACGTCCTTTCATTCACCGACGAGGCAACGGGTGCAGTTTGGCTTGTATCAGAAGCCTCCAAAATAAGACCTGGGAAAAAAGTCAGGATTCAGGAACAGGAATGGCACAGATAGTGCAAGAGCAAGAGGGGATGCCGAAGCTGGTGAAAGAGACATGCTCTGGTCCACGGTCCATTAGACCTTCAGAGATCCCAAGCATGACAGATCTTGTCTCACCCCAAGGGAGCTCCTGCAGGACCTACATGTCTTCGGCAGCCGGTGCTCAGTGATGCTCGGGGCTGCTCTGACAGCTGAGAGATGTTGGGAAAGACCACGGAGTGGTAAGACCTCTCAGAGCTGAAGGCTTTGACTCAGGGAGAAATGGAGATCATCTGGCCAGGAATATATGTCAAATGGAAGTTAAAAGCATGTTTGTAGACGTCAGGGGTGCACTTGGCTGGACCCGCTCTCTCATGGAGCAAAAGGCTCCAAACTCCTTGTAAGATTTAAGGTTAGAAGAGGAATCCTTGTAAAGTTAGAAGAGGAATTACCTGGGAGGATTGTTGCAGCAAAGCAGGGACCTGGAGTCAGTGACTCACAGCATCACGTCCCAGGTAGCTCCTCGCACCTCACCCAGCCCAGGTGAGAGCCTCCATCGCCTCCATCTCCCAGTGTCCTGCCTGGCCCAGCCGGCAGGATGTGACACACCACAGAATCAGCCGCTTCGCAACGTTAGTGGTGGAGATTTCCCCTGCAGCACGATCTGGATAAGGAAAAGAAGTAAAAACTGGCGCAGGGTGCACCTTCCTGGGATGGAGATTTTATAGGTGGACACGCGGAGGCTGCCAACATGATCTGCCCTGACGCTGCATCAAGGCTTTCTTGCCAACCTCTTCCTCACACCTCCTGCTTCCCACGCCCCGGTGCAGGAGTTGCTCTGCTTATGCTCTTTTGAGATAGATTTGTCTAACCTCTGACAAGAGGGATTTCACACGCGCAATCCCTGTCCGAAACAGAGAGAGATCTTCTTCGTGTTTAAATCAATTCTCAGGGATTTAGAGGTTTGAACTTGTACGTGGGGTGTCCCCCAGATACTGCTAAGATCTTGGGGGTTTTCTGTGCTTCATTTGTCTCCTTAATAAATAGAAAACCAATAAATGACATATGGAAGCATCATGACCATGTATAAAGCCACCAAGATCCAAACTGGGAAACAAACCGTCTCCTGAGACTTGTATTAGGGCAGCTGCAAAGGCAATTTCCTCCATAAAACCAATAAATTACCCAAAGAAAAAACCTGCCATCCACTCAGAATAGGATCAAGGGGCACAAAGAAACGTCTCCCAAAGATTAGGAGCTTTGGAGGGGATATGTGGGGCTCAGAGACCAGCTGTAGGGTCAATACGGTCCTGTCTGGTACATGGGTCCAGGTCTCTGACACATCTGAGCATCCTCCCCACCAGGCCAGGCTCAGGTGGATGACTCTATTGCCGAGAGAAATGATAAACGTGTTTGTCACCATCCACATGATCTGGGGTGTAATTAGTGAATCGTGAATACTAGTTTCACAAGAACTTTTCATTCTTCTGACGTTTGTGAAATATCCCCAGACACATTCTGATTTCCTCACGTATCAATTCGTTCAAGTGATTCAGCTCCATTGGTTAGCAATGAATCTCCTTGACTCTGTATTTTACTTTAATTTGATCTGTGCTATTATTAATATTACAATGGCCTCTAGAGTCCTGGTTGAGATCAGGCCTGGTGCGCTCCATAGGCAGAAAGACACTTTTCTCCCCAAACCAGAGCATTAAATCAACAGAGACACGGGTGCCGATGCCCTCCCCGATGTACATGTGAGGACAAAGGCACAGAGGGGTGAAAGAGCTCAAAGAGTCACAACATTTTCCTCCCTAGCTCTTTCTTTGTTCGAAGTGTAATAAAGGTAACCAACAGCAGATATTTGGAACAAGTATCTTGGGAATAGGATGCTGTTGGACAACTTTTGGCCCCCTGAGCCTCCTGCCTGGTTGCTCTCTGCCTCCTATGGGGTTTTAAATTCCTTCTGTTTGGGTTAAAAGGCAAAGAGAGGACTGGCTTGAAATATTGCAACACTCCTTTTGGTGCTTCTTTGCTGTTGTACTCAGAAATAGGTTACTTTTTGATGCTAGTCACCGGCCACATCCCACCACCTGCATTTGCCCACTCCCATCGTTCCAAGCGGACGCATCCAGCAGGAGTTTGCCTCAAAGTCTTGCATGGCTATCTCCCACCCCTAAACCCTAAACCCAAGCCCCAGTGACAGTTTTAGGGCCCAGAGGCAACTCAACTCCTTTTGTAACCCATCAGAGCCAAGCCCAATCGCCCCAGCAGAGGCGGATGGCCAATGCTGGCCCCCGGGGCTCAGCGGAGGATGCTCATGCTCCTTGTTTTCAGGGCACCCCCCTCATAGACCAGCCCTGGGCTCTGTGCTCACCTTCTGCCATCCCATCATGTGCTCACAGCTGCACCCGTAATTCTCTGTCTCCTTTGCCCACTCACAACCTAGATTTTTTTCCCAAGCTGCCCAAACGCACTCATTTTTCCACCATGGCCTTACTTGTTCTCTTTCAAGCCCCTTTTATTTTCCGTATCCCTTTGCAACCCAGTCCACCAGCCCACCCCACTATCCCAGCTTCCCATCCTCTAACATCTTTGCGTTGCCGAATTGGGCTCAGGGCTGCTTTGCATTAGGCACAAGAAACAGGTAAATGTTTTTGTCAAAGGCAGCAAGACCATCCAGAAGCCTCCCCATCCCTATGCATGAACCACACCAGGCGTGGTGGGCAATTAACATTTTTATGGAGTAACGAGAGGAATGGTGATCCCAAAGGCGGGATATTGATCTGCTTGTAATACCATGAGTCAAAACAGCAGTGTAAAAACTCTCCAATTAACAAAGTGCTCGGGATGGTGAACAATCAAGTCCCTCCAGTGGGAGCTCATCTTGTTTCCGGAGGAAAAACACTGGGCACGCTATAAAAGGTCTCGCACCCCATTTCTCCTCGTTGTCTCAGCTTACGTCTCCTCTCAAATTCCTGTTGAACGGGGTAAGTCCAAAATTCTGATCAAACTTCTGCACTTTTAATGATCACCAGCTTTGTCCTGATCCTGAGGTCTTGAGCACTTATCTTACACGTCTCACCTCTGTGACTGTCTCTGGTCACAGTTGCTCAGTCCTTCTGCCTAAGTTGTCTTCTCCATCTATGCCTATACATAAATAATAGAAAGCAACTAGGAAAACTTAAAACTTATTGGTTCAGACGGCTGAGGACAGGGGTCTTCAGGTCTAGCTCTGGCCTCTGGCCACCACTTCTCACTAGTCACTAAGTGCTTTAACTTCTATCTTGTGTAGTTGCTAAACATAGAAAAGAAAGGAAAGATTGCCTCAAAGCTGTGCAGGTCAGGGACCCCTCTGGGCAGACGTGCATTGCTAATTTTTCTCTCTTCTTCATGAATCTGTCTTATAATGAGAGTTTATTCTTGATATATAATCCCATCTAACTAGACATCTATTACTGTCAGCTGACAGGCATCACAGTGTCTCTTGCCTTTGCACCCACTCAAAGAAGACAGTCTTTCCAGCAGGTCTGCAAAGATGTGCTCCCGCCAGGACAAAGACCAGTGCCACCGGCAAGAACGATCCACATGCCACAGCGGTGAAGGGTGCCACGGGAACAGCGGTGGATCTGGATGCCATGGGAGCAGAGGATCCGGATGCCACGGGAGCAGTGGTGGATCTGGATGCCACGGGAGCAGTGGTGGGTCTGGATGCCATGGGAGCAGAGGATCTGGATGCCATGGGAGCAGTGGTGGATCCTGCCATGGAAAGCCACAGGATTGCCAGCAGCAAATTTATCAAGTATCCTCAAAGATGAAGTGATGGGGACATTATCTGCATGTTATACACATTCATGTCCTTGATCTTGTGCTGAGTTCAGAAAGCTTTGCATGTCTCCCAGCAACCTTCAAAGAAAATGTCTCCTCTCCCTCCCCTGGTGAGTCCTGCACCTCTGCTGAGCTTATCTGTGGGTGCTAAAATAAACTGTGTACATTCACGCCGGCATGGTTTTCTCTGAATCAGTCTGTGACTGTATATGAGCCATTAGAATTCTGAGTTCATGCGAGTTCATGACTTTTCTTTCGTATGTATTTCATATCACAACACAAGAGACCTTCTGCTTGTGCGATGGCCCTGGAGTTACCCTGCCCAGACACAAGCACTAGGGGTAGGCACTGCCACACTCTCCCCTCTGGACTCCGAAGGAAAAGAGAGAGAATGAAGATTTTTAAATGCTGACATTTTAGGAGGCCACCTCAGGCCTCCGCTCTCCTCCACAGCACCTTCCCACAGAGCTGGAGACCCAAAATCCCCCACCAGGACCCCATGGGCTGCATTACACAAGCCCTGGGGGCCAGCTCTGGACACAACAGTGGGGCAGAAAAAGTCCTGTAGTCAAAGAAAGGCACCCACAAAGGGGCAGAAACCCCTTTTTTTGCCCTCTGGCCCCAAGGCACCATCCTTGGGGCAGGGATCTCCACGTGTGTGCGACAAACCCCCCAGCAATCCTTTCTAGAAACCCTCTGCCCAGCACTTCCAGAGCCCTGGGTCAAGCCAGGGGCGTTGCAAGATGCTCCCGTTGTTACACAACGAACTCATAAATTTCTTCTCGGCTTGTAATTAAAATGAATTGTGTAATTTATTGGTCTGGTATTGCCATTTATGAAATGGATGTTGCCCTGATAAGATTGTTCCCGAGTGTGTCATGAATATTAGAAATATCTGGCATTGCTAGAACGGGTGCAGGCAGCAGCTAACTCCCTCACCAGGCAGCTGGAATCATCTGAAAAGGCTTGTTGTGCGAGTCTGGCATTTCCCTTAAGCCCCCAGTGCAAACCCCATTTTCAAGGCGTGTTAAAGCTGACAGCCACAAAATCTAGAGGCTGCCCAGGACTGCTGGCTGGGTGCTGCTGATCTTTAACAAACTCCGAACAACTAAAACATAAGGAACTGAATACAGTGCGATGCTGAGAGCTAAACGTTACTTTAAGTCTTTTTTCACAGAGAGTATTTACCGTATTTCTTCCCACGCCAGAGCAAAACACCATTAAAGAGAAGTGATCAAGCCTGGGTACAGTTTGCCCTGACACTGTTCTAGTTCATAACAGCAATTAAGCAACACAAAAGAAGCATTTAGGTTGCATACCTGACTCATTAACCCTGCCCTCTCCAACCGCCTTTCCAAAAATTCTCCTTATTTTGGTAACAGCAAATGTGTCAGGTTTTCGGGTTGCAGGAACCGCTCAGGACTTGTCGTGCCTTAACAAAGGTTCGGGCACAAAAGGCTGGAAGAGGCACCTCGATGCCCGGCAGCTTGTTTAGTTTTCCAGCCGCTTCCCGAAGGATGCCGGGTCTCTCAAACAGCTTTAGCAAAGGTGGGATGGGGCTAAGCCCCCATCCCACTGTGGTCAGCGTCTGGGAATAGCATCGAAACTCAATCAGCATGGAGAAAGAAAAATAAAAGGCAGGAGAGGTGGACCAAAAATGCCAAATGCTCAAGCATCTCTGCAGGCAAGGGAAATATTTTTCAACCAGCGTTTTCCAAGCACTGAAAAAATCATAGCAGCTCCCTATTTCAGCTAGAAATACTGATTTTAGTCTTTTATTTGCTGCCTGCTTAACTACTGAAATGCCTTCCCCAAGTAGTGGCAGAAAAGGGCAAAACAAGACCCGTGGTCCTAAGTACTTCTTAGCCCACGCAGCAGAGGTACGGGAAAGGTACAGGGAGTATCTTAAATTATTGCTTGCGATTAGCTCTCTCGGCGAAGGTGGTACCTGGCCAGACCTGGAGGCTCGTGTGGATCTGTGCGTCCAAATGACACTCAGATTTGTCGGCCAATTAGAAGCTAATTGGGGAGCAGGGAAAAGTGCTCCAAAAAGGACGTTCCTACAAGTTTGGAGAAAGTCCCCGGGGTCTGCCAGCTCCCCACAACGTGGCAGCCACCCCCGGCCACCGTGCGTCACCGAAGACGGCACCCATGGGAGCCCTGCTCCTCCGCATGGCAGCACCAAAGCTGCTCACAACCTGGAAAAAAACCACCGGCGCTGCCACTCCGGCATTACTCAAGCTGAAAGTTAACCACGTAATTATGCGCCTCGCTAATCCTGGATCGCTACCTGGGGCAGATCTTCCTCCTTCCAAAAATAAGCATCCCAGCCGCTTCTGGTCCTTCTCGCAACAGCAGGAAACTTTTGACTGGCAAAAAGTTTCTCTCTCTTCACCACTCCACTGTATTTCAGCTGGTTTTAAGAGAAACAAGCCAACAGCCAAATTGCTGCTAAGGAGGAGCTGCCTACGCTGTCAAGGGCATTATTGGCACGTATAGGCACATGTCTGCGTTTATGGGCACTCGCAGGGCTAGAGCACCTCCAGGCATTTTAAAAGCGTGGTGTGATTTAGGTCTATGACATAATTCCCCCCCCAAAAAAGCAAAGCGCTCCCCAGCTGTGACCAACACCACAAACCAACCGGCAAAGCTGTAGAAACCGGGGCCACCCACGCTGCTCCCCCACTGGAGCTAAGCACAGGTAGAGCTGGCAATTAAATATTTCTGCGGCAGAGGAAAGACGACCGATAACAAGAGGCGATACCCGGCGCGGATGAGGTGAGTCACACAAGCAACTTGAAGACTGGGGAGGCAAAAAAAAAAAAAAAAAAATTAAAGCCATCGACAAATTAGATGAGCAGGCAGGCCTCTGCGACAGGGAGGTGCTTCATTTCCAGACGGGGTGTGCAGAGAGGGTATAAAAGCGCTCCTGCCCCGGAAAGCCTCATTCCCTCCTTGCCCCTTCGCTGCGCCAGCATCCGGGGTAAGAGCGGCGACGCCGCGGGGCTCGGCGCAGCGTTCGACGCTCTCTGGGAGGCAGATGGGTTTGGAGCGGGCTGGACCCCGCGCTTCGTAGTGGGTTGGGGCTTGCGCTGCGGGGGCTTGCGAGGAGGGAGGTGGGGTGGGGAGGGAGCACAGGGGATGCTGGAAGAGAGCAGCGGGGTTGGGACTTGGGCGGAGGCTCTGGGGTGTCGCTCTCCTTCCTCCGGGAGCGAGAAGGCTCTGCTTCGGCAAGCCAGCCGTGGTCAGCCTGCCCAGGTGCCCTGGGTGCTCCCGGCATCTTTGGCTACGGTGTTGGTGGGACCATCCCACGGGTGGTATAAGAAGCTGATGCAAGGTTTCAAGATGATTGTGGGGTCTGGCTAAGACTGGATAAATGTACATCCAGATTTCTCCTCTCTGGAAGAGCAGAAGCAGGAAAGGAAAGCCCCCGACGGCTCCTCTCTCCCCGCAGGTCACCCCGACACACAACAATGTGCTCGCGCCAGGACAAGGACAAGTGCCACAAGCAGGAGCGCTACACCCGCCAGACCAGCGGCGGCTGCCACGGCTCCGACGGCGGCTGCCACAGCTCCGGTGGCGGCGGTTGCCACAGCTCCGGCGGCGGCGGCGGCTGTCACAGCTCTGGCGGCGGCGGCTGCCACAGCTCCGGCGGTGGCGGTTGCCACAGCTCCGGCGGCGGTGGCTGCCACAGCAGCGGTGGCTCCGGCTGCCACGGGAAGCCACAGGTCCAGTGCCAGCAGCAGCAGCAGCAGCAGCAGCAGGTCCACCAGCTGCCCTCGCAGAAGCTGAAGTGATGGGGTGTCCCGCATGCCCTGGCGCTGGCAGCAAAGGCCACGCACGGACCAGCTCCCTCCGGCCTCCCCGGAGCTTTGCAAGCCCCGGGGCTGCCGGGCTGCAGACCCTCCCCTCTGCCCCGCAGGACCACCGCGCCCGGGGGAAGGGGCATCTCTCGTGCTTCCCCGCTGCCTCCGCCTGATGCGCCAGGCTGTGCTTCGGCCCCATGAGGTGCCCCTAAATAAAGCATTAAGTTCCCAAGACCTCTCTCGTGTTGGCCTTTCCTTGAACTCCTCGTCCTTGTTTTCCACGCACGCTGTAGCGGTACAGCTGGGTGTGGAGGAATATAGAGTCTATACAGTTGCTGGCAGGTCATATATCTTAACCAGCGGAAGTCACCCCGAGAAAGCGCCCAGCCCTTCAGCGCGTGTGAGCGGGGAGACCACCTAGCATTGCATTTTAGAGAGAATGATGTTGCTGCGTAAAACAGTAATTGAATTCGGCAAAATCTTTACTTCTTTTGTCTTTTGAAGCACGTTGTGCGCGTGCTGGCGGCAGATGAGCTCAGCAGATATCTGCTGCCGTGAGCTGGACTGCGGGATGCAAAGAGTCAAGGGAAGAGCTGGCAGAGGGGGAAGCTAAACCCATCTCCCCGCACAGCCAGGACCTGGCAGAGCTGCCGCTGGAAAGGCAGGCAGGCAACCAGGGAAGGAGTTTTGCAGCTGGGAGCTGGGATCAGCCTGGCCCAGGTGTGTTACGCCCTGCGCAAAAGCCGAGCGAGGGGAGCCGGGTGGTGCGGCCGTGCCCGGCTGCCAGCCCCCCTCAGCCCAAGAAAACCCCAGACGCGATTACTAGTCGCAAGTTTTGAGGTTCCTTTTCTTTGCCTCTTAGGTTTTTGATTGTTCAGAGATTTTTTTTTTTTTCCCTGTAACCACAGTAAAAAAGGACAGAGCCTTCTCTGCGCCTGTTTTGATGTGGTTTCTGCTTTTAACTGAAAGCTGAACTAACACATCTGCGAGGCTGGTGACTGCAGGAAAAAAACACCAGCCGTTATGAAACTTGGTACCTGGTTGGTCACACTGAAAATACTCATCTGTCCTTTCTCATTGAATGCATGAGATCATCACCTGAAAAGCAAATCAGCCTTAAACTCTCCTGTGCAGAGCATCACGCCTGACCCAGGCAAGACACGACCGCTACTAATATCCTCCGGAAGCCAACAACAACATATTGCGCAAGACTCAGGCAGAGAAACGCATTTGTCCTTGAGACTTTAGTCACTGGTGATCATTTTGGGTGGTAGGAGGGATGCACACAGCCATAGCAAGAAGCCCCGTGGACGTCGCGCTCAGCCCGCACAGGAGCCCTTCTGTGCGCACACGCGCTTGTTCCAGCAGCTACACGGGTTTTGCCTGCGGCGGACGCAGCTCCAAGTGGGTGCCTGCCCGGTCCCTCTGCTAATTACAACTGCAGCCACCGCTTTCTGTGTGGTATTTTATGACATCGGTGGCAGTCAGCGCGGTAACTGCCGGCTGCGTTTCGTGCTGGGTGAGCCAGGGTCCTGCGAGGCCGGAGGAGAGCTTCGCAATCCTCCCCGCTGTTGACCCCTCGGGTAAGACACAGCCATCGCCACCAGGTCGGGTCGTGATGGACGGTTCAGGTACGGAAAATTTCAGATGTGAGCGGCATGAGCCACCCACGCCCTGGGGACACCTGCGTCCCTGGGGGAGGTTTCATCCCGTTGTCACCACATCCCCCTCTGCTCAAGCTGGGCCACCTGCAGCACAGAGGGACCTCGGGGCCAGCTCAACCCCTGCCAATGGGCGTTTGCCTGAAGCCAGACAGGAGCCACACAACAGCTTCCCAGAGAAGCAGAAAGGAGCTCATTTTCAGTGCCACTGCTGGTGCTGAGCATAACGAACTAGCAGTGGTTGACCTGTGTCTTGGGAAAGACACCGGCTTTCAGCTCAAACAACCCGAACCCTGGCGCTATCCCCTCCTCCCTCGGAGAGCGGCCAAAGCGTTTCTCTTTGGCACCAAGGTGGATCTTTGTGTCTGTTTGCGTGGCTCCCAACGTTATCTTCTACCTCTCAGACTTTTTCTTGCCTTTGTCCTGTAAATAAGGAGCTGTGGCATTTAGAGGTCAATGTACTTTGTGGGGCGGCAAAGTGCTGGGCAGCGTTTCGACCAGGACAGGGCTGTGCAGAAGGGCCATCTCCGGAGCTCCAGCTTTGCTCCAGAAGATGGACCAATGAAGAAGACAGCACCAGATGGGTCTTTTAGTTCCTCAGTCTTCAATTCCTGATCTTTGTCATTAAGAGGATGGAAATATCTAGTCTTTGTCAACAAAGCACTCGGGAACCTTGCTCAGATGTATGTGAACACAGCAGGGCTTGCAAGGCTTTCAGCAGCGCCCAAGACTGTCTTCTGGCTGCTCGGGTGCCTTTGCGGGGGGAATTCACACCCTTTAGGTCAAGGAGGGGAGCTAGAAAAGCCCTGCTGAAGACTTGAGACCCTTCTTTAGAGGAAGCCCAGGAGGACTTTGTCCTCGCCCCACTGGCTGTCCCCGTGGCCATGGATGCTCTTTTGGACCGAGCATCTAAGGGAGAAGAGAGCAACTTTCCACTCCTTTTTACCTGGATTATTTCTGGCTTTATCTGTTGCCGGATCAATAGCAGGGATCAGACTCTGAGAGCAGAGCCTCATGGGATGGGGCTATAATTACGCCTGGATTTAATTTAACAAAACAAACCTCAAACAGATGAGCCTTTGGAAACCCAGGCACCCACGGGTTTTCCTATTAAGGGCAGGTGAGGCTGGCAATTAGGGACGTATGTGGCACAGGAAACAGATAAAAAAGGAATGATACCCATCGCGAATGAGTCAGGTGAGCGATGTAAACAGAGGGCGGTTTGATGGGGATTGGTATTAAATTAATAGATCGCTATGACAGAGAGCTGTCTCATTTCCGGGCAAAGGGATCTAAGACCTCTATAAAACTGCTCCTGCCCCAGGGTTCTTCATTCCCTCCCCTCGCTCCCCTCTCACGCTCAGGTAAGTCTGGCATCACGGTTGGATTTTCCTCCTTTGGGGACGCCTTTCCCGGCAAGGGACGCGGAGCACGGGTTTAACGCAAACGCCGCTGCTGGGACGCAGGGGATGCTCGCAGCGTGGCGGGATGCGTGGAGGGAGGCCAGGACCTGTCTCGTGGCTGGGCCACGCCGCGCTGCTACGGCCGGCTGATGAAATCCTCCACCAGTGGACGCAGGGCACTGCTCCAGACCTGGGGGGTCCGCCAGGCCCCTGCACAGCAGCGCTGGGGGTGGAACTGCAAACGGGGCAGGCGCGGGGTCCCCAGGATCGGGGCGCTGGGGCAACCGGGGTGGTGGGACATGCAGCAGCCCCCGACGGTTCCTCTCTCCCCGCAGGTCACCCCGACACACAACAATGTGCTCGCGCCAGGACAAGGACAAGTGCCACAAGCAGGAGCGCTACACCCGCCAGACCAGCGGCGGCTGCCACGGCTCCGACGGCGGCTGCCACAGCTCCGGTGGTGGCGGCTGCCACAGCTCCGGTGGCGGCGGTTGCCACAGCTCCGGCGGCGGCGGCGGCTGTCACAGCTCCGGCGGCGGCGGCTGCCACAGCTCCGGCGGCGGCGGCGGTTGCCACAGCTCCGGCGGCGGCGGCTGCCACAGCAGCGGTGGCTCCAGCTGCCACGGGAAGCCACAGGTCCAGTGCCAGCAGCAGCAGCAGCAGCAGGTCCACCAGCTGCCCTCGCAGAAGCTGAAGTGATGGGGTGTCCCGCATGCCCTGGCGCTGGCAGCAAAGGCCACGCACGGACCAGCTCCCTCCGGCCTCCCCGGAGCTTTGCAAGCCCCGGGGCTGCCGGGCTGCAGACCCTCCCCTCTGCCCCGCAGGACCACCGCGCCCGGGGGAAGGGGCATCTCTCGTGCTTCCCCGCTGCCTCCGCCTGATGCGCCAGGCTGTGCTTCGGCCCCATGAGGTGCCCCTAAATAAAGCATTAAGTTCCCAAGACCTCTCTCGTGTTGGCCTTTCCTTGAACTCCTCGTCCTTGTTTTCCACGCGCGCTACAGGAGCGCAGCTGGATTAACAAACGTGCTTGTGCTCTTCGTGCAGAGCGGGTTTCTCTCTCGACCCCGGTGACATTCTGGTCACCAGCCACAGTTCAGCGTGGATCATCCCGGGGCGCCCACCAGCTCCGCTCTCCTCCGCCAGTCGCGGCCGACGGCGTTCCACGTGATGGGGAAAGCACAAAAACATCCCCCCATCCCGCAGCGTGTCCTGCCGGGGCTCTACACCCAGGGTGCGGCGCCGGTCCCGGGTGCCTCCGGTGCCCCCGGACCCCCAGAGCTTTGCATTCCTGCCCCATCCCCTCTGGGCTTCCCCGCCACGACAGCTTTTTTTACACAGCTTTGAGCAGCCTCTACCCAGGGAGGCTCCTGGGGGTCCCTGGGTGGCTCACGAAAAGCAGGCAGTCATCTTGTTTCGTACGGTTTTTATTGCTTTTTTATGGCATTACAACCGCTTATGTAAGACGCAGGAAAATAAGCCCCCCAAAAATTCCTTTCGGATATTTACAATGCAGAAACATCACACATAAGGTGGCTGATGTATTAACCCCTTCAGACAGGTAGCAGCTAAGGACCCGATCCTGCACTCACTAGCTTGGGAGGAATAAACCATGCCAAAAACATCCGTCTGTGTAGTAAAGTGATCGTAAAGCGAATCCTTGTCAGAAACTACGTGTCTTCCCCTGACGTTCCAGAAACTTGCAGATGGGGTTATAAAACATTACAGACCTGATAACTGTCTGCAGTATTTTTTTTCCACTGAAACTCACGGTTTCTACCATCCCCTCCTCGCTATAAAAAGTCTTGTTTTCTTGGTTTATACATCGGGAGCAATGTTTTAACCAAGCATGGCTAAGGAGAGCAGTCCTCTCTCCTCATCCTCACTGTCAGTGGTATTTCTTTGCACAGCTTTGTGCAGGTTAATTACCCAAAGACATGGGTAAAGGCTTTCCTAAAATAAACAAAACATGAGGGCTAGGCTTCTCTTTTTTAATGGAAAAGAAAGCCAGCATGCTGCGCCAGCTGCATTTATTAGACTGAAACATCCTCGTAGATATTGAGGTGCATTTCTGGTCCTCGCCAAACCCGTGAGAATTTTGCTGTTCACTTCAAATAAGCTGGAGACGAACTCCCAGACCTTTCATTTTCCCTGAAGAACTGCCACTCTTTACTCATTATTACCGTACAGCCTGAGTCAACTAATTGTATGGCTCATTCCAGCCCTATTGACTAGTGATTTTTCACTTTCTACCCATTAAAAACAAAAGGAGCTCATGGAAGAAGGGGTTGATACATCAGCCCTTGCTCTGCTGTTGTGTTTACAAGAAAAAAAAACAACAAATCTGCCCCCACTCCCCAGCCTTCAAGCTGCATTTGCAAAGCACCCCAAAGAGACACCCGTGGAGCGTCGGGACGAGAGACCGGGGTTATGTTTGCCTCATGGAGGTGATACAGGGCGCGGAGCAGGGTCTTCACGTCTCCCCCGCCGCCGCTGGCGCAAGGGCAGGCGTTGCCTGTGCCCGAGGCGCGCAGGGAGCCCGAGCGGGCAGGAGGGGCGGCCGCGCCGAGCCCGCGCGCTGCTGGTGCCTCTGTCCTCTGCCCACGGGGCAATTCAGGCGTCCTGCAGGAGAGGGAAGAAAGCCCCGCGGGGGACTTCACCCGCGGCTGCCCCAAAGCCCTGCTGAAGCCCCCATTTCCCCACTGCCCACCCTGCGATACCTCTGCTTCGCGCTGAGCTTGCGCCCGGCAAGTTTTTATTGGCGTTATTAGAGCTGATTAAACGCTCGCTGGGTCCCCAGCTCAGCTCCTGGCTCCATCCCACCCTCCCCGATGGATCGGGCTTGCTGGGGCAACCGCAAGGGCTGGAGCGGACCCGGGGAGCCACGCGGCACCTCGGGGTGACACCGGTCCCGAGGAAGGATCTGTCCCTGCCTAACGAGGCAATGCAAATGCTGCCTGGCAGCTTCGCCTGCTGGCGGGGCTCCCGGCGCTCTCCCTTACCTCCTCGCCGCCGCGCCCCGGCGGCAGCGGCAGCCGCCCGTCAGTACACGCAGGGCTCGGCGGAGCCCCTCTCCTTCTTGTTGATGGGCTCGGTGTCTGAGTCCGGCAGGCTGGCGATGTGCCTGTACTTGCTGGTGGGCGACCGCTGAGAGAACGGGAGCCCGTTAGACCTGCCCAAAGGGCCAAGGCGGCGACGCGAGGGCCGGGTCCCCGCACCGCAATAGCGACGCAGCACGAAGGGCAGGCGCCGCGGGCAGCGCAGGCTGCGCGGGGTCCCGCGCGAAGGCTTCGTAGCGTGGCATGACGCCCGGGTTTGCCCAGGGAGGAAAGGGAGGCACAGCAGGACCACAGCACCCCGTGGGACCGGGCAGCCCTTCCTCACCCTCCTCCTCCCCTTCCCTGCAGGAAAATGGGGACAGCAGGACTGGGAGGGGTGCACAGGAGCTTTGCTGCCTTGCAACACAAACCCAGGGAAATTGCCCATGATGCCCAACCCCAGGAAAATCAAAGACTGGGGAGATCCAATTCCCACCCTGGGTATGGGGTGGGTGTCGCAGGACCCCTCAGCACCCCCGACCACCCCAACACCTTCCCCATCCATCTTTGCACCCTTGAGGCCATACAGTTACCTTGACAGGAGCAAACTCCTGCTGGATCAGCTTCTTGAACTCACTTCTACTGAAGGGCTCAGATTTCTTCCCCTTCCTGGCACTGCCCTGGTAACTCTCCATCATGTCGGTGATGGCTTTAATGAGCTTGGACATGCCTCCAGTCCTGGCGAGGAGCAAAACTTGAGGGCACAGCAAGGTGGCAGCGGCAGCTCTGCCCACAGAAGAAAAAACCCACATTCCCTTCCAGTAACTCAAAACATATTCAGTTCAGTTTCAGCCTTTCTACATTTCCTTGGCAAAGGTAAAAAAAAAACCCAAAACCTCCCTTTGCTGGATGCTGAAAGCTGGGCTGCCCGCCGCCCTGGCTAGTCTCGGGACTTTCACCTTAATTCACTTCACTTTCCCACTCCCTGCTTAAATTAAAAGGACGAAGCTCCCCGTGGCCATCTCAGGCACTTGTCGGGTTGGATGAATCAGCTCTTGCAGCTAAGGAAAGTGCCGTGTCTGCACACCCGCCGCGCTCGGGGCCGTGCGGAGGGAGTCCGGGCAGCTAATCCTGTGCTTGTGTCTTTAGTCCCTGCTGCCCCGAGCCTTGCTGGGATGCAAAAATGACCCTGAAAACACAAAAGCTCATTTCAAGTACAGAAAGCAACGGCGGGAGACTCACCCTGCTCACCTGCATCGACCAGCCGACGGGCGCAGATCGGACTGGTGGGAGCAGCTCTGTGCTTGCGGGCTGCCGGGGGTGGGTGGAGGGTGAGGATTTCTTCCGGTCAGTCCTGTTCTCCGGCTGCTCCCCGCATTGCTGCACTTCCCAGGGAGACTCCCTCATTATCCTTCCCCGGGGAGGATGTTTACCAGCACACCTGGGAAAGACGTATGTAGGTCAGCGTGCAGCTCTGCTCTCCGCGGGCGCTGCTCAGGGACCCATGCGGGGAGCAGAGGGGTTTGCACGGGGGGGTTGTGCGGGAGACGTCTCCTCGGATCAAAAAAAAAAGCTAACCGGAACGTCTCTTCACATGGGGAAGTTTGCATTTAGCTTCTCCCAAAAGGTGTTTGGTTTTTCTTTTTTTCCTTTGCAACCAAGGCGATTTGTGAGTTCGTGGGGCATTGCAACGCCGAAGCTTAGAGAATGTCAGAAAAAATAACTTCCTGCAGAAACAGTGGTTTTAACCTTATTTTTGAGGCTGACATATGTGTCTTGTACGGGTTGCCGTTACATTCACATCTGCCCAGCTTGGGGGATGGCAGCTGAGCCGTCGTTTCCTCTGCGAGAAAGGAGAAAGCGCGCTGAGCTGCTTTGCAAACAGGGCAGCCCGCTCCCGAGGGCGACGGCCGCGTGAGGACGCCCGGCGACGCCAGCCCCGGGTGGCCGTGGCCATCGGGGTTAGGAGCTCCCTGCCACGGGAGAGTCACTTGCTCCACATCTCGACGGGACAGGGACGGCCACCGCCCGCCCCAGCAGCGTGGCCTGGGTGCCAGGCTGTGTTTCAGCCCCGGCGGAGCACGCCGAGCCCTGCGCCGGGCCAGGCTGCCGCCGGGCTCCCGCGGAAGAGAAGGGGCTGCGGGGACGCTGCAGCGAGGCAGCACGCCTGGCGCTCGGCCGATTCTCTGTGTGGTCGGAGAGAAGTCAACGACCCCAGGTTTGCTCACCTGGAAAGGGGGTGTAACAAGCCCTCCCTGCTATGAAGGGCGTGCCAGCTTTCATTAAGGGCTCGGGCACCGTCCCAAGATTGCCAGATAGGGTGCGAAGCCAGATGAGATCACGCGCTGCATCAATCTTCCCAAGCAGCCTTCGCAGGGCCGGGTTCCTCGCAGCGTGTTTGGGAGAGGAGGGGTTGCTGGAGCCAACCCGTGCCGCCCACGTACCGCTGCTGACACCGCCAGCGCAGCGCAAGACAGCTCTGCAATTAAGTGGGTTGTAAATGAGATGCAGACCATCGTCTAGAGCTAAATTTTACCCTGGCACAGCGAGACGAGAGGCAGCAAGTCACTGCAGGCCCTCTGCGGCACGGGCTGCCTGGCATACGGATGCTTTCGGAGGAAGCCGGATCAGCCCAGGGGCTGCTCTCGCAGCTTATGGTCCTCTGGAGCTGGAGCTTTTGGGAGAGCTGGAGCTTTTGGGAGAGCCCCAGCACCGGGCGACTCGCTTCAGGGCTGTCTTTGGGATGGCCGCGCAACCGGGCACAGTCTTCTCATGGGCTGGAGCCGTCCTGACGGCCACGTGCTCAGGTTTAAGGCTTTATCTTGGTGGGTCCCTATGTCTGTATGAACGATCTTGGAAGAGCATCACTCTGCCATGGGGACGGTGCATGCCCAGGCGTGGGAAGGACCCCAGGACCGGGGGTGCTGGGGGGTAGCCAGGCGTGGCAGCGAGGAAGCCACTGCACCGGGCAGGAAGCACTTGCGGAGGAGGATGGGAGGGCAACGCATGGCAATGGCACCTACGACCGCCGTACTCCTCCCTCCGCCGCTGCCACCCTGATTAGCACGCGTCCGCCCAGGGAATGAGGGGAATTAGGAGGAAAATTGCTCTGAATCACTCTGAGACAGTTCCTTCCGCCGGCTACTCCCTCCGAGCCTGCTGCCACCACGGTGCCATCCCGTGGCGGCACGTCCCCCTCCACAGCAGCGTCAGGCTCGGCTTTGCCGGGCTCTGGGCGCAGGTTTGCCCATGACGGCGGGTCGGCTCCTGGCCACAGGCCTCACCGGCACCCCCGGACCGACCAGTTTTACCCCACTGTGGCTCATCCCTATCGGCGTGTCTAGACTGATAACGAATGCAACGCGCACAGTGCCTCAAAGTCCCCGGTTGCCACAACGCTGGGCATTGCGCAACCCGTCCTGTGCCGGCCAGCGGGCTGCTGACCCCACTGGGGGGTCTGCGGGGGGTGAAGGGGGTCTGCAGCAAGTGGGGGAGGTTAACGGTGGGTGGAGGGGGTCTGTGGCGGGCAGGGGGACCAGGCAGGGTGGGGATGCTGGGGCTGGGTCCCAGCTGGGAGGCAGAGCTCAGCCCAGCTGGATCACATCCCCTCGTTGCAGGGTCGTTCATAAAAGCCGGCCCTGCAGCCTTCACCCCTCTTCCTCCAAGCCTGGGAGCTTGGGGAGGGGGTCAGCGGTGTGAGGGGCTGGCAGGGCCACCCCGGGGCTATTTTGATGGAATTGGACAGGGTGGCGGTCAGGGGACGTATAGTCCTTAGGCGGGGGCTAAGCTGGGACCCTCGGCAGGGTGCGGATACAAGCTGATGGCGTTGGGGCAGAGCTTGGGGAGAGGGATGTGGGGCACGACTCTCCCGAGCAGCGAAAGGAGAGGAGGGTTCAGCATTTACCTGCACTCACCGCTTGCCTGCTCCTCTGAGCTGTGCCCTGGAGGAGCTGTGGTGCTTCCCCCTTCCCCTGCTCCCCGGAGGACACGGGTAAGAAGAGCTGGTGTGGTAGTGCTGAGAAAGAAAGGAGCCCTTGCCAGCAAAACTGTGTGGTGGCTTGAGCAGGGGGGCTCTGAGAGAGGGGTTGTGGGTGTTTGCAAATTGGTGCACGTTCTGGTGCTTCCAGCTTAGCCCAAACATTACATTTTTGTCCCTGGCACCCAAATTGGAATATTCCCGCTTATTGCATGGAGCGCTGGTGGTGTGGAAATAGGGGATATGATGAACCCCCTCAACCCCCCCGAGCCCTGGGGGTCACAGGACAGGGCTCTGGCTGTGGTCGCTGGGCCAGGGTGCAACCCTGGGGAGCCGGGCGGGAGTGTGGGGTGCTCCGGGGCTGGTGGCCACCCCAGCAGCCTCGGTGGCATATGCCACCAGGTGGCAGCAGGAACCTGCCGCAGACTGCCTGGTCCTCGGCTTGCGACGGTCGAAGCTGCCTCGACGCCTGGGGGCGAAGGCAGGAGGTGCTGGGGGCCGCGCACCCCCCGCTTCGTGCTGCCGGAGAGCCGCGCTTGGGGTGCAAGGCTGGAGGAGCGCAGGTGCCGTCCCCAAACAGCGTGGCCACGGGCAGCAGAGCCCACCAGCCTGACCGAGCATCCCTCTGCCGCGTGGGGCACGGCGCGGTTGGGGTGTACCCGACGCCTTCTGCCGCGCGTTGCTTTGGTGTCTCCTCTGCCTGGGAGCCTTGAGCTCTGTTGAGGTGAAAGCCCAGGGCATGGGGCTGCTCTGCTATTAAGGGGGGACCCGGCGATCGCCTCTGCTTGCTCTCAGCCCTGCGTCGGTGTCCTGGTCCCGCTACGCTCAGGGCGTGCGGTGGCTCATTCTTCACCACTTGGGGTGTGATGGTCCAACAGCCCTGGCGGGTGACAAAACAGGCGTCCCGCACCCCGGGTTTCAGGGGACCGTAAAGTCCTGCTGTGTTGGCAAATATCCTGTTGCGTCAGCACTGCGAGCTTCGAGGCTGGTTCCTGCCTGGATCCCGAGGGGAAGGTCCCAGGGTGGTTTGTGGGTGCCCCCAGCACCCAGATTTGTGTGCTTAGCCCCTGCACAGGGAGATGCCTCTGCTGCAGCAAAGAGAAGGGCTGACCGCCAGGCAGGATGCTAAGCTCCTGAAAGGCTGATCGGCTGCACGTGGGACCCGAACCTGCCCTTGTCCCAAAAGCTGGGCATTCCCTTACGGGCCGGCCCTGGGGACGGCTCAGTTCTTGGAGGTGATGGGCTTCTGCCCTGGCAGGGTGGTGGGAATGAACCAGCTCCACTCTCTCTCCTGGGTGTGGGGGTCCTACCTGCTCCAGAGACCCTGAAGAGCTGTGGGATTGGGTGCATGACCCATGCTGGGGTGCAGGATTGAGTGTCGGCTGCAGGATCCGACTCCAGAGGGCACCTGCCACCCCGTGCGGGCTCAGGCAGAGCTGGATGGACTCTGGTCCCCGCAGCAGACTTTACCTTGTCAGATGGTATAGAAAACAAGCACTTCAGATGTCAAAATTGACTCCAAAGGAAGCTGAAGCAACCTGGCCAGCAGCAGTGAAGCAAACTCGTTGCAGTCTTGTGTTAACCAGGGGGGCTTGCTTCAGCGCTGCTGGTTTGGGGAAGCTTGCGGCAGGTTCCTTCACCGAGCAGGGTGATTTCAGGGCTTTGACTCACCCTTGGGAAATCACATCTGTTCCTTTTTCCCCCTGCAAAAGGCATTTGCGAATCAGTAGCCAGGCTCTAAGCGTGCACGGGGGGAGGCTGCCCAGCAGCGTCGTGGGCATTTCCAGCCACCCACTCTGGAAAGCTCCTCGGTGCGACCTCGGGACCCTCCGAGTGAGGAGCTGGGGTTGTTCTCAGTTCTTGTCCCTACAAAACCCAGCAGCTGGACCTTGCTGCGGGCTGTAGCATCTGCCCCCCAGCTCCCTTCCAGCCCCATACCAGCGCCCCGCAGAACACAAGTGCCTTAAAAAGGGTGCTCCTCCAGAAAAGGGTGCTCGTTCATCCCCTTCCTTCCTCCCGGCTCTCGCCTACCACCACAGCTCAGCCCTAGGAGATGTGCAGAGTGTTTTCAGGCCAAAAAGGGCTTTTTGTCTAAAGGGCTTTTTGTCTAGTTGGAAATTGCAAAGACCTGTCAAATCATACTGCTTTCCCTGACCTCTGGAGCACATTATAATGTAAAGTGTTGTGAGCACCCGCTGCGATGACCCTGCTCTCCCCAGGCACCCGCCTCGCCCCCGTGGACCTGCAGCCTGTCTCCAATGCGGATTTGTCCTGTTTAAAGCTGTGCTGGGAGAGAGCAAGGTGCAGGACTTGCCTCGAGGAAGACCCATGCAGACACAGAGAATAGCTTTGGCAGCCTCAGGGCAAAACTTTATTTGGCAGCAAAACCATCAAACTTGAAGGAAGGGAAGGAGGGAGGTGGGCGGAGAGGGGTGGAGGGGAGAAAACCGGGGGCTGCAAGCACTGCTCGGGTGCTTTCTGCCGGGGACCACGGCCCATCTCAGTGGTGGTGCTGGTGCTTGTGCTGGTGTTGGTGCTGCTGGTCCTCAACGTCGTGGAGGTGTTCGTGGGTGGCAATGGTCACACGGGTGATGAGCAGCATCACCTCGCAGAAGCTGATCTGCGCGTCCTTGTTGATATCGAGGTCCTTCATGATTTCATCAATGGTAGCCTTGTTTTTCACGTGCTGCAAAGGGACGTGGTGAGGGCAAAGTCCTGTCATTCGCAGCTCAAGCCTCCCCCGGGGCCTTGCTGGGACCCTCACGGGTACCAGGTCCCCAGTAGCCTGGTGCTGTGTGTGGCTCCATCACCCGTTGCTTTGGGTGCAGGGATGATTCACCCGTGGTGATGAAGCAACCAGAGCAACGGGCTAGCATCACTGCGAGGACACCGTGCAACGTGGAGACTGGTGCAGGCAGCAGCGTTATGTCAGCCACGAACCCCTCCTTTAGCGCGCCCGATTAAAAACACTCGACCTTCTGCTTTAGCAAAATGAGTTACCAAAAAAATGGGCTTTTTGGGTGATATTTCTCACATTATTGCTCCTAGATGGCAGAGGAGCTCTTGGGCAATATGATCCTGATTTTTTTTTTTTTGCAGATAAGGTGATGGGGGTAAATATCTGGCTGCAGGTTCATCTAGACCTGGGCGGGTATCCTTCCTCTTTATGGAGCGCGTTTGGAAAGTGGCAGTTGGACAGGAAGGGCCTGGGCAGGAGGTGTGGGGGCAGGAGAGCAGAGTGGGAAGAGAGTGAATCCAGTCCCTGGGGGTATTCAGGCAATGGGGTCCAGCCCGGCTGCCCCCCCCCCATGTGGGTCACGAGAAACTCCACTCACCTTCAGGTAGTTTGCAAGCTGCTTCTCAATCAGGAGCTTCAGCTCCTTCTTGGTCAGGGTGTCTAGGTCCTCCTCCCGTCTCGAGTACTGGTGGAAGACATCAATGATGATATCCATGGCCTTCTCCAGCTCGGAGAGATGTTCCTGGGTCTGGAAGAGAAACAATTACTGAATAATATCTGGAGCCACAACAGATGGTGGCTGGACTGTGCTGTGGGGAGCCTCTTCCAGGAGAAGACATCTCTCCTTGTGGGCTGTGCTCGCATGAGCCCGAGTGGAGATGGTTTTCCTCTGCTAGTGACTGATGGCAGCTCACGCTGCGAGGAGAGGCTCCCTAAGGGTCCTTGCACCTCCGATGGTCCAACCAGCATCTGGAAAAGAGTACGGAGACCTTAAATTCCCGAGCCACCATTGGACTTGCCTTGCTCATCCTGACGACGTAGCGAGATCCCCTCAGGCTGGAGCGGGGCCAGTCCCAAGCGCAGCATCTTTTATAGCCCGGCCGTCCGCCTGCGCCACTCCGCCAGTTGTGAAATGTCTCCGTTTCATCCGATTCCAGTCCATCTTCATGACATGTGCATTGCTTAAGGCTCCGGGGCAGTTCCTTAAAAGGGGTCTCTGTGGCTTTTCCCGCAAGGTTGGTGTCACGTACTCTGGCTGGGTGGCAGGGAGGAGGCCAGGGCATGGTCCTGTCCCCTTCACCCCCTCCACCTGGCTATTGGGGCTGCAATTCTCCATCAACTCTCAACAGAAGTCCATTCCTGTTGGCTTCTTCAGTTCCACCCGCTCCACACCCTCCATAGGGGTGTCTCTTCATGCCACGAGCCAAAGGGGACCCACCCCATCATTCACTTCAAGGAACCAGCGCTGCTTGGCCCCGTAGCGTCCCCATCCTTGCCGACCTGGTGCACACAAGCACCGTGTGGCCCTGTACGCCCAAAAGCATCCCACTGCCCCGCCGCTTCACCCAGCCCAGCACGGACGGCGTGGTCAGGGTTACATGCGCGACGCGGGGACAGGGCCAGAGCTGGTGCTGAGGGCAGTGCCCCAGCGCCGGGGGCCAACCCCTGCCTGCAGCAAACGGCTCTTTATGAAAGACGAGTAATACAGGATGGGTTCCCAACCTGATGGTGCTCCAGGAACTTCATTTCATCTCCTCGGGTTAGCGACAGCCTGTGCCAAGGGTGGTTTCTCCCCACCCAAGGTGTG
This sequence comes from Phaethon aethereus, assembly GCF_964289735.1. Classification (NCBI taxonomy): domain Eukaryota; kingdom Metazoa; phylum Chordata; class Aves; order Phaethontiformes; family Phaethontidae; genus Phaethon; species Phaethon aethereus. The sequence goes on from NC_138604.1 coordinate 2,623,373, forward strand.
CTCTGAGCCGTGGAGACCAGGTGTGGCTGAAAGGTGTATTTTTACTGTTTAGGACTGTGTCCTCACTTTGTGTCTTTTTTTTTTTTTTTGTGGTTTCTGAGTGTTGCAGAGACCCAGCGCAAGCGCTTTGGCTCAGAGCAGCTAAGATCGGGAGCAAAACGAGATTTTCCAGTGCTGCTTCATTAAAATGCTCTGCCTGCTGATTCAGCTGACCTGTTTGGGGGTTGTTTAACCTGCCGAGCACGATGCTAATCTCAGACACGAAGTGGAGGCCAAAACGGTGCCGCGGACAGGCCTGGGGCGAGCTCCAGGTGAGCTGACGTGGGGCAGGAGCGTGCAGGGAGCTGCTCGGGGACGCAGCCCTGGTCCGCACGCGGTGGCCACTCGGACCCCAGCCCTCGCCGCCGGGGGTGCCCGGCGTTTCGCAACAGGAGCGTTTTGGTGCACGGAACTGCTGGAGAAGGGCCGGGGCGTTTCACAACAGGGTGTCGGGGACCGTCGGCTCAGTTGCAGCGTTCTGTAGCAATCTCGGGAAGCCGGACCTCTGGTCATCTTACCATCCCAGAGGCAGGGAAGAGCAAGGAGGGATTACAGGGCATGGGACAGGCCAGGGATTTCCAAAGAGGGATGGTGGCTAGACTCTCAGACGTGCCTACCAGGCAGCGGGGATGACACCCCAGGTATTTGGGGTTTTTTAAACACCAGTGCGGGCACAACAGTGACCGGGGAACCTGGGTCCCGCTTAAGGTCGCAGCTGGCACAGCTCTTTGCCTGGCTCTGCAGGTCGTCTCGAAGGGCAGCCTCCCTGTCCAGCCGCGCCGAGGTGGCTGCAGCAAGCCGCGGTCCTGGCCCCAGGACTTGCTCGCTGGCGTCGAGCAAGCATCTGCTTGCCGGAGCTGCAGAGGGGAAGGAGTGGGAAGCGGGCATCAGGCGGGGCGCGAGCAGCCCGGGAGCCACGGCAAGCGAAAGGTCTGGTTCGAGGTGACTGGGGTGGGTTGTGCCCTGAGGACCTGAGCCCTGGCGGGACGCCCCGAGCTTGACAATCATTGCAAAACTCTTTCAAAATACACATTTACGGGCAAGCGGCTGGCGGCTGCGGGAAGAGGGCACAGCAGGGTTTGTCACTATGCGGTTTGCTGCGTTTCACAGCAGGTTTTAGCCCAGGATCAGGATAGGACGTGTTCTGGTCGCTAGACGTGGTTTTAGCCTGGGGAAGCCAGGGGACATGCTTGGAGTCCTGTTTCCTGAGCACCTTTGAGCATCATCAGGTCCAGCTGCGACCTGGCATGAGCAGCCACCACGGGAGCCAGGGCAGCCTAGAGGTTTTCTGATCCTGGAGCCACAGGGGAAAGGATTTCTCAGTCCTTCAGCTCGAGCCAAAAGCATTCGTATCTGTCTCTGCCATATCAAACAGCTACAAACCACCACCTTGGTCCGGCTCCAAGGGAGCTGAGAGCCAGCTCTGCTGCCCACACAGGCACGGCACAACTGCTGCAGGGTGCCGGAGCCTCTCCGAGCCTTCCGGGAGCTCTGGCAGGTTGCAGGGTTGGATCTGGCCATTGCATTTGCCCTTCCTGCCTGTGCTGCAACACACAAAGCGTCGCTCTCGCTTGTGCTGGGGCAGCTGCTCGCTGAGCCCCATGGGGTGGTGGTACCGGAGCGTTTGGTGAGGAAAAGAGCTGGAGCACAGTGGATTTAGTATCCAGAAACAGTTCGGTGCTGCAAGACGCCTCCCAGATGGCCCAGGCGGGGACAAGATCCTAGTGCCCCGTTGGAGCCTGTCGGGGTTTTGGTGAGAATATTTTGCTGGTGGAAAGGTCCAAGGTGGAAACCAAGTGGGTGTTTCACCTTGGCTGGGTAGCAAGTGATTTGGCAGGGTTCGAGGGGGCACTCTGGATGACTTGTCTGTGTGGGGATAAATCTGAAATTAGAGTTTTCTTTGGGATTTAGAGAAAAAACTTTAAATCTCAGAACTCTCCACAGACCAGAAGCTATGTATACGGATAGCAACTTCTGTGGTTTTTTTTTTTCCTAAGAGCACCCTGGCTTGTCCCTGTGGTAAAGGCTGTTGTGATCTGCAGTTGGGTGTTAAAGCATCTTTCCCCGCTCACAGGTTATTCTGCACCCAGAGGATGCACTTGGCATTGTCAAAGGGAAAAACTGGGTGAGGATGGGCAAAACAGGAGGTGCTTCCCCAGGCTGGGCTGGCTCTGCTCTTCCCAGTCTATGCAGAAAACTTCCTCTGCCAGGAGGAAAAACCCTGAATATGACTGCTATATGTCGTAGCTGGTGGTTAAAACCCTTGCAGAGCTCAGGCAGTGTCTTGTGCTGGTCTTCTGGCCATTAATACCCTCCCAGCCCATCAGTCCAGCCCTCTTGGCTTGGACCAGACACTGAGCAGTAGAGCTCTCGCCCAGTCACCACATCTCGCTCGTAAACCTCTTCCTTTACGGGTTTTTGGGGTGCCTCCTTTAGGCAAGCCTTTATCCCACAGCTCCAGCAGGACCATGCGTTTGCTGCAGCTGATGCCCACCCTCCCGAACCAGGGGACGGATGCAAAAGGGAGTGCTGAGAGAAGAAGGACTCCGTGAACTTCAAGTGATGCTTTATTTTCTCACAAGCATGAGTGATCCGAGCGGACAGAAAGCAGCCAGAGCCCAATTCCTACAAGCAACCCCCTGTGAGTTCTTCACGGGGCATGCATTGAGACTCAATCCTTGTCTGGTGTACAGCGGTCATCCCGGTGGCTGATGCGATGGGCGTCATCGGACAGCTTGGCCAAGACGATGGTGAACTCCTCGAAAGTCAGCTCTCTGTCCTTATTTAAGTCTGTCTCTTTGAACAGCTTCTTCAGGTAGTCATGGTTGTTCCTGCCCTGAAATTGGGGGACAGGACATGTGTGAGCGTGCCCCCTCCCTGGGCTGCACACCCACTGGTGGAAACCGAGCCAGCTTTGTTCTTGCACGTCCTGGGAAGAGTTTGGGAGCTGCAGGATCTCTGTGAGCCCCTCCTACCTTGCAGTCAGCCCCTAGTTAAACCCCCAGAAGGACAGGCTCTTGTCCCAAGCCCCTTTGGCTGCTCTGTACCCCTGCAGTGGCAGGAGGGATGAGTGCGGATGGTCCCATAGCATATGGACAAGCTGGGTCTGATCACAGAAACCCACTCCTTGGACCACAGCCCTTGGTGGGGATGGCACCCCGCTCCCCCAGGAGCAGCCCTGGAGGCAACCTCAGCCTCTTCCCCCCACAAGCGCCCGAGGAGAGCATCCCTCCCGGGAGCACAGCACGCAAGTGTGGCACTCACACAAGTTTGCAGGAAGGTCGGTGCCTGCTCAGTCAACAGTGTCTTGAAGTCGTTGAAGTTGAGGAGGTCAAGCTGGCCCTCCCGGATGCTGTAACGGTGGTAGACATCCACAATGGTTTTCAGGGCCATGTCCAGCGTGCAGTTTCCGGGGAACTGCCGAGTCTCGGGAAGGGTGGTTGTGGTCTGGGTGCTTGCAGACATGGCTGAGCTCCTGAGGTACCCGCAGAAACTGTGTGGAGAAACCTCGAAGCCATGAGATGTGCCAAAAATCGGGCACGCCGCGCTCTCGGCCCCACCCCAGGCACCCCAAAGGGGGGTTGCGCCGCACCTCCCCAGCGTAGCGGCGGGTCTGCGCTCGGAGCCCTGTCGCGGCGGAGCCGAGCGAGCCAGCAACGTGCCCGCGGGCTGTCGGCAGCTCCTCGGCGCTGAGCGGGTAATAAGCAGCTCCAGGACTATCGCCGTTTTACAGCGTCGCACCAACCGCCTCTAATTTTAGCCTCGCACAAGAAGCAGCTTGTTCTCACTCACCTGGAGGCATTTGCCAGGCAAATTAGACAAACGCATCGGGCCGTATTTGCATATCTACCATGCCGCTGACGGCAAGAATGACTTCAAGGCAGGGAGCACAGTTCAGGTACGGGCTCTGTTGCAGCCGCTGCCTGACCTCCTCCTCCTCCTCTCTCTGTGAATCTCGCTGTCCTCTTTGGGCTGCAAACCCTTCTCAGCGCAGAGACGCTGCGCTCACCCGCGGGTGCCACTGCGCAGGTGACACCCCTGAAGGGCGCTCTCCTTGCCACGGACAATTACACCTCCACTAAAGATGGCCCAGAAATGCTCTTAATTTAGTCTTGTTGTAGCCAAAACCAGCCTCCCGCCCTGGCCCGGGCAGAAAGCATCACCCTGGAGTAAAACGGGCACGGCATGAAGTGATAACTCAAAATCGCTTCCCCCTCATCTTATTTCCTGCAGGAACCGTTGCGGCGTTACTTACCCTCGTCTCCCAGAAGGGTTTGCAGAGGATGGGTCTGTTGATGTGATCCAAGAGCCTGGGCAGCCCTTTTATACATGTCTGAGGTCCTCTTTCATCAGAGATGGTGACACACCTGCCGCAAGCAACAGCTTGAGTTAGCATTTCCCGTACCTGGAAATTGCAAGGTGGGAACTTCTGAACCCTTCCCTGTCTCATACCTCTGCACATAGCTCCTGGTTGCACCCACCGGGCTTTAGAAATGCCGTCCTTCCGCCCCACCGTCACCCCCGCCAGGGCCGAGCCGCTTTGCTGGGCAAAGAATGGGAAAAACACCGGCCGTCCCGTCGCGTCTCGGCGCGCGTGCGAAGGGCAAGTCCGGCGTGGCAGCATTGCCGAAACTTTGCGGGTTTTGCGGCGTGCTGAAAACCTTGCGCGCGCTCGTGCGGCGTAGAAGAAAGATGGGCGGTTTCGGAGAGACGTGGATAACTTTGTCCCTTGGTTGTTTCGAACGGGAACTCTCCGTTTTCTACCATACTACCGGGTTGAACGCTCGCAAAGATGAAGGCAGCATCCGCCTTTTAATAGCCTGTTTTCCAGAGTGTTTTCCATTACTTTCGACTCCCACATCACTCGTATCAGACCTTTCCTCTTGCTCCAGAAACTTGGTCGAGGAAATTGGCAGTCAAACAAGAAAATCTGAGGTCAGGGTCTTTACTGGCTGGAGCATTAATTATCGAGTGTTTTGCAACAGCCACCTCTGTGCCACCCATCTTGCGTTAGCAGAACAGGTACTAGAAGAATGAAGAAACTATAAAAAGATGTGAAAATAAGACAATAGATTCCAGGAAGAGGGTAGGAGCAGCGAAACAAAAGGGTAACCACTCCTGTTTGAGGATGCTTCTTGCGTGTCCCGGGGGCAGTATCAAGAACTGTTGCATGAGTTTTATTCTGGTATCCCTGACTCACTTCATTGCCTTTTGTTGTTTATTTTCCTGCTCTACTCGTTAGGGACTGATGACAATCCAAAATCGCAACCTCATTCCCCAGCCGGCCTTGCAAAGCATCGGCCAAGGCTGGGTTTTGCCCCGTGCTCTGGCACAGTCCCCATGCAGAGAGACCCCGCGGGCTCCGAGTTCCTTCCCAGCCACGTTCCCCAAAACCTGCGGGGGAGGCAGCCCCAACTCGGGGAGCGATGCCCAGCCGGCACCCGGGTGCTCTATCACCTCTGCCTCTGCGGGACAAGGGCTGCTCCCCGACGGCGAGATTGCGGAGCCAGAGAGCGACCGCCTGCGTCGTCAAGTGCCAAGAACCACGCAACAGCCCCGCGCCGCTTTTTGCGGCTCCGTTTCGCGTGGGACAGGCTTCTGGTTTGGGCCGATGTTGGAAATGTCGGAGCTTCCCGAGCCTGAGGGTTTCCCGCTCAGCGCACAGCCGCAGGAGCTCTTCTCCGCTCCCGCGTCTCCTCCCCAGGAGCCCGCGGTGGCTTGTAAACGTGCTGCGACCGGGGAGGCTGTTGCCTCACGCTAACAGAAACATTCAGCTTTATGGCGCGGGGTAAACGCCGGCTCTTCCAAGCCCCTCGGCCTCGTTCCCCGCTGCGGTGGGGCTTGCAAGGTAAGCGCCGGTCGCGTCGCGGGCGGCGAAAGCGTGGTACACGCCCCAAGGGTGCTGCACCCCCAGCTCGAGAGCTGGGTCGTGGCAGCCGCGTGGGGAAGCAGCCCCCAGCCGTGCTTCAGCCCGGCACGTCCCGGCGCTGGTGCAAAGAGGGGCCGGGGGAGCCGGGGCTGAGGATGCTCCGGCTGCCGCTGCCCAGGAACCTCCCCGGTGCGACGGGGTGCTACGCGCCCCACGGCCAGCCGCCCTGCGCGGGGAACCTGCTGAGCCTCGGGAAGGCGGCGGGAGCGCGCGGGGCTCTGACGTGCTGCAGGGGAGCCCACGCAGCCTGTGCTGCTCGGCTGGCACCCGGCAGCACCGTTGTCCTGGCTCCCCGCTCTGCAGGGAGCAGGGTCCCCCCATGCCCTTCCCTTTCCCACCGCTTCTCCGGTGCGGTCAGCATGTAACCCCCCACGGCCGTGGGCCGGGTGCGTATCGCACCCTCCCCGGAGACAACAGGACACACAAAACAGAGGCATTTGGTGCTGGAAGAAAGAAATTTTATTTCGATGCCATAGGCAGGAGCAGATGACGAAGCCTTGGTGACAGGTTTGTCTGTGCTTGCGGACCAGAGGCAGGGATGAAGCTGCTGGAGGACCACAATCCGGTGGGCACAGTCAGCCTGGGAAAAGCGCTTCACTTTGAGGGACCATGGTCCTGGCCGTGGCAGGGGTCTGGGTGCTGGTCATGGCTCCCGTGACATTGGTGGAACCGATTGTGGGCATCAATGACGACGAGATTCAGCGTGGTCAGGAACTCGGTGAACTTCAGGCGACCGTCATGGTTGGAGTCTGCCCTGGCGAAGAGCTTGCTTATGTAGTCATCGACAGACATGTTAGGCTGCAGCAGGACACGAGAAAGAGTCAGCCCCAAACACAGCGGGGTTCGGGTCGCCCTGCCAGCCCACAGCTATGGCTCGAGGCTTGCCCGGCAAGGATCGCGCCGTTGCAGGAAAACCCTAGAAAAACCCGCCCTCCCCTTTGGGAGGTTCTCGGCCACCCCCACGCCCCAAGGAAGCCACCGCTCCCGCGAGCTGGGCTCTCACCGGCATGGTGCTGCAGAGGAAGGGCTCGGCAGTCTCCTTCAGCAGCTTCGAGAACTCCATCTTGCTCAGGTAGTCGTCTATGGGGCACTTCATGGCGTACTGGTGGTAGATGTTGACGGCGCACTCCAAGGCGAGCTCCAGGTCAGTTTTCATCTTGCTAGGGAGAGACGGGCAGCAAAACGTTAAACCCCATCGGAGGAGGAGGACCCCCCTCTCCTCCGGGAGCCCCAGCCAGGCTCCGGCTGCTCGGCGGGGTTGGGGTCACCCCGGCGGCTCTTCCAACGGCACGAAGGCTGAAGCCACCATTTGGCAAGGACCTACTTACCTACCAGTGGCGGTGGGGCTGGCTTCTGCAGACGGCGGCACGCGGGAGGTGAGGAGCGGGCAGGAGCAGTGACGGCGCGGTGAAGACGAGGTCTCTTTTATACTCTCCTTGAGCTATGATTTGTGACACCCTCAAATTTCCTTTGGGGCAATAACCCCGGGAATTGTGCAAGGCTATGCAGCACGCCCAGGCGGCAGCTTCTTGCCTGGCTCCAGGAACTGACTGCTCCCGCTGCTAACGAGGGAGGGGACGCACCAAACTCGTTAGGGCAAAACAAGGAAAACACCGAAAGAGACATTTGCAGGGAGCCAGCATCATGGGTCGGTGACAGTGCAGGGATTTTCCAGGAGCCAGGACTTCCCTGCGGAGTTTGGGGGTCTTTGTGGAGACGATGGAAGAGGAGTTTTTCCAGATCGCACGAAAGGTGCTGGGTGAGGGTCTCCAGTGGGATGATGCTGGTTTTTCCCCACGGGGGATGTGTACCTGCCCTGATGCTGTTGAATTTAGCTGGAGATGTGGTGTCTGCCCCCAGCACACTGCTGCCCAGGTGCTGGGGGATGGCCAGTGCATCCCACCCGCCAGCCACCTCTCCAAAACCATGAGCAGCTTTCCTCCTCCCAAATCGTTTCTTAACAGCTGGCCAGGCAGCCAAGAAAGACGTTACAAATCCAGGCACGCCAGCATGCCGGAAGCCTGCCAGCCGGTCTTAGGAGGTGGCACTTCCCGGCAGCCGTAATTGCTGCCTGATGATAACCGGGGGCATTGGCAATTGCTGCCGGTTCCCAGCATTGTGGGGATGCTGCCGCATGTGGGAGACACCATGGTGTCCCCGGTGCCTGGGACAGGCTGCTAAACCCTGCGTGTCTTGGGGGAACGACAGTCTGGGGGGGCTGGTGAGGAGCCTGTGCCCAAGGATGGCCAAGCCTTCACCCCAAGCCCGTGCTTGGTGGGACTGGCACAGCAAAAAGCCCGTGCTAGCCGTTAAGGCTTTTGGGAGATGGGAAGGACAGTGGTGGTGAAACGTCTCCTCGTCAGCCTCCTAATCCAAGAGCATGAGGAACCCGCACCAGAAAAAGCCTAAAGCGCAAAAAAGTGAAAGGGGTTGTATGATGGAGGGAGATGGGTGCGACCCCCCTGGCAAGGGGAGCCGCGCAGGGCTGGCCAGCGGGCCACGGGTGCACCGTCAGCGAGACACAATCACGGAATCATTAAGGTTGGAAAAGACCTTTTAAGATCATCGAGTCTTAAGAGGCGTGCTGGGACACATGTGGGGAGGTGTGAAGGGATGTGCCTGTGCGATGTGGGAGGAGACACACATGTGCTGTGGGGCAGGCAAGAAGGGTCAGACGTGCACCGTGGGTCCTCGTGCCACCGTTTGCTGCCCAACCTGCCCTGGAAGCCACGTGCCCACATGCCGGGAGCTCCCAGCACATGCCCTGCCTCGGGGCTGCGGCAGCCCACGCTCCAGTGCAGGAGCTGCCATGGGGTGTTGGTACCTGCTCCGTGGCCAAGTGCCGCCACGGGGCCAGGAGTGCTGGTGCCGCAGGGACGGAGCCGGTACAGCCCCGCGGGCATGGCGGCAGGGCGGGCACGAGGGTGTGGATGGATGCAGGCAGGCTGGGATGCCTGTGAAGAGCATCATGCCAGCTTCCAACCTTCACAGATCAGGTGTAAAAAGGGCCAAGGGCTTGTGGGGGGGGTCCCGTTCACCTGCCTCTGGCATACAGCTGTGGCGCAGCTTTTTTTTCCCCCCCTAATATTGATGCTCGGGTGACCGCTGGATCTGTGAAGCTGAGCTTTGTAGAACAACCCTTACACCTTCCATTTGGGGGAGCAGGGGGATAAGCTTCAACCCCAGTCTCCTGGCAAGCCAGGCCTTGCAAAGCCGAGGGTGCAGTGCCTGGCTGGGAGTCCTGGGCAGAAGGACGGGCAGAGCATCGCCAGCACCCAGCAGGATCCGTCTGCAGGGACGTGAGCACCGGGTGCAACCCCCACCCAGCAAGAGGAAAAACACAGTGCTATCCATGAAGCTTTAATTTATTTAAGGTTCGAAAATGACCAGAAACAGCGCAACAAAGCTTAACAATAGGAAATTACACAAAACTTTACAAAAGGGCTTTACAAAAGGCCCCTAAAAGGCCCCTGGGGCCCCTCGCCCTGCCAGCTGGCCCAGCTCTGCGTTTTGCCTTCGCTCAGTGCGTTGCTGTAGATCATGGCCAGGGCCACCAGGAAGGTGACATCCTCCTAGAAAGGTACTTCCTCGTCTTTGTCAGGGCCCGGGTCCAGCCCGCGGCACGGGGGTTGGGGGGAGCTCAGCGAGCGGCCGGGAGCTGCTCCGGGGGGGAGCGGGGGGCGGCCGGGGCATCGCTCCTGCTCCGCCGCGGGGGATGCTCACAGCCCCCCCGACCCGGCTGGGCGCAAGCCCGCAGGGTCTGGCCCCAAGCGGGCGGGGGGCTGCCCCGCATCCCCGCCGTCACGCCGCCCCGGGGCGTTGCATCAGCCGGGGCCGGTGGCTGCGGGGTGAGTCACGGGGCGCAGCCCAAACCCGGCTCCGGCCGCCTCCGCACCAGCCCCGGGGCTGCCGGGGGGGGCGGCCGAGGGCGGGGGGGGGGGCGAGCCTTTGTGGCATCTCCGCTCGCCGGTGCCTGCGGGAGCAGCCCCGAGCGGACCGATGAAGAACCAGCTCCCAGCGGCTTGGAGCGGGGGGACATTCCACATCTGGAAGGGACACGCTGCACATCTGGCGCCCGGCTTGGCCGCAGCTGTTCAGCCGGGGGGAAAAGGGGATCGGAGGGAGGAAACGGAGACTTCGAGACGTGAGCAGGACAGGCTTCGGCGAGGGCAAGGGAGGGACGTGGCTGCGCGGCTCCTCGCGTCTATAGCCGTGGGCTGAGTGCTCCCGCGCAGGGGGGCCGGCTGGGCGCAGCGGGCGCGCTGCTCCTCGGCACCCCATAACCCCACCCCGAGCAGGAACGCAACCGAAAGCCCGCTCCCCGAGGCTGCGCTTGGCGTGGGGAAGGGACAAGGGTCCTGGGTGACTTCGCAACGCAGCAGGTCCTGCCCCACGGAGCAGCAGGCGGGGAGACAGATGCCGACCCCGTGCGAGCTTAATAATCGGGGTTAAAAAAAAAATTGTTCACCCGTCGCTGTTATCACGGCGCTGGTCGGACGCATTAATCCCTGCAAAAGCTCCTGCCTTGCCCTGCGCGGCCACGAAGGAGTTATATCGGGACTGCAGGGCAGGGTGCTGCCGGGCAGAGCCTGCCACTGACTCACGCGAACGTGGCCGGCGCGGATCAGCCCCGCGGGCGGTTTATGAGGGTTCGGGGCACGCAGGGCCCGTGCTGTGGCACGGCAAACCCCAGCTCGGCAGCGCTCGTGCTCTCGCTCGTCGTCCGTTACCAGCACCGCGCACGCGGGAGGGGCACAGCGTCTCCCCCGGTGCGGCGGCCCTCCTGTCCCTGCAGCGCGGGACACGCTGCAAAGCCTGCAGAGGACTTTGTTTCAAAAGACCTTTATTGAACGAGCATCAGGAAGACAGTGGGAGGGTCACGGGGGTAGCGATGGAGCCCGGGGCCGGTGCCCCACGCTCATTTCTTGCGTGGCATCTTGTCAGGGCAATCCTGGAAGAAGTCGTTGCACATCATGGCCATGCAGGCCAGGAAGGTCACGTACTCTTGGAAATCCACCTCGCTGTCGCTGTTGCTGTCCAGGTGGCACATGAGCTGCTGTAAGCTGGCCTCGCTGGTTTGTCTCTGCCCAGGGGCAAGAGGGGGGTTAAAATGGGGTTTTGTGTCAAGGGCCGCACCCCCGCGTCCCCAGCGTTGCCCGTGGGACGTGGCAGCCCCTGCCCCACACTTACGCTGAAGCTGGGCAGCTCCTTCATGAGCAGCTCCTTGAGCTCTGCCTTGCTGAGCTTGTACTTGTCCCCCTCCTTCCCCGAGTACTTGTGGAAGGTGGAGACCATCACGGCCAGCGCCTGCTCCAGGGGACACGCCATGGGGGATGCCAGCGAGCCTGCAGGCGCCCAGAGAATGAGCAACTGAGAGCAGAGCTCCGCATCCCCAGAGACCCCCGCGCCGGGGGGCCGACGGTCTCCCCAGCCCCTGCACGGACCGTGCAGGCTGCTGGGCTGCCCCACTCCCTGGCATGCACCAGGATGCATCGCCATGTCCTCCTTAATTTCACCCTCCCGCTAGCAGTCGGGCTGGGCGTTGCCTTCTGGTACCGGTGCTGAGCGGCATCCAAAAATGCCGTGCCGGAGGGGAGAACGTGGGGGGAGGCAGCAGCCCCCTCCTGCCCAAGCCGGGCAGAGAAGGGGCACCTGCATTTTTCCAGTCCTCAGGGGTGAAATGCAGCCTGCGAGCTTGGCTCGCTGCGGTGGGAGCCTCACGCTCAGCCCCGGGGGAAAACCTCTGCAGGGGGACCCCGCTGCGGGATGGGCAACATCTGGAGAGCATCTGGAGGGCTAGCTGGGCGGGGGGGGGCAGAGCATCGTAGGAAAAAAAACAACTCACCCGCAGCTCCAACGAAACAGCCGAGGACGGGCAGGGCGGGAGGCGAGCCGGCGTCAGGCCACGGCATTTATAGCCCCGCCTGGGACACCTCCCTCGCTACCCGGGTGGGAAGGCACCGACGCCGATCCGGCGCCCGTCTGGACATTGGCTGGCAAAGGAGGAGAGGAAACCCTCGGAGCAGCCCTGCCCCCCCCACACCGTCCTGCTTCTGCACGGCCAAGGTGGCTGGTTTGGGTTAGAAAGAGCAAAACGTGCCCCCCGGGGCTGGACGGGGACCACTGGGTGGAGGAGAATCCCTGGGGACAAGGGCTGAAGCAAGGGCAGCGGTGGGACGAGGCGCGAGGGCAGGCGGTGCGGGGCGAGATGCCACGCGCGATGCTTTTGGCAGAATCCCCAGAGATATTTGAGCCGCACAAACCCGAGCGGGGTTTGTCCACGGCTTTGTTATTGTGCTGGGGTTTGGGTGAGGTTTTGTTTTGGGGTTTTTTTTTTTCTGTTTTTAACTCGACTGCAAGCAATTTCTGCCTCCTCACCGCGAGGGCAGCGCGTCGCAACGCCCCGTTGTGTAACGGAGCGCTATTTTGGTGTCTGCACGTCCCAGGCACGTGTCCGGGAGCTGTGGGGGAAAGCCAGGAGCCCGCAGTTTGCTACTCCCTGCCGTGGGGTGAGCCGGCCGTGCGCCACGGGGCAAGGGCTGAGAGATACCCCGAGCGTCCCCGAGCCTGGCTGAGCCCCCTCGGAACAAAGGGACCGGCATGAGAAAAAGAGGGGATGAAGTCCCGCTGCCAGCTCCAGGTTGCGCCGATGCCCGGCGGGGCGCGAAACCCGGGCTGGGGGTTTCTCTAAGGACCGTTTCGGCAAAAGGAACAGCCGAGCCTGAACCCAATCTCCCTGTTAGCAAGCGCAAACCGGTGTAAATGGCTGGGAGGGGGCAGAAGCTCCCGGGGGCTCTTTATAAAGACCCTGGAAGGGGCAGGGTGAAGTTTGGAGCTGCTGGGGCGATGCCGGAAGGACCTGGGGGCTCGGGGAAGAGGCTCTGCCGGGGGCTGCTCTGCCACGCAATGATGCGGATGCTTTGTAGGGGCTTTTTGAATCTGGGGTGGTTTTCCTGGGGTTTTGGGGCTGCTGGAGAGCAGCTGCAGCACCTTCTGCAAACCAGCCCAGGCCTGCCTGGAGCTGCTGTGGCTATGGGGAGGGGCAGGGGGTGAGCCCTGTGTGAGTATCTAGTATCTAGATACTAGCCCCGGCTAGTAGCGCGGGCTGACGTGCCCAGGGAGCTGCCACTCGTCCGGGGCCCCGTGGTAAGCCTGGGGGGCTCAGGCCGACCCTCTCCGCCACGGTCCCCCAGCGCGGGCTTGCCCACGTCCCAGAGGGGCTAAAGGTCTCGGAAACAGCTCTTCCCCGGAGAACTGGGGGCACGCTCTGGCTTTTGTGCGCTGTACGGACCTTGCGTATTCCTGTCCGGTTCCTCCCGACCGGCTTTCTCTCCCCGAGCCCAGCGCATTGCTCAGGGCAGCCTGCGCCGACCGGAGAGCTGAGCTGGGCTCAGGGAAGCTCACGTGTTTTGAGCTAAACGTGCGCCGAGCCTCTTCCCCGGGCCAGGAAGGACGGCTTGGGGGGGGGGACGTCCGAGTACGTCGCTCGGAGGCGGCGCTGAGCTGTTTTGCTTTTCCACAAAACGCCTCCCGGGGCCGAGTCGCGCTGTGGAAAATCCCACAGAGCCGCAGGAAGGCGTGAGTCACCCCGCCGCCCGCTGACCCGCGGCGCACAGAACCCCGCTGGTGCACACCGAGGCTTTGGAAAAGCTTTTATTGAAAGCCCCAGGGCGATGCTGGGGGGGGGGGGGGGGTCACTTCTTGCGGGGCTGCTTGGTGGGACCGTCCTTGAAGAACTCGTTGAAGCCCATGGTGATGCAGGCCAGGAAGCAGGCGTACTCCTTGAAGTCCACCTCGCTGTCCTTGTTGTGGTCCAGGTCGCTCACGAGCCTCTTGAATTCCGCCTCGTCCATTTGTTTCTGCGAGGGGGTAGAGCACGGCGGGGGTAAGCGGTTTTTGGGGCGCACGGCTGAGCGAGGTGCTTCTCCATCCAGCCCCGCTGCTTGCAAGGAAGGATGTAAAAAGCCTGGGCTTCCCTCCCGTCGCCTTGAAGGAGGGTTTTCTCTTTGCCGTTGGAAGGAGGTGGCCTTTAGGAAGGCGGGTGGCTTACCTGTGGTCCGGGGCTCGCTGGCGCGGCTGCGGCAAACACGCCTCTCAGACGTGACAAAGTTGGGCTAAAAAATTCTCCTCCCTCCTCCCAGTTTAAACCACAAGCCAGAAGGGGAAGTGGGGGTTAAAAAAAAAGATTACAAAACTGAAATCGGAGTACGATTTTCTTTGCCAAACAAAAATATTTCTGCGGGTGTAAGAAAGCCAAGTTTCCTTTCAGTCTGAGCATGCGCCAGCCCGAGTCCTCTTGGCCTCATCCCTCCTTCTCCCCAGGGCTTGCCCGGGAGCACGAGGTCTCAGCATGTCACGCGTGGGCTGCAGCCATCACGCGTGCTGCGGGGAAATTCAGAGACCACCTCGGCTCACGCCGGCTGGCACCGTGCTACACGGAAAGACCCGAGGCTGGTTTGCTCTTGCCCCTTACACCACCTCCCGCCCGCGCCTGGGCGTTTCCGAGGGATGCAGAGGGATGTGCCCCCATGGCCACTTACGCTCCCAAAGACGGGCAGCTCCTTGTTCAGCAGCTCCTTGAGCTCTGCCTTGCTGAGCTTGTACTTGTCCCCCTCCTTCCCCGAGTACTTGTGGAAGGTGGTGACCATCACGGCCAGCGCCTGCTCCAGGGGACACGCCATGGCCAGCTTCCGGCACGCCTGGAGGGCAGAGCGCTGGGGATGGGGTCCGGGTGGCAGCGGGGGTCCGTCCCCACCACCCTGCCCAAATCGGTCTGCGGTGCTGCAGAGGGGCGGCCGCACCCCCGGTGCCTCTCAGGGAGGCGTTTCGGGGCGCAGCTGGGCGGATTGCAGCTGGAGAGCAAAGCCGCGCAGCGCGCGACGCACGAGGAAGGGGCGCAGAGACTCACCGGCGTCGGCGCAGGTCGGGCAGCGGCAGGGAGACGGGGTGCTGCAGCCGGAGCACGATGGGCAATTTATAGCCTGGCCGGGGTGGCACTGCCCAGCGTACCCCACGCAGCCCCCTCGCCTCCAGGCTTTCCCAGCAGCTCCACGCAGGTGGTTTCGCCCGCGCCTCATTTTTGCCTAACGAGCTGTGTGATCCCATTAGCGGGAGGTGGGTGGGTTTGGGTGCTGCTGGGAGTAGCTGCTGGCCCTACTGGGGAGCCTGGGGACCGAGGCCTGAGTCAAGGGATGGGTGCAGGGACTGGGAAGGGCTGAGGCATCCCTTGGGCTCCCCGGAGAAAGCTGGTCACCAGCCCACGTCCCGCCCCAAAGCCATCACTGCGCTGTGCCCCACACCGCCAGCTTTCTGGGCGGCCCCGGTCTCCCCAAGACAGACGGTCCCAAGCGCTGCCATCCCAGTGACCCCAGTGCAAACCAACAGGCTCCGCAGCGCTGGGGAGGTGACGGCAGTTTTATTCGAGCCACGAGCTGGGGCTCGATGCCGGCGGGGGGGGGCCGTGAGCCTTAGCGCAGAAGTTGCTGCAGAGCGTGCTGAGGCAGCCCAGGAGGACCGTGCACTCCTTGAAGTCCACCACGTCATCCTTGCCCTCCAGGTCCTGCAGCAGCACCGAGAAGCTGCACCCATCCCGTTGTTCCTGGCACAGAGCACCAGCAGCGTCGAGGACGGAGCTTGCCGGCCGCAGCGCAGGTTAGCGTCAACTGCAACGGGCGGCTCCGGCAGATGGGGGGAACCTGTTCCAGGGAGCAGCGAGCCCTTCCCCAACACCCACATCTTCCCCAGTGGTGGGGAGGGACATGAGGACGCTTGGTCCCAGGTGTCCCCACGCTTGCCCTTGCTCAGCTGGTGCTTCTCCCCACCCCTGCTGCGAGCGCTCGTGGGAGGTGGCAATGCTGGGGGCCAGGGCTTGTTCCAGGGTGGTGGCCATCCCGGCAGGAGGCTGCTCCCGGGGAAGCGTGGGCACCAGGCAGGGCGCCCGCCTTTCCCCTGCAAACCCCCCGCCACCTTCACGGTGCCGCCCGTCCGCAAGAGCCTGTTTGGTTTGGAGGAGGGAGCCAGGGTAACGCCCAAGGTGGTCTGGTCTGGAGCATCTCGAAGACAGCCGACCCTTCAGCCGCTGCTGATGGCAGGGGAAA